>NC_079189.1:11183431-11541495 GCF_029499605.1 Hyla sarda
TTTTTGTACAGCAAAAGTTGAAGAAGGGGGAAATCAAGGCTGTGTGCAAGGACAACATGATGCTTGTGAAGTACCAGGACAAGCATGATGTCCTTGTACTAACCACCTTACACCCAGACAGATCCACCCCTGTTCAAGTCTGTGGTACCACAGAGAGTGCCCCTAAACCTGTGTGTTTCCAGGACTATAATAAGTTCATGGGAGGGGTGGATCAGTCAGATCAGGCCTTGCAGCCGTACACTGCCCTACGCAAAACTAAGACCTGGTATAAAAAATTGGCACTGTACCTCTTCCAAATTACCATGTACAATTAATTTGTGGTGTACAAACGTGCAGGAAATACATGCACATACCTGCAATTTCAGGAAAATGTTATTAAGGACTTTCTGTTTAGGGATCCGGAAGGGGAGGGAAGCAGAGCCACAGGATCGGAGAACAGAATAGTTCCAGGGCAACATTTTCCTGTGGTAGTTCCCCATAGAGAATCGGGGAGTAGGCAACAGAAAAGGTGTCAGGTGTGCTCCAAGCGTGGCATTAGAAAATGCACTATATACCACTGTGAGACATGTCCCCACAAACCCGGTCTGTGCATTGAAGACTGTTTTAAAATCTATCACACAACATATGATATCTAAATTTGTCCTCCTTAATTATTTTTAGAATGACTTTGGAAAACTCTACCCAACGCACCCTTGGAATGACATGTGAGCAATTCATTTAATTTCCTATTTTTCTCCACTACACTATTTCCAAAAATCTAATTGGCAAACCCTAATAAAACTAAAAATTCCCATTATACCCCTAGATGAATACCTTGGCAGGTATAGTTTTATATTTTCAACATTTTGCTAAACCCCTAACAAAACAAAAACATTTTTCCAATATACCCCTAGATGAATACTTCAGTAGGTTCCAGCTGTTCTGGCACCATAGGGGCTTCCTAAATCCGACATGCCCCCCCAAAAATTCTCTCTCCAAATTTTGCTTCTTCCCTTCTGAGACCTGTAGTTCACCAGCAAAGCATTTTACGTCCTTTTATGGGATATTTCCTTGCTCAAGGGAAATGGGACTACAAATTTTGGGGTGATTTTTCAGCTATAACCCTTTGTAAAAATGCCAAATTTGGGGGGAAACAAGCATTTTAGTGATTTTTTTTTTTACATATGCAAAAGTCGTGAAACACCTGTGGGGTATTAAGGTTCACTTTCCAAAATGTTATGCCATGTGGGTTTTTTTTTTTTTTTTTTTTGCTGTCCTGGCACCATAGGGGCTTCCTAAATGCGGCATGTCCCCAGAGAACTTCCAAAAAGCCAAATGTGACTCCTTCTCTTCTGAGACCTGTAGTGCACCAAAAGAGCACTTATGCCCATATGGGGTGTTTTCTGAATCGGGAGAAATTGGGCTTCAAATTTTGGGGGGTATTTTTTGCTATTACCCTTTTTAAAAATGTAAAATTTTTGGGAAACCAAGCATTTTCCGTAAAAAAAAAAAATATTTTTTTTACATATGCAAAAGTCGGCAAACCCCTGTGGGGTATCAAGGTTCACTTTACCCCTTGTTACGTTCCCCAAGGGGTCTAGTTTCCAAAATGTGATGCCATGTGGGTTTTTTTTTTTTGCTGTCCTGGCACCATAGGGGCTTTCTAAAGGTGACATGCCCCCAAAAACCATTTCAGAAAAATGTTCTCTCCAAAATCCCCTTGTTGCTCCTTCACTTCTGAGCCCTCTACTGCGCCCGCCGAACACTTTTACATAGACATAAGAGGTATGTGCTTACTCGAAAGGAATTGGGCTACAAATACAAGTAAACATTTTCTCCTTTTACCCCTTGTAAAAATTCTAAAATTGGGTCTAAAAGAACATGCGAGTGTAAAAAATGAAGATTTTGAATTTTCTCCTTCACTTTGCTGCTATACCTGTGAAACACCTAAAGGGTTAAAACACTGACTGAATGTCATTTTGAATACTTTGAGGGGTGCAGTTTTTATAATGGGGTCATTTATGTGGTATTTCTAATATGAAGACCCTTCAAATCCACTTCAAAACTGAACTGGTCCCTGAAAAATAGCGAGGTTGAAAATGTTGTGAAAAATTGGAAAATTGCTGCTGAACTTTGAAGCCCTTTGATGTCGTCCAAAAGTAAAAACTCATCAATTTTATGATGAAAACATAAAGAAGACATATTGTATATGTGAATAATAAAAAAAAAATTTGCGGGGAATATCCATTTTCCTTACAAGCAGAGAGCTTCAAAGTTTGAAAAATGCTAAATTTTAAATTTCTTCACAAAATTTGGGGATTTTTCACCAAGAAAGGATGCAAGTTACCACAAAATTTTACCACTATGTTAAAGTAAAATATGTCATGAAAAAACAATCTTGGAATCAGAATGATAGATAAAAGCATTCCAGAGTTATTAATGTTTAAAGTGACAGTGGTCAGATGTTCAAAAAACGCTCTGGTCCTTAAGGCCAAAATGGGCTTGGTCCTTAAGGGGTTAAAGCCCTTTCTGTGTCCTGTTTAGGAGGATCGCTTTCCATTTCCATGGTTGCGAGTTTTTTTTTAACGGTAACCAAGGGTGCTCAAATTCATAGACAAAGTTCAATGAGCAATAAAGAGTTGGAAAGGGGGCGGAGCCTGACCGCAGAGCCAGATGGCAGCTTGAGAGAGCTGCTCTCCACAGCCGAGCTGCTAACCCACCTTTTTGAGCCCTCTATACCATATGCTAATGGGTAACAAGGACAAGACCAAAGCCAGGGATACACCGGGAGCGAATAAAGCTCAGAAGATTCAGGCGGAGATGGCTAAATACTTCAACAAGAGACTCCCCCAGAGTCCGGCTCGAGCGCCCAAGATGGCGCCTGCTCGAGCGAGCAAAGCAGAACGAGAGGATGAGTCAGACGCTGAAAGCCTGTCGGGCTCGAGAGTGGATTCAGGGGGTTAAGAGACTCGGGCTTCCCTAACCAGATCAGCGATTAGAAAGGCGGTACACCAAGCGGTGGCAAGAGTGCTACAAGGAGCACTAGCCCCGGTCCTCCAGAACTTATTAGAGATAAAGGCGGACGTATGTCATATTGGGCACCGCACGGAGTTTCTGGAAGACGCAGTAACTGAGACGGTCTCGTTTTGCGACTCAGCGGGACACCAATTACGCCATCATGAAACCCAATTGAACAAAGCCTTCCTATTGTTGGAGGACCAAGAAAACCGCAGCCGCTGCAAAAATGTACGTATAAAAGGCATACCCGAGTCCTATGCAGCGGAGGCCTTACCTTCTGTTACGCGCCAAATCTTTGCATCTCTCCTGGGGGAAGAGCGCGTGGCTGCGGTTTTCATAGAGAGGGTCCACAGGGCTCTGAGACCCAAACCTGCTCCAGCAGAACCGCCTAGAGATGTGGTATGTGGCTTGCTCAGCTATGTTGACACCGCGGCGATATTAAAGGCGAACAGAGAGATCGGGGAGGTGCGTTTTGAGGATCATCCTGTGCAGCTATATCAGGACATTTCTCCTTCCACTCTTGCTAAGCGCAGAATCTTAAATCCGCTCCTACAGAAGCTGAGAGAGCTCCATCTACCCTATACCTGGCTGTATCCCTTCGGCTTCACAGTCTTGAAGGATGGGAAGCGATTTGCAGTGCGTGATCCAGCAGACCTCCAGAAGCTTTGGTGTTTTCTCAATATCCCACCTATGGACATACCATCGTGGCTACCAGTACGGATGGGACATCGCTTACCGGAGCTACCCAAGATGGCGCCGTGGTCCAAAGCTGACAAGCAGAATTCGCCAAAAGCACGCAGAGCAACACAGAAGCCGCAAGAAGTAGTTCCACGGGATCCGACTTAAGTCTTTGAGAGTATGTGACCTGTTGATGCTATGGAACGTTTACTACACATCTAGTACGCTTCCAATGTGATATTTTACTGATTTACTCGGTTCATTTGTTCAATTTGACTGTTCTTGTCCTTTATGGTTTTTCTTTGAACTGCAGACTGCTTGCCACATGGAGAACTGAGCATTAATATAACATCTAGCATTTCTTACATATGTGTTTATTGGACATTTATGTCTGCCTTCCATTTGTTTCTTATCCACTCCCCTATCTCCCCATTGTCTGAGCCCCCCCCTCTTTTCCCTTCCCACCCTCCTCTTGTGTCCTTCCTTAGTTACTGTCAGTGCGGGGTAGTTCTGGACTGCCGCAGGGAACTTGGGACTCCCACAAACAGATCTTTACCACCTCTCCATCGAGGTGGTGGACATTGAGTACCGGGACTGCTTCCCAGGCGTACACCTCTGTTGGCTACAAGCCCTAGCTGGCAGAGATGCTTTATTGATGGAGGATGGGGCGACACCCCATATGTTGAGCCTAGTGTTTATTACTTTTTGGCCTCCTATATTTCATCTTGGGCCGCTAGTGGGGGCTGTTTCATGTTGGGTGGGGTGTGTGGGTGGGGGAGGGGTTTGGGGTTGTTTGTATGCATTACCATGCTTTCAGGGACTTAGCCTGTCGTATTGCCTGATGTGCTGGGGATCTACCATTTTTATGTGCATGTTACCCTCCCCAGATTGGGTGACCTGGTGGAGCCCACTCCTCACTGCTCCCTCTGTTTCGCCCTGCCCCCCCTCCCCCTCCCTCCGTTCCTCCTCCCTTTTACCTTGGAGCCACACGTCCAGCTCTCCTCGTTCTCTGACACCGAAGTTCCTTTCCTTTCATGTGGCGTTATATGTCCTGGTGCCTTCCCCGTGGACCCTTGGGCTTTCCAGTTTCCCCCCTGCTACTCCCCTCTTCCCTCCCCCCCTCCACCTTCCCCTGCCCTCATCCCCAGAGATCCCTTTCAACTTTTTCCTCCATGGCGTCAGGTTACCTTACATAATTCTGCATAAAAAGAAAAACAATTATAACTCCTTTATAATGGTGGGTTCATAAATAAATAACACGTTTACTGCCTTCGGGCAGTAAGTAGGTGGGTTGGGGCCATCTATCGGTTTGGGAACACATCCGTACCCCATCTTAGTGACACGAGTTAATTGATACTTGTGCCATACTGGGCTGTAGCTTACAGCCCAGCCCCTGAGTACTGTTCTAAATCCCCCCCCCCCCCCCTTCCGCTTCTTCCTCTCTCCTCTGTTCCTCCCTTTGCTCTACCTTCTTCACTCCTTTTACACTCTTTTTCTCTTCTTTGGATGGGGTTTCTACAGAGTCACTCGGGCATACATTTGACACTGTCCACAAGATAGTGCCTTGCTGATTCCTACAACATGGCACACATTAAGATGGTCACATACAACCTTAAAGGGTTTAATTCGCCAGCTAAAAGACATAGTGTATTAACCCCTTCATGACCCAGCCCATTTTCACCTTCATGAACTGGGCATTTTTTGAAAATCTGACCACTGTCACTTTAAACATTAATAACTCTGGAATGCTTTTACTTATCATTCTGATTCCGAGATTGTTTTTTCGTGACATATTCTACTTTATGTTATTGGTAAAATTTCACTGATATTTGCATCCTTTCTTGGTAAAAAATCTAAAAAATTCATGAATATTTAGCATTTTTCTAAATTTCAAAGTCTCTGCTTGAAAAGAAAATGGATATTTCAAATAAAGTACATATTGATTCAAATATACAATATGTCTACTTTGTGTTTGCATAAAAAAATTGACAAGTTTTTACTTTTGGAAGACACCAGAGGGCTTCAAAGTTCCGCAGCAATTTTCCAATTTTTCTCAAGATTTTCAAAATCGTAATTTTTCAGGGCCCAGTTCAGGTTGGAAGTGGATTTTAAGGGTCTTCATATTAGAAATACCCCATAAATGACCCCATTATAAAAACTGCACCCCCCAAAGTATTCAAAATGACATTCAGTAAGTGTTTTAACCCTTTAGGTGTTTCACAGGAATAGCAGCAAAGTGAAGGAGAAAATTCTAAATCTTAATTTTTTACACTCGCATTTTCTTGTAGACCCAATTTTTGAATTTTTACAAGGGGTAAAAGGAGAGAAATCACCCTAAAATTTGTAACTCAATTTCTCTCGAGTAAGGAAATACCTCATATGCGTATGTAAAGTGTTCGGCGGGCACAGTAGAGGGCTCAGAAGGGAAGGAGCGACAATGGGATTTTGGAGAGTGAGTTTTTCTGAAAGGATTTTTGGGGGGCATGTCCCATTTAGGAAGCCCCTATGGTGCCAGAACAGTGGACCCCCCCCACATGTGTCCCCATTTTGGAAACTATACCCCTCATGGAATGTAATAAGGGGTGCAGTGAGTATTTACACCCCACTGGCGTTTGACAGATATTTGAAACAGTGGACTGTGCAAATTAAACATTTTATTTTTCATTTTCACAGACCACTGTTCCAAAAATCTGTCAGACACCAGTGGGGTTTAAATGCTCACTGCACCCCTTATTACATTCTGTGAGGGGTATAGTTTCCAAAATGGGGTCACATATGGATATTTATTGTTTTGCGTTTGTCAGAACTGCTGTAACAATCAGCCACCCCTGTGCAAATCACCTCAAATGTACATGGTGCACTCTCCCTTCTGGGCCTTGTTGTGCGCCCCCAGAGCACTTTGCGCCCACATATGGGGTATCTCCGTAGTCAGGAGAAATTGCATTACAAATTTAGAGGGTCTTTTTTCCCTTTTACCTCTTGTGAAAATGAAAAGTATAGGGCAACACCAGCATGTTAGTGTAAAAAATTTATTTTTTTACACTAACATGCTGGTGTAGACCCCAACTTCACTTTTTCATAAGGGGTTAAAGAAGAAAAAGCCCCCCAAAATTTGTTAGGCAATTTCCCCCGAGTACGGCGATACCCCATATGTGTCCCAAAACTGTTGCCCTGAAATACGACAGGGCTCCAAAGTGAGAGAGCGCCATGCGCATTTGAGGCCTGAATTAGGGATTTGCATAGGGGTGGACATAGGGGTATTCTATGTCAATGATTCCCAAACAGGGTGCCTCCAGCTGTTGCAAAACTCCCAGCATGCCTGGACAGTCAGTGGCTGTCTGGTAATACTGGGAGTTATTATTTTGCAACAGCTGGAGGCTCCGTTTTGGAAACAGTAGCGTACCAGACGTTTTTCATTTTTTTGGGGAGGGGGGGGGGCTGTGTAAGGGTATGTGCATATGTAGTGTTTTTTACTTTTTATTTTAGGTTAGTGTTAGTGTAGTGTAGTGTTTTTAGGGTACAGTCACTTGGGCAGAGGTTCACAGCAAGTTTGCCGCTGGAAGTTTGAGCTGCAGCGCAAAATTTGCGCCATCTCAAACTTGCAGCACTCACTGTAAACCTCCGCCCATGTGAGTGTACCCTGTACATTCACATTGGGGGGAGGGGGCAAACATCCAGCTGTTGCAAACTCCCAGCATGCCCTTTTGCTGTCCGTGCATGCTGGGAGTTGTAGTTTTGCAACAGCTGGAGGAACACTGGTTTGGAAACACTAAGTTAAGTAATAAACTTTCAAGTGTTTTGCAACCAAACTTAGGCTGGGTTCACACTACGTTTTTCAACTACGGTTCCCGCATACGTTTTCTATCAAAAACCGTATGGGAAAAAAACGGATGGAACAGTATGGGAAAAAGTAAACCGTATGGGTTTTTAAACAGTATACTGTTTTTAAAAGTGCATACTGTTCCGTCCGTTTTTGTAGAAAAAAACCCATACGTTTTTGAAAATTTTGTCCATTTTTAATGGGAGGGGTCTTGGATGGGGACTTTAGGATTCAAATGCGCATGTGCAAAGTAAAAACGTATACGTTTTTCCCGTATGGAACCGTATACATGTGCGTTTCCCATTGACGTCCATGTTAAAAAAAACGTATGCGGTTGCAGTACGGTTTTTAAACCGGAGAAAAAATCGTGGTCAACCACGGTTTTGACTCCGGTTTAAAAACCGTACTGCAACCGCATACGTTTTTTTTTAACATGGACGTCAATGGGAAACGCACATGTATACGGTTCCATACGGGAAAAACGTATACGTTTTTACTTTGCACATGCGCATTTGAATCCTAAAGTCCCCACCCAAGACCCCTCCCATTAAAAATGGACAAAATTTTCAAAAACGTATGGGTTTTTTTTCTACAAAAACGGACGGAACAGTATGCACTTTTAAAAACAGTATACTGTTTAAAAACCCATACGGTTTACTTTTTCCCATACTGTTCCATCCGTTTTATTCCCATAAGGTTTTTGATAGAAAACGTATGCGGGAGCCGTAGTTGAAAAACGTAGTGTGAACCCAGCCTTAGTGTTTCCAAACCAGTGTGCCTCCAGCTGTTGCAAAACTACAACTACCAGCATGCATGGCCTGTCAGTGCATGCTGGGAGTTATAGTTTTGCAACAATTGCAACAGCTGGAGGCACTGAGGTAGGAAACGGACAATGTTTCCCAACTAGTGTGCCTCCAGTTGTTCCAAAACTACAACTCCCAGCATGCCCAGACTGCCCAGGCATGCCGGAAGTTGTAGTTCGGCAATATCTGAAGGATCAGATGTTGCCGAACTACAACTTCCAGCATGCTTGGGCAGTCTGGGCATGCTGGGAGTTGTAGTTTTGCAACATCTGGAGGTCCACAGTTTGGAGACCACTGTATAATGGTCTCCAATCTGTGCTCTTCCAGATGTTACATAACTACAACTCCCAGCATGCCTGGACAGACTGAGCATGCTGAGATTTGTAGTTTTGCAACATCGGCAAAAATGTTCATGACGTACCTGTATGTCATGGGTCGGGAACACCTTGCCACCCATGACCTACAGGTATGTCATAGGTCGGGAAGGGGTTAACCTTACTTAAGAAAGATGAGGTGTCAGTGGTTTTTCTACAGGAGACCCATTTTAAAAATGGCCGCATACCGAAATTGCCTCCTAAACATTTTTCTCTCTGGTTCCACAGTGGGAGTAACAATTCCTCTTCCAAAGGTGTCTCGATTGGGATCCACCATGCTGTTCCCTTTAAGCTTGAATCCCAACACGACTCGGGAGAAGGCAGGGCGTTGTTTCTGAAAGGCAAGGTTGGCTCCAAGACATACACTCTCGCATCTCTCTACCCCCCTAACAGACGCCAGGTTCCATGGCTATTGAAAACACTCAAGAGGTTGAGGGTGTTTGCTGAAGGGCCTATTATCATAGGTGCAGATCTCAACGTGGCATTGGACCCCTTGTGGGACACGTCATCTGGCCGCTCAGAAGTGCCCCCTGTGGGACTGAGAACATTGAGGAACACATTGCACACAATAGGGTTAAGTAGATATCTGGCGTGTTCTGCACTCGGGTGATCGCACGTACACCTTTCACTCTGCACCTCATCAGTCGGCACAACGGCTGGACTACATCTTTTGTCACGACAGTCTCTTGCACTCTGTCATCTCTTCTGACATTACTGCTAAAACTCTTTCCAACCACGCACATGTGCAAACTATTTTTTCATTTGCACACTTGCCATTGCGGGAGTGGACATGGAGACTAAATGATTCGCTGTTAGACAGTGACAGTGACGTTTCTGACCTGACGGATAAGCTGAGAACTTTTTTTGAACTCAATCTTACCCCTGACATTGCCATGACGACAGTCTGGGAAACCCATAAATGTTACATGAGAGGGCCTTTGATTGCCTTAGGCACTAAAGTTAAAAAAGAAAGGTCAAAGAACATATCTGCTCTCCTGAGCAAAATATCTTCTGTGGAGAACAGTCATAAGGCCCTTTACTCTGCCGATGTGGTCCAGAAACTAACTAAACTGAGAGAGGATCTGAAAGAAATACGCGGCTAACGTGCTTAGATTCAAACTAAAATTACTCCTCCATGGCGACAAAGGAGGCAGGCTTATGTCCGCAATGATAAAGAAAAGGAGGGAACAGACATTCATACCACAAATAGTGGAAGATGATGGGACTAGGTGTGTGGACACCTCTTCTATCGCTGCTGCCTTTTCAGCTTACTATACATAATTGTATAACTTGCCGTGTGTGGGGGGGGGGGGGGGGATCGCGGACAGACAGAGAGGAGGCTATTAAAGCTTTCTTGGGCAAGCTGCACCTGCCCACTCTCTCAGAGGAGGAGGGCCTGTCCCTGTTGTCTCCCTGCACGGACGACGAGGTGGGTAATGTCCTGTCTTTATTTCCTGCCGGGAGGAGTCCTGGGCCTGATGGCCTGAGCCTCGCCTACTACAAGGCTTTTCAGCCCACACTCCACCCACACATCACAGCGTTGTGTAACGCTCTTCTTGCTGGCACAGCACTTCCCCCCCAGACCCTTGAGACACATATTACCATACTGCCTAAAGAAGGCAAGGACCGTATATTATGCCAGAGTTATAGACCTATTTCATTGCTGAACTTAGACGTTAAGCTCTGGGCGAAAATGCTCACGTTACGTATAAGCAAATTTACCAGATATCATACATACGGACCAAACAGGGGAGGACAAACGCTCACAGGGTTATGCACTTGATCCTCCATGCTCATCATACCAAGACTCCGTTTCTCCTTCTCGGCACAGATGCCAATAAGGCATTTGACAGAGTTGCATGGGACTATCTGGAACTCTCGCTCCTTAAGTTTCGCTTCCCATCACCCTTTGTTCAGGCCATTATGTCCCTATACTCTGATCCTAGAGCAGGTATTAGGGTAAATGGCACACTGTCTCCAATGTTCTCTATACGGAATGGGACGAGGCAGGGGTGCCCCTTGCCCCCTACGCTATACATCATAGTAATGGAGATGTTGCTTCAGACACTGAGGCAGGATGCCCACATAAAGGGTTTGGAGGTAGGAGGGAGGTCTCACTTAACATCAGCCTTCGCGGATGATTTGTTGATTATGACAACTAACCCTGTACAGTCCTTGCCCAGGATTCAGTCGATCATTGAACAATATGGTACCTTATCTAACTTTAAAGTTAATTACTCGAAATCAGAAATACTGAACATTACGGTGCCTCAGAAAGTGGTGGCTTCCCTAAAACTCCCATCACCTTACAGTTGGCCAGAGAAAGGTATAAAATACTTGGGGATTACACTGCCAAGTACTTTAGACGGCCTATTTGTTGCAAATTATATACCACTATATAATAAACTTAAAAAGCAGTTGGATGGTTATTGGTTGCCTTTCCTCTCATGGATGGGCAGATGCAACCTTCTCCAGACGTATATTGTCCCGTCTGTACTTTACATCCTTAGGATGGTGCCCATCGCTCTTCCGAAGCAATATCTTACGCGGTGGAGACAGTTGTTTTGCCAGTTTCTTTGGTCAGGAAGGAAGCCACGCTTGCCTTTCACACTTTTGACACGTAGTAAACATAGAGGGGGTTTGGGTCTACTTGACGTGACGAGAATTTGCACGACTGTTAACTTACAGAGGTGGACAGAATTGGTCGCTGGGGTAGGGCCGGGGATGTATGCATCTCCTGAATACCAACACTTACTATCTACAGTTGGCGTAGTATCCAGAGCAATATGGTTGCCGTCGAAGCACTCTCTACAGAAGGTGACTAATCCATTGACGAAGTCCACGCTTCTACTGACTCAGAAGTTCCTCACACCTCGGGCACACACTACTACTACGCCCACAAAAACACTTTCTCCAGCTATACCCAGCTCCTTAATACTGTACATAGTCCATCCCCAGTCAACGATGGTTGATGAAGTGTGGCAGTATCTAGAACACGTGCCACTGAGAGATCTGTGCCTTGGAGGGAAACTGCCTTTGGAAACATTGCTATAGGAACTAGTCCCTTCGTCCACACTCAACTTCTATCATACCTTCATGATTAGGAGGGTGTGTTCCTCTATGCTGGGGATGTATGTCATTGGAGCTGATCTCACTTGGCTAGAGCACATAGCGCTGACTGCTTCCCGTGTTGGACGCAGGTCGCACCTAGTGTGCTCGGGGATGGAGATCGATGGGGAACCAGAGGTGCCGTTGTATTTGCTTTCATGGGAAAGGGAGCTGGGGTTGTTCTTGACAACAGAAGAGCGTAGAGAGGTCCTGAGACATTCCCATGGCTTCTCTAAGTGTGTTAAGCTACAAGAAGGCCATTTTAAGCTTCTCACGAGATGGTACCGAACACCAGATTTACTTTACCATAGAGGGTTGACACAAGTGGACGTCTGCTTGAGATGTGGCGAGGATAGAGGCACTTAATCACACATATGGTGGTATTGCCGAGATATCGCCCCATTTTGGTCCGCTGTGAATCACCTGATCTCAGATATTCTGGGTAGCGAAATAACATTGACCCCTCCGCAGGTACTCTTGGGTCTTTCCAATGCAGATTGTAACATGCATAAGAAATCTTTGGTAGCACATCTACTTTCGGCAGCTAAGGCTCTGATACCCTTACACTGGCTCCAGACAACACCCCCCACATGCTCTCAGTGGTTAATCAAAGTGGCTGATTTGTGTAGGATGGAGGAAATGGTGGACTGGAGCACTCATATACATGCTTCCTTCTTAAAAATATGGCAACCATGGTTGGATTACAAGACTAAACAGAGTCAGGCTGCTCTGACGAACTCCCCGAGTCCCGGGGAAATAGGTCAAGTATCTAGTAACGAGTCTGGATGAATCCTGATCCTGCTTCTCTTCCTCTTGCTTCTCCTCTATTACTTTTTCCTCATCTACTTACTCTCTATTTCTTATTCCGTTGCAACTTCTTATCTTTACCCCTCTTCTATTCCTTCCATTTCCCACTCCCCCTCCTAACCCCCCCCCCCCCACCCTAAGTTAGTGCACTTCCCAAGTTTATACTATCTTTGTTATTTGAGGTTAGTTGTACGATGCTAAAAGGATACTCTTGGAAGAGGGCCGTGAGATCCGGGGTAATCGCGGGCAGACAGGGAAGGAGGGACATACCTCTGGCTAACAAGGAAGGACTGCTCATGATTTTGACAATTGAAGCTAGAAGAAGCTTTTGAGTCACCTCTGTTTATACATTACTGTATGTTATGCCTTACTTGCCTAATGTAACGAGGATTGAGGTCCGCTCATGTCCAGTTGAAGCTAACATTGTAACCAATGTTTTTCTATTGAAAATGTAAATAAAGAATTGATAAAAAAAAAAAAGAGTTGGAACCGGCACTCCTATATACTCCATTGTGTATGTATCCCCTTATTCAAATAGCCTTTACTCCAGCAGACATGACGTGGTGGTGCAGTAAAGACTCATAAAAACAGTCCAATGATCCAAAATGTAAAGGAGAAAGAAAGAGGCTGCACTCACCAGTGTATTTATTTCGTGCTTTATTCAACAGATGACATGGGGGTCACAAAAAGCGGGTGCTTCCAGTTAGCAGAGCGACATATGTTTCTCGCTGTCAGCGCATCATCTGGCTCATATAGCATACCTTGCAGGATCCCAACCTTAAATAACAGTCCCAACTCTACTCTCTTGTCCGGTGATTGCGGTTCTGGCGCGAGCCTCCATTCGTCATACCGTGCTGCATGGCCGTCGGAGAGCCCCCGGCGTCACACGATCCGGCTCATGTGACCGCTCAGCCCGTCCCACGCAAGGGGAATCCCCATACATAGGAAGATGCGGGCGTCACTGAGATGCTGAACACGTGACGCCCGGGAGACAAGCAACCGACATGAAGCCACAACAACGCGGCGGTCGCCCGCACTGGAATGTTTGCTGAATACAGGGCCGCATTAGTTACAGAAACCACTAATCAAGGGAGGGTGTACATTGCAAGGTATACAAGCTAAACTATTTACCCGAGGAAAATAAAATACAAGATGTATGTAATTATTTACACTAACAAATGTAAGCAGAAGACAAAAATAATAGAAATAAGTCCCCTAAAATAAAATAAAAACCATTAAAATTGGAGAAGAAGAAGAAAAAAGAGGGGGGTTAACAACCAAGACAAGGAAGGAGGATAAGTAGAAAGAGGAAGGGGGGGGGGGGGGGGGGGGTAAGGGAAAAAAAGGGGGGGGGAAAGAGAAAAGGAAATCAATGGGAAAAGGGGAAAGAAAGGTGAGGTAAATTTACAGAAACACTGACATATCGTTTTTTTCATTGAGGCCCGGGGGCCCCATGCCATCTGTCTTCAGGATTCATTTTGCTTCCCGCTGAAGCAGAAGCAAAACCTTTTTCCTATCTCCCCCATCTTTGGGGTTACGTATAATCTCTAATCATGCAAATGTCAGGACTTCTGCGTCACCACTATGTACACTCCTCACATGTTCAATCAAACGTGGGGATCCCATGCCCGTGCGGAGCGACATAAAATGCTCAACGCTTTTTGTGAACCCCCCCATTTCGTCTGTTGAATAAAGCACGAAAGAAATACACTGGTGAGTGCAGCCTCTTTCTTTCTCCTTTACATTTTGGATCATTGGAGTGTTTTTATGAGGTTTTACTGCACCACCACGTCATGTCTGCTGGAGTAAAGGCTATTTGAATAAGGGGATACATACACAACGGAGTACATAGGAGTGCCGGTTCCAACTCTTTATTGTACATTGAGATTAGAATTTGTGCTCAGCTAGTTGTGGATTTGGGACATTTTATAGATTAGAATTTGTGTTCAGCCAGCTGTGGATTTTTGGAATTGTATAGGTTAGCATTTGAGGTTTTCTGGCTTCTGCAGAGCTTGCTCCCTCTCTCTCCAGAATGGTGGCTGCATGCAATACATAGGGCTTTATTTGTGTCTACCCCCCCCCCCCCTCTTCTGTGCTATGTTCCATTGGCCTAGGTGCTGAGGAGCAAATCATTGGATAAACTGGGGTCAGGCCATAGCTGCAAGGTATGCTGGATGTACCCTGACATCATCTCACCACCCCAGAATTTCCTCCTGTGGGTACCAAAACGCCATGTGTTCCTAATCCCTTGTGTTATTATTGCACACATTGCCAGGTTAGCGCAGACAAAACTTGGCAATGTTTAAAAAGTTCTGTTAGCCGCAATAACCCTGAATATGGGGTTTGCAAGGCTTACTCTAGTCCCTAACTTAAATGACATGGTGATTGGTGGGGACCAGCAACATAGAAACACCAGTGCCCATAGGAGAAATGAGCCAGTGGTCTGTGGTCCCCACTACTGCCAGACCTTGCTCCCGGGCCCTGAATCATGCCACCCCACTGATGCAGTGCCAAAGCCACAATGGTTACCCCACACAAGTGTGAACAGATCACTTAACTGACTTTACCATGTGCTTCCTGTCACCAGACTTAAAGATGCTAGGCATTAACTCATTATGCAATCTCCTGTTAATTAAATTAAGTTAAATTAAAAATGTCTGGGCCAAATGAACGGAATTCTAGAATAAGGGGACATACCAATACAAGTGTAACATGACTTTAGAAAGACATCAACATATAACATGTGGATGTGCAGCCATGTCTTTCTAAATTTATGGTATAATGTACAGGTAAGTGTTATGTTTCTCGCAGATGTGGGTCGTCTAAACTACATTAAGTTTGGTGCTGGCTCTGCCAGTTTTTAAATGACTGTCTATTTAAAGGCAAATGTTTTCTTATGTTTTAAGCTGAAAACCTTTGTAAATAAAATTCAATTTTATGGTCAGTGCAATGACTACTTTACCTTTAATAAGAAAGGTGAAATGCCTGAAGATCTAGAGATTGTGAACTGGGTGAAAAAAGGAAAAAAAAATTTAAATCAGACAAAATACGTCATCTTGCAGAATAATGTGGGCAGCTTTAAACCATCGTTACCAGAAGATAAACAGCTGAATATATTCCCACAGAACATAACATGGAGACATGGAAAGGTGAGAAGAAAGTTCAAAATATACCAATTACAGTATAATAAATTTTTTACAATGAAACATTTCTTTAAAGAAACTCAAAGCATAAAGGCTGATAGGTGGGCTCAACTGAGAGGTGGGCCTAACTGAGAGGTGGGGTTTAGTATTATTTCCATTCCGGAGAACACAGAGCAGAGAGGGGAGGCTCTGGCTGCAGCCTTTCTGATAACTAGAAACAGTTGAGAGAAGGAGACGGTAGGGATATGGCTGATCTTCTCAGTCATATAGGGGGAGATTTATCAAAACCTGTGCAGAGGAAGAGCTGCCCAGTTGCCCATAGCATCCAATCAGATCACCTCTTTCATTTTTCACAAGGCCTCTGCAAAATGAAGGAAGCGATCTGATTGGTTGCTATGGGCAACTGGTCAACTTTTCCTCTGCACAGGTTTTGATAAATGTCCTTCATAGTTACTTAATAAGAATTATAATTATGATAAAAATAGGATCAAATAAGATTACGAGATCATTTCTTGTATGTATTTCTATCTTTGGTATTTCTCTTAACCCCTTAAGGACTCAGCGTTTTTCCGTTTTTGCACTTTCGTTTTTTCCTCCTTACCTTTTAAAAATCATAACCCTTTCAATTGTGCACCCAAAAATCCATATGATGGCTTATTTTTTGCACCACCAATTTTTGCACCCAGAAATCTACAGCGAAACGGAAAAAAAAAAAAACATTGTGGGACAAAAATGGAAGAAAAAACGCAATTTTGTAAATTTTGGGGGCTTCTGTTTCTACGCAGTACATTTTTCATAAAAAAAATGACACCTTATCTTCATTCTGTAGGTACATATGATTAAAATGATACCCTACTTCTATAGGTTTAACTTTTCATTACTTCGAAAAAAAATAACTACATGCAGGAAAATGTATACGTTTAAAATTGTCATCTTCTGACCCCAATAACTTTTTTATTGTTCCATATACGGGGCGGAATGAGGGCTAATTCTTAGCGCTGTGATCTGAATTTTTAATCGGTACCATTGTTGTTTTGATTGGACTTTTTGATCGCTTTTTATTGATTTTTTTATGTTATAAAAAGTGATCAAAAATACGCTATTTGGGACTTTGGAATTTTTTTGCGTGTACGCCATTGACCGTGCAGTTTAATTAACATTTACGCACACAGCGATAACACATATGTTTATGTTTATTTTTATTTACAGTTTTTTTTTTTATGGGAAAAGGGGGGTGATTCAAACTTTTATTTTGTAGTGTTATAGCTCCCATAGGGAGACACACTAATCTTTTACACTGTTCACTGCAAAGCCATAGCTTTGCATTGATCAGTGTTATCGACGGTTGATTGTTCAAGCCTGTATTTCAGGCTTGCAGCAATCAATCACCATTCGGACACGCTGCAGGGAGGTAAGCCACCCTCCTGCTGCGTCCCAGCTGATCGGGACATCGTGATTTTCTTGCAATGTCCTGATCAGCCCAACTGAGCTGTCGGGATACTTTTACTTTCACTTTCACTTTTAGACGCGGCAATCAACTTTGATCGCCGCGTCTAAAGAGTTAATGCCGGACATCTGCTGGAACGGCGATGTCCAGCATTAGCCATGGGTCCTGGCTGCTGTTAGCAGCCGGGACCTTGCGGGTATGACGCGAGCTCAGCCCCTGAGCTCGCGTCATACCCGCAAGGTCCCGGCTGCTATACCCCCCCCCCCCGTGCCGCAGCACCATATAAACCCCGCGTTTTGTGGCAAGGGGTTAAAGGGGTACTCCCGTGGAAACCTTTTTTGTTTAGATCAACTGGTGCCAGAAAGTTAAACAGATTTGTAAATTACTTCTATTAAAAAATCTCAATCCTTCCAGTACTTTTTAGGGGCTGTATACTACAGAGGAAATGTTTTTCTTTTTGGATTTCTCTTATGACACGACCACGGTGCTCTCTGCTGACCTCTGCTGTCCATTTTAGGAACTGTCCAGAGCAGAAATCCCCATAGCAAACATATGCTGCTCTGGACAGTTCCTAAAATGGACAGCAGGGAGCACTGTGGTCGTGACACGAGAGAAATCCAAAAAGAAAAAAATTTCCTTTGTAGTATACAGCCCCTAAAAAGTACTGGAAGGACTAAGATTTGTTAATGGAAGTAATTTACAAATCTGTTTAACTTTCTGGCACCAGTTGATTAAAAAAAAAAAAAAAAAAAGTTTTCCACGGGAGTACCCCTTTAATATAAGGGGACAAGTGGTATTAAAGGAGTATTAAATTAGTATTCAAGCCTTTTTGGGGCAGACTGGACTTTTTGATTGCTTTTTGTTATATTTTTGTAAGGGAATGTTATATATATATATATTATTATTATTATTATTTATTTTTTTTTGTAGCGTTTACCATGTGGGATCAATAAAGTTAAGTTTAATTTGTACCTAAATGCCGCAGTCAACATTGAATATGGCATTTAATGTTTAAATGACTGGCATCTGAGAGATCTTTCATGCTTGTCACTTTCAGATTTAGATTTTTTTTTTGTTCAGTTAGATGTATTTAAAAAAAATAAAATAAAACGAGGTATATACCCTGCCTAGAGCAGAAGTTCCAGACAGCAAGTTAATCCAGCACTCTGTGAGCTTGCAGAATACCAGTCTGCAATGGTTCTAAGGCTTTAGAACAGCAAGCGGTAAGCAGACAGTATGTATAGATGGCATGGGCATTGTAGCAGGTGCAAAAGTAATCAACTGAGACAATACTTTCTGTTAGTGTAGACCCTGGAAGAAACTCTGTTTCAATAACCCATTGGCCAAATCATGGGCCCACGTTAAAAGAACAACAGTAGGATTAACAGCCCTAGCAGACTGACATGGGGCCTACATGGCAATATTTGTGAAGTGGGTTGCTTAGGATTTGGCTTAGGACTATGCCAGGGAGCAGAGTCTAAGAAAATGTGTAGATCTTCAACCTTAAACTCACACAAGGAGGTGGAGATTCCAATAGGAATCCACAAGGCAACAGCTGATGTAGCAAGGTGTGGTACCATAAGAGTAGGTGGAAAACAGTCATACAAGAAGAGGTCTGGACAACTGAAGTTCAGTTGTCACAGGTAACCGACAGTAGGTCAGGGTAGAGAGCAGATAAAGGGAACAGTCAGGAAGCAAGCCCTGTCTCAGAACCTTTACCCTTAGTGCTTTTCACTCAACGTAAAAAACTTTATTGCTCAAGCTCTGGAGAATTGGTGAGGCCGCTAAATTAACTGGAGATTAAAGGGGTACTCCGGTGAAAACCTTTTTTCTTTTAAATCAACTGGTGGCAGAAAGTTAACATATTTGTAAATTACTTCTATTAAAAAATCTTAATTCTTCCTGTACTTATTAGCTGCTGAATACTACAGAGGAAATTATTTTCTTTTTGGAATGCTCTCTGATGACAGACATCACGAGCACAGTTCTCTCTGCTGACATTATTATAATAATAATAACGCTTTATTTACTGTTGTCCTTAGTGGGATTTGAACCCAAGTCCCCAGCACTGCAAGGCAGCAGTGCTAACCACTGAGACACCATGCTGCCCTTAGCATACATCTGCTATGCATGGTTGCTTAAATGGACAGAGATGTCAGCAGAGAGCACTGTGCTTGTGATGTCATCAGTGTTCCAAAAAGAAAGGAATTTCCTCTGTAGCATTGAGCAGCTAATAAGTACTGGAAGGATTAAGATTTTTTAATAGAAGTAATTTACAAATATGTTTAACTTTCTGCCACCAGTTGATTTAAAAGAAAAAAGGTTTTCACCGGAGTACCCCTTTAACTATGGTTGGTTGAAGCAGCAGAATGTGGTCAGAACTGAAGTCTATGTGAATAGCCAAGGAGAACAGTAGTAAAGAAAGAGAAAGGCAACCTAACAGCCCTTCACTGCAGAGAGTCACATCTAAGATAATTTTAGAAGGTTTTCATTTTGGTACCATTTCTTCTAGTGACAATGAAGTTCAATGTGTAAACATGTGTAACTGTATGGGATACAATTATAAAGGGTTTCCTGAATGAAGTTAGCTAAAAATATTCAAATGCCAAAAATGCACTTTTAAAGGTATTAACTATTTTAAAAGTTACTGATGAGAAGAAACAATTTAATATGTTCATTATTTTTCTCATAGATTCCAACAGGTTTATGTTCTGAAGTTTGTTTTCCAGGAACCCGACGATCTCCAAAAGAAACCTATCACTCCTGCTGCCATGATTGTATTCCATGCCCAGAAGGACATATCTCCAATGTATCTGGTAAATATCACTTATATCATATATATACACAACATGGAGGGTTTCACTTTATTTCAGTATCAGGTGGGAAGGAGATATTTAGGATTTAGACAAGTAAACGGTATAAAAACACAAAAAATGTATTTCATCCTTTAAAAAATCAATGAGATGGTGAGAATTAAAAGCATAGATGAAACGCCGACACATTTCAAACCATATGGTTCTTAGTCATGGTTGCCATGACTAAGAATCATATGGTTCGAAACGCGTCAGCGTTACATCTATGCTTTTAATTCTCACCATCTCATTGATTTTTTAAAGGATGAAATACATTTTTTGTGTTTTTATACCGTTATTCTATATTTTTCGGGGGAGCTGGATTTCCTTTTCCTTCCTGGATTCTATTGCAACTGGCTACACGGCTTGACCTGCATCAGTGCTCCTCCACCAACTACCTTTCCAGTGGCTACTTCTACAGGGTGGTGAGCTGGTCTATTTTTTCTTTATGTACTTTATGCTTAGTGTGCACTTCTCCTAGCTCATTCTCCTGAATGGTAAGGATCTGAACACAAAAATTCTTTTAAAGGGAGTGTTTGCCTGAATAAAAATTTGGTAATAAAAAGAATCGAAAATGTTAGGCATGAATGTAGCATCTGGAGCTCAAGGGACTGGACTTCACTCCATTCCCCTACCAGTCTGTAAACACCTATAAACTCAGCATCTCAATACATTTTTGTTCTGACCCTCTCCTATCCTTGCCCAATATTTGACAGTAATTTTCCTAGAACCATATCAGCTGTAGGTGCCCCAAACCCTCTCTCACAGCAACTCCTTTACTTTCCTCCTTCATTTACTTACCCTGCTCCCTTTTCCCTGACCTGTTATAATTTTATATATTATATGACAGTGTTGTGAAGACATCACATGGCTGTTGCCTTATGGCTCCCCTGCTCCACCTGTGTGTGTGTGTGTGTGTGTGTGTGTGTGTGTGTGTGTGTGTGTGTGTGTGTATATATATATATATATATATATATATATATATATATATATATACATACATACACACACACACACACACACACACACACAGGTGAAGCAAGGGAGCCATAAGGCAACAGCCATGTGATGTCTTCACAACACTGTCAGATCTCTGAAAAGGCCGAAGTGTATTAAATGGTCACTCTCATTAAAACTAATTTTTGCTATTGCACTCCTTATGGTAAATAAAACATATTTCTAATATACTTTGGTTAAAAAAAAAGAAGTCTTCTATGTTTTGTTTGTGCTTAATAAAGCTCAAGAGCATTACCCCCCCCCCCCCCCCCCCAATCTTATACACAGACTTTGGACCAAATCCCAAACACAGGAAGTGCAGCCTGGAATGCTGAGGGGGGGGGATCTGTCTAACCAACAGCATATGGCACTTAAGTGTGAGAGGAGCTATGATTGGATGAGGCTGGACACTCCCCCCCCCCCCCTCAGCACTCCAGGCTGCACTTTCTGTGTTTTGACCCCTGTCCTAAGTCTGTGTATGAGATGGGGGAAAATGTGCTCTTGAGCTTTTTTAAGAACAAATAAAACATAGAACACTTCATAACAAAGTATATTAGAAACATTTTTTATTTACCATAAGGAGTGCAATAGGAAAAATGTATTTTAACAAGAGTTACCCTTTAAAGACACAAAAAGACAGCAGAAACGCAGAGAGTGGCCTACTGGTCAGAAATGTGTCCGGAAGGTCATGACCTACGATGTCATCTCTATCATCATATTTTACACAAGGACAATGGAGCTCGTCTCCTAGCCATATCAGTGAAAAGTCCACATACCCATCAAACAGTGGTGTCTCCAGCTTACAGTATATAATTGGGAGGGGGGGGGGGGGGGACTATGAAATACAACATACTATAAACGCTGTCAGAATATAATAGTGCTGCACACTGTGCTGCCTGCTAGGGTATACTAGTGCCACACATTGTGTGCTCAGTATATAACAGTGTCCAATAGAAAGGATTGTGCCAACCCCCAGTGTCCCTGCCTAACCTCCCAACTCCCATCATTTTGGACTATGCAGCATATTTTTTTTTTTCTTGGGTGGTGGTCCAACTACTGGGACCCTCACCAATCACCATGTTTCAAGCGGCTCTCCAGTTGTTACAAGGCTACAACTCACACGATGCCTGGAGAGCCTCAGTTTAAATAGTTTTGCAACAACTGGAGTGCCACAGATTGGGGTACAGTTTCACCTATCCCCACAGAACTTACAAGTGACTGCAGCAGTCATGGGGCCGCCAAGCAGAATACACAATGGTGTCAGGGACCTGAGTGATGTCTCAGGGCCCTCCAACTTCATCTTCCTCTGCAGATTCTGATGTCCTGACATCATTGGTTCCTCATTTTGTCAGTATATCCTCTGTACTAAGATTATCATTACAACCCTGCCAGACACTGTGCCCCTTAAATATGTCTGATGCTGAATATCATGCCCCCTGAAATAATACTGCCACACATTGTTTGTTCTCAGTTTTGCTGAATCCCGCCATTGTACTGTCCTTCTCTAGACTTCTATCCTCTACACCCCTAAATTATCCTCCAGACCCCTCTGTCCCCTCCTACTCCAGGCCCCCATACGACTTAGTCCTCCACCAGACCACTCTGTACCCCTAGACCACTAAGTCCTTCTCCATAGCCCTCTGTCCCCTTACCCCTACAGCATGATGCAGGGGGCCATGGCCCCCTGTTGACACCATTGTCTTCAATCACCAACATCTCCTCATTCTATTGTTCTGTACGAATACTAAAATTGTAACAGTACTCATAGGCACAATCAGTGTATTCTTGGCAGATACATGATCATCATTAAAGGGGTACTCCACCCCTAGACATCTTATCCCCTATCCAAAGGATAGGGGATAAGATGTCAGATCGCCGGGGTCCCGCTGCTAGGGACCCCCGGGATCTACACTGCGGCACCCACCTTTAGAGGCTTCCGGAACCACTGGAGGTCCTAAGGCTGAATCCATCTCGACCACGGGTACGAAAGATCGTGACGTCACGACTCCACCCCCGTGCGACATCACACTCCGCCCCTCAATGCAAGTCTAATGGAGGGGGCGTGAAAGCTGTCTATGGGAGGGGGCGATCTGACATCTTATCCCCCAGCCTTTGGATAGGGGATAAGATTTCTAGGTGCGGAGTACCCCTTTAATAGCGTCTGTAAAGGGTTTAGGCCGTATCTTCTAATCTAATGTTATATTTAATTTTATTGTATTTTAAGATAGTGAAAATTGCCAAAAGTGTCCTGACAATCAATGGCCAAATGTGGAAAAAGACAAATGTTTATCAAAAATGAAAGATTTTCTGTCCTATGAGCAGGACATAATGGCTGCAGTTCTTCCTTCCATATCTGGACTATTTCTTATCATAACCGTCTCTGTATCAGGGATTTTCCTCTCATTCTTGGACTCTCCTATAGTAAAAGCCAATAATCGGAACATCAGCTTCATTCTTCTTCTATCCCTGAAGCTGAGTTTATTCTGTGTGTTCCTGTTCATTGGTCACCCAGATGATATAACCTGCATGTTACGACAAATCTCCACTGGAGTTACCTTCACTGTTGCGGTGTCTTCTATCCTGGCCAAGACCATTATGGTTTCCATCGCTTTCAAAGCCACCAGGCCTGGAAGCTCCTGGAGGAAATGGATGGGGGTAACACTGCCCAATTCTGTAGTATTGATCTGCTCCCTTGTTCAGGTTCTGAATGGAATTATTTGGTTGTCGGTTTCTCCTCCATTTCAGGAGCAGGACATTGACTCTTACCCTGGAAAGATTATCATTCAGTGTAATGAAGGTTCTGTGGTGGCTTTTTATTTCATGTTGGGTTATTTGGGGTTTCTGGCAGCGGTGAGTTTTGTTTTGGCCTTCATGGTGAGGACATTACCTGATATCTATAATGAAGCCAAGTACATCACCTTCAGCATGCTGCTGTTCTGCAGTGTGTGGATCTGTGCCATCCCAGCGTATCTGAGCAGTAAGGGGAAGGACATGGTCATGATGGAGATATTTGCTATATTGGCTTCAGAGATTGGGATTCTGGGCTGTATATTTTTTCCTAAATGCTACAATATTATTATGAGGCCGGAGATGAACAGTAAAAGGCAGTTGCTGGAGAAACAATAGTTTATCTGCCTATAGTACTTAGCACGTTGTTATTAAAATGGCTTCTTATCTGATGCTGTACACATATAATAAACTAGAAAATAAAACTTCTGATTAGTAAATGTTAAAATACATCAGCAAGAAATGTGAATTCCCAAAAGGGTGTAAAGATTCCAGTCTACTAAGAGAGCCAAACCAATAGATTTCTGTAAGAATACATTAGAAACAATAAAAAGGTCATATCGGATATCACCGATATATCCATCAGGCCAAAGGTTCGTCCGGTTACACCTTCACATAAAAGCCACTTACTAAGAAAAACAGTTTTTTTCCCCTCCAAAAAATTGAAATATAAAAGGAATATCCCCTGTAGTTTGTCCTCTCTGTCCTCTCCCTGTGCTGATCTCCATGGTTAGTTCTATCTGTCCTGCGCTGATCTCTGTTGTCAGTCGTCTCTGTCCTCTCTCTGCTGTACCGATCTCTATGGTCATTCCTATCGGAGTGATCTCCGATGTCCATCATTTCCTGATCTCTATGGTCAGCCCCCACCAGGGCCAATGCAATGATTTCTGCCTACACAAACGAAGCTCCATTTTTGCACCATAAATGGTAGTTTTTTAACGGGACCACTTTTGTGCAGTTCAGGCTTCTTGATCACTTTTCATTAAGTTTTTTAAGGATGCAATGTAATCAAAAATCAGCAATTTTGGTGTTTGGAATTTTTTTTGCGTTTATGCCATTCACCATGCAGGATCAGAAAAAATAATTTAATTGTTCGGACAATTTTCCCCGTGGTGATACCAAAAATGTGCATTTTTTTCTTGTTTGTACAATGTTTAATTTTTTCAAAAAAATTTAAAAAGGGGGTTACTTGAATTTTCATTTGGGAGATTTTTTATTATATTTTTAAAAATATATTTTTTTTTTACTCCCCCCCCCACACACACACACACACACACACACTTTTTTGGCCCCCTAAGGGCATATCATAAGCCATGGTATTGCATTACATTGATCCATAATATATGTGCTCAATTGATAGCCTTAAAGGGTAGCTCCCACCATCCTATTTTTTCTTTTTCTGTCCCTGCCTATTGCCAATCTATCCCTAACCCCCTCCCTGCTTTTAATTTTTATTTTTACTATATTAACCCCTTCAGGACCAAGCCCATTTTGGCCTTAAGGACCGGAGCGTTTTTTGCAATTCTGACCACTGTCACTTTAAACATTAATAACTCTGGAATGCTTTTAGTTATCATTCTGATTCCGAGATTGTTTTTTTGTGACATATTCTACTTTAACATGGTGGTAAATTTTTGTGGTAACTTGCATCCTTTCCTTGTGAAAAATCCTAAAATTTTATGAAAAATTTGAAAATTTTGCATTTTTCTAACTTTGAAGCTCTCTGCTTGTAAGGAAAATGTATATTACAAATAAAAAAATTTTTTATTCACATAAACAATATGTCTACTTTATGTCTGCATCATAAAAGTGATGAGTTTTTACTTTTGGAAGACACCAGAGGCTTCAAAGTTCAGCAGCAATTTTCCAATTTTTCACAAAATTTTCAAACTCACTATTTTCAGGGACCAGTTCAGGTTTGAAGTGGATTTGAAGGGTCTTCTTATTAGAAATACCCCACAAAAGACCCCATTATAAAAACTGCACTCCCCAAAGTATTCAAAATGACATTCAGTCATCATTTAACCCTTTAGGTGTTTCACAGGAATAGAAGCAAAGTGAAGGAGAAAATTCACAATCTTCATTTTTTACACTCGCATGTTCTTGTAGACCCAATTTTTAAATTTTTACAAGGGGTAAAAGGAGAAAATGTATACTTAAATTTGTAGCCTGATTTCTCTCGAGTAAGCACATACCTCATATGTCTATGTAAAGTGTTCGGCGGGCGCAGTAGAGGGCTCAGAAGGGAAAGAGCGATAAGGGGATTTTGGAGAGTACGTTTTTCTGAAATGGTTTTTGGGGGGCATGTTGCATTTAGGAAGCACTTATGGTGCCAGAACAGCAAAAAACCCTCACATGGCATACCATTTTGGAAACTAGACCCCTTGAGGAACATAACAAGGAATAAAGTGAGCCTTAATACCCCACAGGTGTTTCACGACTTATATTTTTTTCACTAAAATGTGTGTTTCCCCCCAAATTTCACATTTTTCCAAGGGTTAATAGCAGGAAATACCCCCCAAAATTTGTAAACCCATCTCTTCTGAGTATGGAGGTACCCCATAAGTTGACCTGAAGTGCACTATGGGCGAACTACAATGCTCAGAAGAGAAGGAGTCATATTTGGCTTTTTGAGGGCAAATTTTGCTCGGGGGGCATGTCGCATTTAGGAAGCCCCTAAGGTGCCAGAACAGCAAAAAAAAAACACATGGCATACCATTTTGGAAACTAGACCCCTTGAGGAACGTAACAAGGGGTACAGTGAGCATTTGCCCCCCACTGGTGTCTGACAGATCTTTGGAACAGTGGGCTGTACAAGTTTTCATTTTCATGGACCACTGTTCCAAAGATCCGTCAGACACCTGTGGGGGGTAAATTCTCACTGCACCCCTCATTACATTCCGTGAGGGGTGTCGTTTCCGAAATGGGGTCACATGTGGGGTTTTGTTTTTTTTGCGTTTGTCAAAACCGCTGTAACAATCAGCCACCCCTGTGCAAATCACCTCAAAAGTACATGGTGCGCTCTCCCTTCTGGGCCTTGTTGTGCGCCCCCAGAGCACTTTGCGCTCACATATGGGGTATCTCTGTAGTCGGGAGAAATTGCGTTACAAATTTTGGGGGGCTTTTTTCCCTTTTACCTCTTGTGAAAATGTAAAGTATAGGGCAACAGCATGTTAGTGTAAAAAATAAAAAAATTTTACACTAACATTCTGGTGTAGACCCCAACATTTCCTTTTCATGAAGGATTAAAGAAGAAAAAGCCCCCCAAACCTTGTAACGCAATTTCTCCCGAGTACGGCGATACCCCATATGTCGCCCTAAACTGTTGCCCTGAAATACGACAGGGCTCCAAAGTGAGAGCGACATGTGCATTTGAGGCCTAAATTAGGGATTTGCATAGGGGTGGACATAGGGGTATTCTACGCCAGTGATTCCCAAACAGGGTGCCTCCAGCTGTTGCAAAACTCCCAGCATGCCTGGACAGTCAACGGCTGTCCGACAATACTGGGAGTTGTTGTTTTTCAACAGCTGGAGGCTCTGCTTTGGAAACAGTGGTGTATCGGATGTTCTTATTGGGGGAGGGGGGCTGTGTAAGGGTATGTGTATATGTAGTGTTTTTAACTTTTTATTTTATTTTGTGTTAGTGTAGTGTAGTGTTTTTAGGGTACAGTCACATGGGCGGGGGATTACAGCGAGTTTCCCAGCGCAAAATTTGCTGCATCTCAAGATGCGAGAAACCCACTGTAAAAGCCTCGCCCATGTGAATGTACCCTGTACATTCACGGGGGTGGCGGGGCGGGGGGGGGGGGGGGGGCTTGCATCAGCTGTTGCAAAACCACAACTCCCAGCATGCATGGTCTGTTAGTGCATGCTGGGAGTCATAGTTTTGCAACAGCTGGAGGCACACAGGTTAGGAAACACTGAGTTAGAAACAGACAATGTTTCCCAACCAGTGTGTCTCCAGTTGTTGCAAAACTACAACTCCCAGCATGCCCAGACAGCTGAAGGGCATGCTGGGAGTTGTAGTTCGGCAACATCTGAAGGGCCAGATGTTGCTGAACTAAAACTCCCAGCATGCCTGGACAGTCAGTGCATACTGGGAGTTGTAGTTTTGCAACAGCTGGAAGAGCACAGATTGGAGACCATTATACAATGGTCTCCAAACTGAGGCCCTCCAGATGTTGCAAAACTACAACTCCCAGCATGCATGGTCTTTTAGTGCATGCTGGGAGTTATAGTTTTGCAACAGCTGGAGGCACACAGGTTAGGAAACACTGAGTTAGAAACAATGTTTCCCAACCAGTGTGTCTCCAGCTATTGCAAAACTACAACTCCCAGCATGCCCAGACAGCTGAAGGGCATGCTGGGAGTTGTAGTTCGGCAACATCTGAAGGGCCAGATGTTGCTTAACTAAAACTCCCAGCATGCCTGGACAGTCAGTGCATGCTGGGAGTTGTAGTTTTGCAACAGCTGGAAGAGCACAGATTGGAGACCATTATACAATGGTCTCCAAACTGGGGCCCTCCAGATGTTGCAAAACTACAACTCCCAGCATGCCCAGACAGCCAAAGGCTGTCTAGGCATGCTGGGAGTTGTAGTTTTCAGACTCCTAGAAGCAGCAGTGAAGATCTTCACTGCTGCCTCTGAGGACTACATACTTACCCGTCGCTGCTCGTCCACGTGGCCGGTCCTGCCGCTGCTCCTCGGTCCCGCTGCTGCTCCAGGTAAGTCCGCCGGTTCCCACGTGTTCCCCCCGAATGCCACAGGTCCCCGCGAGCCCCTGCAGCCTTCGTCCCCCGTTCTGCCCGACTTCCAGGGGCGGGCAGTGCGGGGGATCTGAACTTTCACCCCAGATCACTGTGATTGGTCCACAGGGACCAATCACAGTGATCGCTGACCAGGACCATCAATTGATGGTCCTGGGGGTGAAGCAGAAGTTGTCCCCTGCTGGAAACAGCGGGACTTCTGCCAGTTAAGCCGTGCGATGCTGCGCATCGCGGGGTTAACTGCATGTCATTTATAAACGCCGGGATGCGCGAACGCACTGCACAACCCGGCGTTTATATATGACATTCTGCGGGAAGGGGTTAAAAATAACTTTTTTTCTGCCTGGTAATGTGCTCACTACCAGGCAGACTTCCCCAGCAGGCATCTCATCACTGATGCTTGCTGGGGGGGACTTCCGCCCTTAGTTCATCTACACAGGGTGCCTCCAGCTGTTTCACCACTACAACTCCCAGCTTGCCCTGATATCTATTGGCTGTCAGGGTATGCTGGGAGTTGTAGTATTGAAACAGCTGGAGGCACCCTGTGTAGATAAACTATTAGTTAGTTACAAGCGGCGCTGCAGCGCTAGCCTATTCCCTCCATCAAATCCCCCCCCCCCCCCCCCCCGCACGCCATACCCCGTTCCCTCCATCTCAACCCCCCCTCCCCGCATAGCCCGTTCCCTCCATCACAATAGTATATTAGAGATATGTTGTAGTACATAAGTACTACAACATATAAAATAAAGTTGGTGACAGTGCCCATTTAAGCAATTATAGATCTAGGAAAGATCCTGAGGACAAGGTATGGCCTCGGGCCTCTGTAGCCTCCCAACCCCCACTAGACACCAGAGAATAGCAGCATTTAATGTTTAAATGCTGTGATCTGCATAGATAATGGTATTTAACCAGTTAAATGACGTACATCAGAGCCATCTCCAGCAGATGTCAGCTGCTGATAGCAGCAGACATCTCCCGGTTATGACTCGGACCCGACCTGTGTCATGTATGATTTTTCTGAACTACATGGAAGAGGCCGGGGCACATTGCGAGGGGTCCCAGGGTTCAAACCCCCCCGTGATCAGACACTTATGCCTTATCCTGTAGATAGTTTATTTTACTGCAGGTTTTCTTTAACATTATGGCCATTTCATGGATTAGGGTTCCTAATATACTATTATACACCCTGTTTCAAATTATGCAAAATATTTTTTTCTCATTTACCTAAATAATTGATGTAATTAACAGTCAGCATAATTCTCATGTTAGCAACTATTAAGATTACAATTCAAATTTTATTGAACACACCTCCTAATGATAACAGTATTTTTTTAAACATAAAAAAAACTTACTATGCACTGTTCCAAATTATTGTGCACAGTAAGTTTCAAAACACTTTATAGGTTGTAAAGAACTGAAAATTGTCATTTTCAAATCAAAAGCTATTTCAACCAAACTTTTAACAACATTTTAACTTGTTAAACAATTTAACAGGTCACATTACATTTTAGCATATGACCCCTTATTTGATAGAAGCTTCACAAGTCTTGCATTCATTGAACTTGTGAATTTTTGGACAGTTTCTGCTTGAATTTGTTTGCAAGATGTCAGAATAGCCTCCCAGAGCTGCTGTTTGGATGTAAACTGCCTCCCACCCTCATAGATCATTTGCTTGAGGATGCTCCAAAGGTTCTCAATAGGATTGAAGTCAGGGGAGAATGGAGGCTACACAATGACTTTCTCTACTTTTATCCCCATAGCAGCTATATGATGATGCAGAGGTATTCTTTGCAGCATGAGATGGTGCATTGTCATGGATAAAGAAGCATAGTTATTCCTTCTGTACCAGGGAAGAAAGTGGTCAGTCAGAACTCCCCATACTTTGCAGAGGTCATCTTTACACCTTGGGGGACCATAAAGGCGCTCTTCCCATGATTCTGGCACAAAACATGACTCCATCACTGCTTTGCTGACGTCACTGCCTTGTTGGAACAGGGTGTCCGTCAACCAAGCATCCACTACTCCATCCATCTGGACCATCCAGGGTGGCACGCCACTCATCAGTGAACAGGGCTGTTTGAAATTTAGACTTCATGTATTTTTCTGCCCATGAGGCTTTGTTCTGGAGAGCCCAGGATGCCACAACAAAAACGGGTAGAATGAGCCACAACCCTGAAGGGAGGAATCTTCCCCCTACCGCGATAGGCTTCCGAAATGGCAGACCGGATCCACTGAGAAGTGGTAGCCTTGGAAGCAGGTTGTCCCTTACGACGACCTTCCGTAAGGACAAAAAAGGAATTGCACTGACGAAACGAAGAAGAGATAGAGAGGTAGTACATAACAGCCCAAACCACATCCAGTTTGTGGAGTAAATGCTCCCTAGAATGAGAAGGAGCGGGACAAAAGAATAATGTCCTCATTGAGATGAAAGGTCGAAACAACCTTAGGCAAAAAGACAACCTTGTCCTGGTGAAGCACCAGAAACTGAGAACGGCAGGAGAGAGCTGCCAATTCAGACACTCTCCGAATGGAGGAAATAAGAAAACGCCACTTTCCAAGAAAGGAGGCGCAGGGACACCTCCCCAAGGGGTTCAAAAGGTTCACCTTGGAGTACCCCCAGAACCAGATTCAAGTCCCAAGGGGGAGAAGGTGACCGATAAGGAGGGGCAGCATGAGCCACTCCTTGAAGGAAGGTCCAGACATGAGAATTAGAAGCCAGAGGACGCTGGAAAAGAATAGAAAGGGATGAAACCTGACCCTTAAGGGAACTGAGAGACAACCCCATGTCAGGATCCGGATAGCAATGCAGCGAGGACACTGGTGGTGGATTCTCTGTGTCAGTGGGATGATGACGTGGGCCATACCAGGGGAACGGAGTCTAAGGAGTTACTGGTTTTCACCAGAGCCCGCCGCAAAGCAGGATGGACTTGCAGCGGCAGGTAACCCCCAGGTCGTTCCACGCGATAGCGACTCAACCCCAGCTGACGGCTGAGACAGGCGCGGTACAAGGGACAAGGCAAGAGCAAGGTCGGACGTAGCAGAAGGTCAGGGCAGGCAGCAAGGATCGTAGTCAGGGGCAACAGCAGAGGGTCTGGAACACTGGCTTGGAACATACACAAAACGCTTTCACTGACATGACAGGAAGGGGAAGTGGGTTTTTATAAGGAGGGAACAGGTGCAGGAACTGATTGGGCCAGGCGCCAATCAATGGCGCACTGGCCCTTTAAATCTCAGAGAGCCGGCGCGCGCGCGCCCTAGGGAGCGGGGCCGCGCGCGCCGGGACTGAGCAGACGGAGGACGGGGCAGGTGAGGAGATTGGGATGCAAGCCGCAGGCGGGCACGTCCCGCTACGTGGGTCGCATCCCCGCCGGTGACACCAATGCAGCGCTCCCGGTCAGCGGGTCTGACCGGGGCGCTGCATGGAGGTGAACTCCACGAGCGCTCCGGGGAGGAGCAGGGACCCAGAGCGCTCGGCGTAACACCCCAGTTCCAATCCCGACTGCAAGAAAGAGAGAAGACAGGAAACCGAAAGGTTAGCAGGACACAAGACCTGAGCTTCACACCAACTAAAATAAGACCGCCAGGTACGGTGGTAAATTTTTGCCGAGGAGGACTTGCGAGCCTTCAGCATGGTGCGAATGACTTGGGAAGAGAAACCGCGGCTCTCAAAACCGCGGTCTTGACCGCCACGCCATCAAAGCAGAGACGTAATAGGGGTGGCACAGGAGACCTGAGATAGGAGGTCTGGATGATAGGGAAGGCATAGCGTTAAGGCGTTCAGGAGCCTGACCATGACGACGTACCACGCCCGCCGGGCACAGACTGGGCCACTAGAATGGCGGAAACGTCCCACTGAGAGTTTCCTCAAGACCCCGAAAAGAGAAGAAAGGGAGGAAACAGATAAGGTAGGGCAAAGCATGACCACCAAGTAGACAAGGTAGGGCAAGGCTCGACCAAGAGAGAGGAACGCTTCGGTTGTGGCGGGACAAGCAGAGGGCCACGCCTGGAGCGTCCCAGGGGTTGCAGATCACAGCAAACACTCCTGGATGTAGGGACCAGTGGCCTTGGATGACTGAGGACCGGCTGAGAAGATCGCATTCCAGAGACGGCCAGACTGAAGATAACTGAGATGGCCAGAAACCTGAGTGCCGCCCAGGAGGAAAATTCCCAAGAAGCAAGCAAAGAAAGAATTGCCCTAGGACCAAAATGTTGAAGGGGGAAAAAGCTTCTCTGGGGGCCAAGACACCCCCGAAAAAAATGAGGGGGAAAACGAAGCCACCATAGAAAGGACCAACAAGACTGACGAGAGAGAACGATCTTGCACCCGAGAGACAATGGAGACCTGTCACACCGGAAGAAAAACACCAGTTGAAGAGGTCGCTGATGAAACTGGGCAAATGGCACGGCCTCCACGGCCGCCGCCAATCGACCCAGGACATCCATGCAAAAGAGAAACTGGAGCAGGGAGCCGAAGGCATCAGACTCTTGAAAAGAGTCGGCGGAGTAGAAAGCGGGCAGAGGCCGCATCGAACTGGAGCCCCAGGAGAGCGGTTGGGCGTGTCCCAAATGACCATCCAACCGAAGTGAGACAAGGTCTGGAGGTTGAGACTAAGACTCTCCAGGATCTGAGTCCTGGCTGGAGCTCAGATCAGGACGTAGTCCAAACAAGGAATCACGTAAACAACTGTTGTCTGTAAAAAGGCTATCACAGGCGCCAGGACTTTGGTAAAGGTCCGCGGAGAAGTGGCCAGACCGAAATGGATAGCCACAATAGAAATGACCGTCTGGAACTGCAGAGCGGAGGTACTGCTGATGACCGGGAAACAATGAGAAGTGGAGGCAGGCATCCTTGATGTCCACCAAGGAACAAAAACTCCCCTTGAACCATGGACGCCAGCACCGAACGGAGAGACTCCATTCGGGATGGGAACGCAAGATGTTGGCTGAGATACTCGAGAACCAAGACTGGTCTCCTTTCTTGGAGACCTCAGAGAGGTTGGAATAAACCTCGAAAAACGTTCCCCTGAAGCTGCATGTCCAGGCATCCCGGAGGGTGAGAGGCGACCAACCACCCGAGAGAGGTCGGCGGTTGGGGGCGACCCTTCAAGCTGAGGAAGGCCTACAGGTGCCTGATGGGGCCGCCAAATGGCCGGAACGGATAGTCGACCTCCGGGAGGAATGGGATCGGAAAGAGTAGCCCTCTTCCCATGAAGGCGCCTGGCTGGACCCTTTGTTGGCACCCTTTGTTGGTACCAAAGGTCCGCAGAACCGGAAGGAGAACTTACGACGGAAAGCAGTTCTGTGAGTCTTACCAAAGGTAATAAAGAACTCTTTCTCCGCCCGTCGCCTCACTTCCTGAAGGTGGCGTCCACATTCCAGGCTTAAAGCCACATGAAGGGACGTTGGCTACCAGGTAGCTTGTGGTAAAGGCAGCACAGTGGCTGCACATGGAAGCAGAACACAGAAAAATCTAGATTAAATAAATCCTCCAGAGGGATCTTGAAGACTACCCTGGTGGAGTTGGAAGACCATACTAAAAGGGCCTTTGACACCCAGGCAGAAGCAAAAGCAGGAAGAACAAAAATATCCACCTTCATGTCCGCTGGATTCTTGAAGGCAGCCGCATTAGCCAACGGCCGGGAAGGCGCCTTAGAGAGGCGGGAGACCGGCAGATCCACAGTGGGAGAGGAGGTCCCCCGAACAATGAGGTCCTTGGCGAAGGAATACCGCGCTTGAAGCTTCTTCGTTTCCTGAAACTTCTTGTCAGGGTGACTTCCGGCAGATACCTGCAGGGCGTAAAATTCAGCGTGAGAGCTGAAAGTCTTGAGTGCCGGTCGGGTACAAAGAAAGGAGACTTCTGGAGCCACGTCCGAAGTTCCTGGGTCCTTTAGCTGGAAGGTGTCTCTTATGGCCGCAAACCACTGAGTACACCAAATCAGGCACATCCGTGCGGTCCTCTGAGTCGGAGACCGAATCAGAAACCTCATCCACAAGTTCTCCAGGTGAATGGGAACGAGGTGAGGCAGCCCTGGAAGAGGTCGGACACGATGAAAGGAAACTTCTGGACCACGTCCGAAGTTCCTGGGTCCTTTAGCTGGAAGGTGTCTCTTATGGCTGTAACCTAAGAGTACACCACAATAGGCACATCCGTGCGGTCCTCTGAGTCGCAGATCGAATCAGAACTTCTTCCACAAGTTCTTCTGGTGAATGGGAACGTGTGAGGCGACCCTGGAAGAGAAAGAGACGGACCTGGTACGCGGGTCTGGAGAGCCAGAGCGGTGACCCTGGGAGCATTCTCTAGAGGAGCAACGCTTGCTACAGGTCGGAGTAACAGGGTGATGCCTGTGAGGGGAGTGCCCGTGCCTGCCAGAAGACTCGGGGGATGAGTCAGATGACATACCCCTATGATGCTGCGAGAGCGTCAGAATAGGGGGAGAGCGGGACCCTCCGGAAGGGCCAGTGTAGGGAGGGCCTCTCCAAGGCAGTCCCAGATAACAGGAGACCTGAGCCAAGTCAGATATAGACTGGGAGAGGGAGGGAACCCAGGCTGGAGGGGCGGCCAAACCCACAGGGTCTGGAAGAACAACCGGGGTAGAGTAGCAGGGGGGTCTGGGGAAGCAGTGAAGCAGGCAGAACAAGTGGTTCAGCAGAACCAGACAGTTTAGAGTTAAAGTATTAACATAGTAAAGGAGTGGCTAACACTCCAGTTAACTGTTTAGAGGGAGGCAATTCTGAGCCTGTCTCACCAAAGACTGTTCCATTTCACTGCTGATACACTGCTGCTGTTGTGGTTTAAAAATTAAACCACAACACTAACACTCTGACCCACCCCGGGACTCGAACCCGTGGTGGTCTCCAGCTATCAGAGAGGAGAAATGCTGGCCAATAGCAAGGGAGGGGCACTGCTGATTTGCCCCTGCCACAATAATCGCGCGCACAGCGCTGATTGGTGCACAGTTCGCGCCCAGAGAAGCTTCGGCGGCCCTGGGTGGGCGGAGCTAAAGCACACCAGGACGAAGTATTAATAAGAAGTCCCGTAATGGCGCCCGCTCCTTGCCCCGAGCGCACATGTGAATGCATGTGCGCTCGCAGGAAATTGAGCGGACTAGACGCCGCCAGCAGCAGCTGCTGCCGAAAGTGAAAGTAAGCTGGCGCTCAGAGCGCCCGCATAGAGAACGCCGCGGCTGTCAGTCGCTTCAATGTAAAAACACACAGTCGTTACACACACACACACATATATATATATATATATATATATATATATATATATAAAAGAATAAAGTGTAGAAAGTTGCCCATTCAAACTGCCTACTCACCCCAGTTTTTAATAAAGGACCCCCTGTCCAGGCCAGCCCCATTAGACCCATGAGAAGGTGGGCCAAAAACTGAGGGTCTCCAGATGTTGCAAATCTGCACCTAAGGAGAAAGGGACATATACTCACCTCAGGTCAGAAGAACTTACCTCATGAAGTCTTCCTATGAATTCTTCAGCCAGCTTTTACCACCTGCATCATGCCGGGCTACCATGTGCGAGCGAGGCGAGCAGGGAGATAGGGTGACCCGGATCCACGAGGTACAAACCCAGGCGCTGACCGTTGGCGAGAGGGGGTGAACAGCGCATATACGCAATGTCTGTGCCCCCTTACTCGCAATGGGGAAACAGTGAGCCAGGAAAGAAAATGGAATAAAAAATCTAACATCCCTAAATCTAGGAAAATAATAAAACATAAGGCCTGTTCTGGAGAGAACTCCAGACCATGTCCACCTCCTTAGACACTAAGATTAAAACTGATTACTTCAGGGCCTGGAGGCGGGTATATCCTGATTTGTTGCCATAGTGTCATACCTCCTAGAGACAGCAGCCTACACCAACGGTCTGTGTCCCCCAATGGAGCCGATAGAGAAAAAACTATTATGGTGAGTGAAATATCTGGTCATGGGACGTGTGTCACAGTATTGTGATACTGTCAGTCAAGCACAGGCACTTTTGTTACCCACGTGCATATTTTACATGGTATCAGTTCACACTATGTCGCGCAGCAATCATTTTATAAAGATAGACTAGGGCTACACCGCGATTTTAGCCATGACTAAAGTTCTGCATATACCATGTTGCATCACAGCTATGGTAAAGTAGAAGTGGTCACTTTGTGATGCACAAGTGTCCCTAACCTGACAGTGAATGTTTACTCATGGTCGCGGCCACTTGTGGGTCACAACCACTCACTAACATTAGTTGTGATGCTGCACAATCCAGGCAGAGCGACATGGCGATCTTTGGTTGCGCAACCCCAGTCATATAAAATTGCAGCATAGCCCTAGTCTGGCTATTCTATTTCTTCCCTATCTGGACCAGACGGCCATCATGACTCCTCAATAGTGGCCCATGAGAAGAATAGTGTCAGCAAGTGAACCAAACTATAATAGTGCACTTTTGTACTCCACACATCAATAAAGCCCCATTAGACCAAGTAACAGTAACCTAACTGTGTGTTTCAAAGCATCCACACACTCCTACCAAGAAGCCTATAGCTGCCAGATACTGTACTTCCAGGGTGCTGTTCTTGTTGGACCGTTGATCACAAACTGCCCCATGCCTCCCTCTCTCTTAAACAAATACCCCAGTGTGACTTTTTCTCAAACACAGTGTTGTGGTTATAGGGTGATAATCCTGTCTGCAGCTCCACTTATTGTCGAAAATCCTGCTGACTACACCAATTGTGGTTTTAGAATTAGAGTAAAACAAACATGCACCTCCCCCGACCATGTGCTTTCTTTGTTAGAGTCCCCAAAATGGCCACCAACTATATGAAATGGAAGCAGGAAGTACAGGCTAAATTTATAGGGCCTAAATATGTTTGTAAACACCCAGAAACACTGATTAAGTTTTGTACAACTATGAAATAATTGTACATGGTATTTTGGCAGAAATGTCTTGTACCAGCAGTGTATACCCACCAAATTAACAATCACTTAGAAATCAGTAAAGTTGATAACATTTAATAAAACATTAATTAGCTAAACCAAATAAGACATACATACAAGCATTAATACAATAGTACATACTATATGTTTAGCAAACTAGCATGAATATTTGATACATGAATATTTAGTGTAGAAATGATACATTGAATATACTTATCCATCCCAGGCTCCAGAGGGCCATTTGATTTCCAGTGAAATCCCCTATTGCCCCACCCCTTTGACTTAGTGTCCACCTACTCTCCTCACATGAAGTGGATAAACAGGTTCTTTTTTTTTTTTTTTTAAACAATGTTTTATTAAAGTTTTCATAGAAACAACAGAAAAATGTACAGGCAATATAACAAAGTCACTGAGCAGAGCAGAACATCACAGAAGTAAAAAAAAGTACAAAACAGTTGTCGGAGCACATCAGTATCGGCCACGCAATACTTGTAACACATTCAGACATAGAAATGCATGCTACCATACACTACAATGGATCTACGTCTATAACTCATGGAACTAAGCATTATCTTCCTCGAGTTACGATAAGCCCATTGGTATCCATTTGTGAGCACGATAGGCTGGTATCGCCAACTAGGCATTAGCATAACGCCCCAGTACCAATGGAACAAACTTATCCCGTGCTAATACAGGAACATCGCAATCCATGTCTATACAGGATATTAGTCGCTGCTCCGCGAACTACCCAACCACAAGAATCTCCCCACTCAGTCATTTCGAGATCACCTGACCTCATGTACCATCTGGACTACAACAGACAATACTATAGACAAACACCACAGGTAAAGGTAGAAATAAGATCCCATGATGAACATAGAACAATTACCTTGGGAAAAAGAGGTAGAAAAGAAGTAGTGAAAAAGAAAGTAAGAAAGCAAAGAAAAGATAGAAGAGATGAAGAAGAACCTCTCAGCATGTCCGCCCCGCCCCTCCACCGACTATGTAACTTTAAGACCACCCAGCGAGCCACTAATGTTTGCCCTGCAATACCATGAGGAGTCTACAAACTCCTTCATCAGATCAGGCAGCTCACTGGGTGCGTATGCATACTCCATGAACGGTTGCCAAGTTTTGAAAAATTTGCCTGCTCTCTTTTCCGTATCCCTCAGTGTATCCAATCTATCAATAAACAATAGGGTTTTCATAATTTCAATCACCTGCGTAAGCGTCGGAGGATCCCTCTGCAACCATTTTCTCAATAGACTTTTCACTGTGGCCAATAACATAAGATGAACCCCTCTAATTGCCATTATCGGACCCCCAGAGTCCTCTTGAGAGGAAAGAGGCACATAATGAAATATCATAGCTAAGGGGGATATCCACATCCCAAACCCTCGCAATATAAGCCCTTACTACTTCCCACAACGTTGTCAAGAATGGGCACTCCCAAAGAGCATGCAGGAGAGAGGCCTTGGCCAGACCACATTTGGGGCAACTTCTAAGATAATGTGCAGGGGCGTCACTATAGGAAAGGTTAAAAGGCATATGTGGCCCTATGTAAAATGCGGAAATGCATCTCCCTCCAGGACTCATTTATAATAGCTTTCCTCACTTGCGTCAAGCCTGCCAATAATTTGCGTCGTGCATCAGTGATGCCAAGCTCCTCCTCCCATGCTGTGAACAAGGAATTGGCCAGAGCATGTAAGGAGGCCTGTTTGTGTGTGAGGTATAAGGTTGACAGAGAAAGTCTGCCCGAATGCAAATTCAGCAAGATACGGAAAACCGCTTCCCTGGATACATATTCCTCACTCCTGGGGAGGCTGGTCACATAGGAGTGCACCTGTAGATACTGCAGGTAATGCCCATATGGGAGATTAAAATTATGTTTCAGGGCCTCCCATGTGAGCACACCTCCTCCGTCTCCAGAAAACAATTGGTCCACAAGTAAAATACCCCTAGTCTTCCATACCTGAAAAGCACCTCTGCCCACACCCTGAGGGAATGAAGGTGAGTCCCAGAGAGGCAATAGGCTGGACATAATGTAGGGAAGGCCGTATATTTTTCTGATCGCCTTCCACGCTGCAACAGTGTCTTTGAGGAGGAGATTAGTCTTAATTGGGTTCGGGAGGGCTGAGTATGGTACATGTAACTGAGCGCTAAGATCTCGAGGGGCTGCCAAGGCCCGTTCAAGTCTCATGTTAGAGAACTAAGAGGTACCCAGCAGCCAGTCTCTGGAGTGGCGTAACAACGCCGCTAGATTGTATAAGCGCAGATCGGGCAACTGGATACCTCCTTCATGAAGTGGTAGGCACAACTTTCTAAAAGCTATTCACGGTCTTTTCCCCCTCCAAAGAAAATTGGTAAAGGCCGACTGCAACCTGGATACGTCCACATGTCTAAGTAACTGGGTTATCATTTGTAAGGGATAGAGTAATCTCCCGAAGCTTACCATCTTAAGGAGATGAGCTCTGCCGAAGAGGGTCAGCGGTAGAGACTGCCATCTAATTAGTTCCTGCTCTATACGTCTAAAGAGAGGCATATAGTTAAGTTTATATAGGGAAGACGGATTATTACCTACCTTAACTCCTAAATATGTGATGTAGTTATGTGCCACCTCCACCCCCAAATCGCTCGTAGATTTTTGATTGCCCGTTCCCAGATACAATAACTGGCACTTGGACGCATTAACCTTATAGCCAGAGTATCGGCCAAACTCGCGCAGAAGATCCAGGACCTTGTCTAGTTGAGAATTGGGGGACCCCATAAATAATAGCATATCATCAGCGAAACACGCTAATTTCACCTCTAGATCCCCTACCCCGATACCCGTATAGACAGTGGACTGCATGAGAGACTGCCAATGGTTCTAGGGCCAGATCAAATAAAAGGGGCGACAGGGGGCACCCCTGTCGTGTCCCCTTCTCTAACCTGACATTATCAGATAGAAAACCCGGTGTGTAGATTCGGGCCCTTGGTTCTGCATATAAAGAAGACAAGAAGGTCCTGAATGCCCCACTAAACCCAAATTTATCAAGAACACTGTCCAGCCACGCCCAGCTGACATCAAATGCCTTTTCGGCGTCTATGGCTAGGAGACCGTGCGGGTCTGGACAATATCCCCTCCTATGTGTAATTTCCAATGCAGCCAGGACTGATCTGATATTTGCCACCCCCGAACGGCCCTTAACAAAGCCAGTTTGGTGTGAGCCTAACAAGGAGGGCAAGAACCGAGCCAGACGGTCCGCCATTATTTTCGCCAACAGTTTAAGGTCTTGGTTGATTAAAGAAATGGGTCTGTATGAACCTGGGTTCTCTGGGGGCTTGCCTAACTTGTAAAGGACCTTTATATATGCAGTATTGCTAGATGGAATAACGGGATCTCCCCCTAAAATAGCATTAAATAAGGAGGTCAAAGGTTGAGCAGTGTCCTCCATCAACGCCTTATAGAATTCGCTGCCAAAACCATCGGGTCCTGGGTCCTTGCCACTTTTCACATCTTTAATACAGGCAACCACCTCCTCCCAGGTAATGGGCGAGTTAAGCATTTCATTATCCTCAGGGGACAAAGTAGGTAGCTGCAAGCCTGTCAAGAATCTACGGCCGCCCTCATTATCTGTATCCTCCCTGGCATATAAGTCCGCATAAAATCACTGGAGGACAGAATTTATCTCCTTGGGTCCCGTCTGTAGCTGTCCCTCTCCGTCCACCAACGATTTTATATATTCGCCCTGTTTATGTGGCCTGGCCAACCTCGCTAACAGCTTCCCGGACTTATTCCCAAACTTAAAAAGGTCCACCGTGTTCTGATTCCTATGAAGAATATCCCATGCCTCCATGCTAGCCTCAAAAGACTGTTTAGCTGCCACCCAAGAGTCCTTATTAAGCTGAGAGGGGGACCGAAGAAACTCATTGTAAGCCGCTCGCAGTCTATGGGAGTGTTCTGTATAACGTGCCCTGCACTTCTTCTTCCTTGCCGACACATAAGCTATGATTCTGCCCCTGATGACCGCCTTGGCCGCATCCCAATATAGCGATGGCCTATCCAGCGAATCAGCATTGGTCGCTGCATACTCCATCCACCACCCCCTTAGATTGTCTAGAAAATCTGTATCTGACGCCAGGGAACCCGGGAAACGCCATATAATATCTGAGCCCTTAGGAGTGACCTCCAGCAACGTCATACACACCGGGGCATGATCTGACACCACTATGTCTTTTATACTGACGTCGTCCACCCTAGCCAGCAACCCCCGGGATATTAAAAAGTAATCTATACGGGACCATGCTTGTTGTGAATGTGAAAAACGTGTGAATTCCCTGCCCATCGGGTTAAAATATCTCCAGACATCTGTCACTGCCGTGGAAGCAATCATGTCACGCAATGTGTGTACCTCTCTGGTGCCATCAGGATGTGGGCAGCAAGTACGCCTCCTATCTTCACTCATGGACACCACCGTGTTCAGATCCCCACCAACCAAGATGTTGGGAGAGTCATCCTGCAACAGTTGCGATTCAAGGGAGGAAAAGAAAGACGTATTAGAAGCATTAGGGCCATACACATTGTAAATAGTCAGAACACCAGCAGGCGTGTCCATCACAACTCTAAGAAAACGTCCCTGTTCGTCCACCTCCTGTGACTGTGTACTATGCTGCAACTTCTTATAAATAAGCAGCAAGACCCCGACTTTCCCGTTATCAGCGGGAGACCCCATAACCTCGCCTACCCACATCTGTCTCATGCGGATAAAATCATTCTCAGCTAGATGCGTTTCATGCAGTAATGCTATATCAACATCCAGCTTCTTAAGGTGCTTCAGGATCATCCGGCACTTCGCTGGGGACCTAAGTCCCTTAACATTCCAGGACACCAATTTCATACTGGGTATAATTTGTCATGTGATATGGTAGCAGACATTATCTGTGTGGAGAGAGCAGAGCAGAGACGCCCAGAGGCCGAGAAAAAGACTAGCAGTAGAAGCCGAGAGAGAAAGATAGGAGGAAAGAACAGCAGACGAGACGCAAGGGGACAGACAGAAAGAAAACAAACATAAAACTAGTAGAAACCTATGTATTAGCGCAATAGTACACTCAAACCCCACCTCCTCCTCCATAGTGCTACCACCCCTCTCTGGACTTCACTTCTTCCGCGTATCAATGGAGGCGCACTAACCCTCCCTATCCAACAGCCGCTCCCGAACCTGGGGCTCACCGTCCCTCCCTCCCCACCCCCGCTACCTCCTTATACAGGTGTAATAGAACCCGTCCCTTCGCCCCCCTCCCCCACAGACTAACTAACCCAACTGTGCAATAACACATAACCACCCTGGTGACATATGGGATAGCAGGTCCCCACCCGGCACACATATAAATCCGAACAGGGGTACCTTATATCAGAGCATAGCATCTGTGTACAGTAGAGAAGTATGCAGTTAAAGTACCATATAACATTCCTGACTGCAATAATGAAAGTAATTACTGCAAAATGTTAATAAGTACTATATACACAATAGAACCTTGATGTGAATATGAGGCCTATCCCAATGTAAATGACATATAACGGCAGTATATATGTGAAACAACCATGGAACAATAACTCCCAGTGTCCATGGGTCGAACTGGAACAGAAAGAATCCCATGACCCCACTAACTCTCTACGGGGCCAGTCACTTCTCTTCAGAGCCATAGAAAATATAAACCTGGTGCACCATTAAGTGGCTAACAATGGTACATCACCGGAAAAAAAAACCTTAGCAAAATAGAAGAACGGTGAAGGAGATCAGGCCGGTGGGTCAGGAACACTGCTTTCCTTGTCTGTCCTGCGCCTCTTCTGCTGGGTGCGTGGACTGCCGTCTTGCAGCTGTAGGGATGCCAGCTTCGCAACAACAGCTTCTGGCGAAGAGAAAGTCTCTGAGTTTCCATTGGGGAAAAAAATATCTTGAGTTTCGCGGGATACTGGAGAATAAAACGAATTTGTTGTTGTACCAGGGACGAGCAAACTGCAGAAAAGGCTTTACGCCGCTTCGCCACCTCCATGGAATAGTCCCCGAATAAGAGTACCTTGATACCCCTGATCAGCAATGGAGATTGCACTTTCTTGAAGGTACGGAGAATCACCTCTTTGTCGGCATAATTAAGGTATTTGACAATGACTTGACGGGGTTTCGATTCCTCCATAGGGGACTGCCCAGACAAATGCAGCGGATGGCCAATTCTGTGAGCCCTTTCAACAATACAGGGCCCCGGCAGCCCTAGAGCTTCTGGTAGCTCCCTGGCACAGAGTTGTGACAACTGATTAGGCATAATGGATTCAGGTAGTCCCACAATCCGTAGGTTGCTCCTCCTGGAGTGATTTTCTAAGTCCTCAACTTTCTCTTTAAGGGCAATATTAGATCTGGTAAGTGATCTTACTGTTGCATTACTGGCACCAACCTCGTCCTCCAAGCGGCTCACTCTCTGCTCTATCTGTGTGAGCTGTGAGGCATGTGCTGTGACCTCCTTCTGCAACTGCTGCACGGTGCTGGATATGGCCGCCTCCACTGAGGCTCTGATCTCCGGCAGGAGAATGCGGGCGACAACTGCAACCATGTCAGTGTACGGGACCCCCTCCACTCCCCTCTGTTCAGGTAAGGATGCCTGCTCCTCCATTTCCACAGGCCCCTCAGTCTGCCCGCTGACCTGAGTCTGTGGTAAGTCCTGGCCGTGTTAAGGAGCCGCCGCCATTTTCTGGGACGCCATGTGCTGTGAGCCTCGTGAGGCTGGGGGGTCAGGTCCCGGGTCTCCGCTCCGGCGGAGAAACTTCTCAATGTGCTGCTGATATATTCTGACAACGGGGCGCAGATTTTGCCCCCTGTGTCTTCGATATGGAAGCGGTGAGGGAGAGTTGGTAGCGGTGGCGGGCGTGGAGCTCTCCTAAGTGCGACCGCTCATACGCGTACCGGAACCGGAAGTTATATAAACAGGTTCTTTAGCGACACCTATTGTGGCTGTATTTGAAACTAAGGAAATGTATGCTAAATGGGAAATAAAAACGCATCATTTCAATACCCATAACATTAATGTTATGGCAGTCAATTTTGGTGGTCCTGTACCAGAAAGCCACATGGATTTAGTTAAAGGCAAGATGGAGGGTCTTTGAGAGGGTCTCCTAGGCATGCTTACAGGGGCCTTTTGTAACATTAGTCAAAGACCACCTGTGGGCTGGATAGGGGCAGAGAAAACAACATAAAAGGCATTGCAAGGCGAATGAAGCTCACCAACCTCACCAGCTCCCTTTCAACTTCTTGTTTGGGCCTGATCTTGAGACAAAGGACAGCAGCCTTTTTCATGCCTTTCTTTGTTGCTGATACTTGCCATAAGGGTGCCCCGAAGCTAAGTAATTTCAGTTATATTCTTTTGTGTGTTTAATATATAAAATAGTTGTACAGATTAAGGAAAATCCAACCAAATAGCCAACAGATAGTGTTTCTGCTATAATTGTTGTACATGTGTTTCCTTACACTGCAGATTTAAGTTTCTATCTATTAGTATTATCTTTTTCTCTTTTCTCTCTCTTACTTAGAGTGTGTTTAGTTAGTTGTATATTAAACATCTTTATTTCTGCCAGTATTTGGGTGTATAGTGTTAATTTGTGCATTGGATATTAGGAGATAACTCTTCCAAAATTCCTAACAAATAGGTTGGTCTGTGTGGTGCTATGAATGCATTTGGTCTCCAGTAATACTGCTAACCTTTGGAGCCAAATCCAATTCTACCCTAGAGCCACGAACCACAACACACAGATACCCCCTATGTCCCTCTTTTTCCCCCTCACATAGATGCCCCCTATGTTATTTACATAGATGTCTTCTATGGCAACCTGCTAAGCCTGCTTAACATATCAGAAAATAATGTAGAACCAATAAACAAGAAATCATCCAGGTAGTGGACAATATCCCCATCAGGCACACAAAACTGAACGACCCATTCAAATAATTAAGAAAAATTCTCAAAATTTAAAACATGACAATGTGAAGCTAAAATTGGTTTAAGAAAAAAAAAAAGACTAAAAAAAATAATCACAAGGTATTAAAGCCATCAAGATGAATCCGGAGCATTTTAAAAGGCAGACTTAAAGGAAATCTGTAGAGATGAGCGAATCGAAGGTGACGAAACCAAATTCATTTAGAATTTTATGAAATATTCGATTCACAAAAAATGCGAATATGGCTGCGAATCGCTTCATTAAACTCCATTTACTGCGGTCCAGGCTCCAGGGCATCTAAAATGGCAGATCCACATGTCAGTACATCGGGCAAGGAACGCTGGGAAGGGAAGTAGGAGGGATGACCCTGAATCACATGCAGGATGCAGCCTATCAGCAGCCAGTCACACCTGTGATATCACAGCCCTATATATTCGGCAACCATTTTGCGGCTCGTCATATCATTCATTACACTGCATACAGATAGGACAGACATCGCTGTGTGTGTTACACAGAAAAGCAAATTTTTTTAGCAGTGTTTCACATCCTAGTCACATCAGTGTTCTGGTGGACAGAGAGCAGTGTTTTTTTTCAGTGAAAAGGATTTTTACTGCAGTCATTAACTTCCAAGCCACTTTCTTCAGCATAGTATTACAGAGAAGGGCAGATAGCTGTGTGTTGCCTCATACATTTCAACAAGCTGCCTCAACTTCATAAACCTTAGCAGAGGAGGCAGGAATAATTTTTCAGTGCAATTCTGTGTCATTTTTTCCTCAACAAATCATCTGCTGGTTGTACTAGTCTGTAGATGGTATAATACCCCAGCAGTCCATTCCTAATTGTCTGTGACAGAGTACAATTTTGTGTTTAGTACACAGCTTTTTTGTGCAAATATATGTTGTTTTTTTAAAGCATACTGTACTGCATTTTTCTGCCCTCATATGTGCATACCACATATGTACATCTAAGTAGTGTATTATTTTGTACCTGTTAATCTGTCAAGGGCCTAGATACTGTGAAAGGACAGCCAAAAGTAATCACTGGCTGATGTTTTAGTCAAATAAGTTTATTAAGTGTACTGTAGCACACTTTTCTGCCCTCATAAGTGCATCCTGTTAATCTGTCAAGGGCCTAGATACTGTTAAAGTCCAGGCAAAAGTGATCACAGGCTGGTGTTTTACTCCAATATGTTTTCTAACCACTTAGGGACCTAGGGCATATGGATACGCCTTGACGCCCTGGTAGTTAAAGGACCCAGGGCGTATCAATATGCCCCGGAGCGTGGCGAGGACCGGACCGAGATGCCTGTTGAAATCCTTCAGCAAGCATCCCGTGCAAATGCCGAGCCAATAGCAGCTGTCAGGGAAGGGGTTAACAGCATCTTCTCGCAGCTCTGCCCGTTTGCCGAGTTCAGTCAGCGGGCAGAGCTGCTGGAAGGTGCCAGGGACAACCCCCCCCCCCCCCCCCCTGTGAAGATTGGAGCTCCCTCAGAAGCCAAGAAGCCCCTATAGAGCAGGGACAGAATCAAACCCAGGGAAAGGTAGGAGTACAAAGTGTAAAAAAGTTTAAAAAAAAAATAAAAAAATCCGGGCCCTATTAGGGGTTCAGGGCGCTGCATTTGGCCCCCACATTTTTTCTTTTGGCCGCAGCTTTTTATTTTTTGCCCACATAGTATACACCAAGCACACACTACCATACTCCCGCCCCCCCCCCCCCCACACACACACCCTCCCCCACGCCACCGTAGAAAAAAGGTGATGGCTCGCTGGGTATTTTCGGCAGCGGAGGCATACGCCTTACTTGCCACATACCCCCCATGAAAGTGACCCAGTGGCCGGTACTAGTATATGTGACAATGCCGCTCGTACTAGGAGTCCGACCCCCCAGGCAATTTTACAGGAGCCCCCTTCCGGTGAACCTGTCTGAAGACCCCCAGAGGGTTATCAGCCACGGATTCCGGAGTTTGTTGGCGACTCCGGAATCCGGATTGACACGGCCGCGTTCACTGAATTTGACTATTTTAGTTATTTTTTCAGTGACTGCTTTGTCAATCACATGGTGGAGCAGACAAATCTGTATGCCCAGCAGTTCATCGCCCACCACCCTGAATAGTTTTTGGTCAGGTCCAGTACCGCTTAGGGAGCTCTCTGTAGATTAGTCTCTTATAAGTTTTAAGGGGAGACTCATCTTCCGCCAATATATTCCCTCGAAACGGGCGCGGTATGGTGGGAAGCTCTATAAACTTTGTGAGAGTACCTCCGGGTACACTCAAGTTTAGAGTATATGAGGGATGAGATTCCTGTATTGAACCCCCAGATTGTTCCCCCACTCTGGGTGTTAGCGGGAAAATCATTTGGGACCTTATGCACCCATTGCTGGATAAGGCTTACCATGTGTACGTGGACAACTTTTATACCAGCATCCCTCTGTTCACATCCCTTGCCGCCAGATCCACGTCTGCTTGTGGGACCGTGCGGAAGAATCAGAGAGGCATCCCTCTAAATTTTATTCAGACACCTATGCCCAAGGGTGAGTCCTTTGCCCTTACCCATGAAAACCTGTTGCTGGTCAGGTATAAGGATAAGAGGAATGTCCTTATGCTGACCACAATTCATGGTAACGGCAGCTCACCTGTCCCTGTGCGAGGTACCACAACAACGGTCCTCAAGCCCGATTGTATTCTGGACTGCAATGGGTATATGGGGGGAGTTGATCTTTCTGATCAAATCCTCAAGCCATACAACGCCATGTGGAAAACATGTGTATGGTACAAGAAAGTTGCGGTCTACTTGGTACAGGTTGCCATGTACAATTCTTTTGTACTGTACCAGAACGCTGGCAACACAGGGACATACCTTCAGTTCCAAGAAGAAGTACTAAAAGGTCCTGATCTTTGCTGACCGGGAAAGAGCAAGCCGGAGTTCCCAAGGAACTGAAGTTATAGGTGCCAGAATCGTCCCAGGCCTACACTTTCCAGGTGAAGTCCCCCACACTGGAAAGAAGGGACAAACCCAGAAAAGATGCAGAGTGTGTAACAGGAGGGGGATTCGGAAGGACACCATCTATCAATGTAACACTTGCCCCGATCATCCGGGCCTATGCATTAAAAACTGCTTCAGGGAGTATCACACTTTTCATTAAAATGTTGCATAATTTGACCCCAATGTACCAAGTCCAGAGTACATTCCAAGTTTTAACCCCATAAACCACTAAATTGCCCAAAAAACTCTCATTAAAGAAAATAAAAAAAAATAAAAAATAAATAATAAACCTGGTAAGACCTCTGGGGGTATTTATAAAAAAATAAATAAATAAATAAAAGGGTCATGGGTCACTGAGTCACTCTCATCGTGGACTTTTTTATGTTGCCTCAAATGCGCGGAGCTCTCTCTCCACCTGAGTGGGCTGCGCATTTGAGGCAACAGGTTAGGGACAGCCACACACATCACATTCCCAGAATGATGATTCAGAGCATAGGGTTTGGGGTGGGCATATTTTTTAGTTTTGGCTATGCTCAGAGTCATCATTCTGGGAGCATAACCTGTTTTTATAATTTTATGTCCCACTGTACCCCTGGTTAGTAATTAGTATACCCCATCTAATGCCCCTTGAGGGGGGGGGGGTCCCACTGTTCTGGCTCCGTAGGCAGAAGCTCAAGGCCCCTGACTGCCCTCCTGTTCCTCCGTGACCAGTGTGCACCCGCAGAGCCCAGTTATGAGGTATGTCCTTACTCCAAAGAAATGTCTTTACAAATTAATTTTTTTTTGCTAAATGCGATATGCCCCCCCCCCCCCATTTCAGCAAAATTTGCAAATGTGACACCTTCTCTGAGCATTGTAGTGCGCCTGCAGTGCACTTGATGTCCACACATGGGGTATTTCCATACTCAGAAGAGATGATGGGGTTACACATTTTGGGGGGCATTTTCTCCTATTACCCCTTGTAAAAATGTTAAATTTTAGGTGAAAACCAGCATTTTAGTGAAAAAATTTTTTTAATTTTGTGAAAAAAAATTTACCCATCCAACTTTAACAAAAAGTCATCAAACACCTGTGGGGTTTTAAAGCTCACTGTACCCCTTCTTACGTTCCTTGAGGGGTGCAGCACCATAGGGGCTTCCCTAAAACCATTTCAGCAAAATTTGCTTTCTAAAAGCCAAATGTGACTCCTCTTCTGAGCATTGTAGTGCACCAGGAGAGCACTTTATGTCCACACATGGGGTATTTCCATACTCAGAAGAGATGGGGTTACAAATTTGGGGGGGGGGGCATTTTCTCCTATTACACCTTGTAAAAATGTAAAGTTTGGGGAAAAACCAGCATTTTTGTGAAAAAATAAAAAAATTATTTACACATTCAAATTTAACGAAAAGTCGTCAAACACCTGTGGGGTGTTAAGGCTCACTGGACCCCTTGTTACATTCCTTGAGGGGTGTAGTTTCCTAAATAGTATGCCCTGTGTTTTTTTTTTGTTTGTTTTTTTTTTTGTTTGTTTTTTTTTTTTGCTGTCCTGGCACCATAGGGGCTTTCTTAAATGTGACATGCCCACCAGAAACCAGTTCACAAAAACTCACTCTCCAAAATCCCAATGTCGCTCCTTCCCTTCTGAGCCCTCTACTGCCCCTGCCGAACACTTGACATACACATATGAGGTATTTCCTTACTCAATAGAAATTGGGTTACACATTTTAGGAAGATTTCTTTCCTTTTTCCCTTTGTAAAAATTCTAAAACTGAGTGTAGAAGAACATGAGAGTGTAAAAAATCTAGATTTTGAATTTTCTCCATCACTTTGCCGCTATTCCTGTGAAACACCTAAAGGGCTAACACACTTATTGAACGTCATTTTGAATACTTTGAGGGGTGCAGTTTTTATAATGGGGTCATTTGTGGGCTATTTCTAATATGAACGCCCTTTTAATCCACTTCAAAACTGAACTGGTCCATGAAAAATTTTGAAAATTGTGAAAAAAAATGGAAAATTGCTGCTGAACTTTGAAGCCCTCTGATGTCTTCCAAAAGTAAAAACATGTCAACTTTATGATGCAAACATAAAGTAGACATATTGTATATGTGAATCAATGTATAATTTATTTGGAATATCTATTTTCCTTATAAGCAGAGAGCTTCAAAGTAAAAAAAATTGCAAAATTTTCAATTTTTTCATCAAATTTTGGAACTTTTCACCAAGAAATGATGCAAGTATCGATTACATTTTTCCGGGTCATACGGGTCTATGGTGACCCGGTGACCTGGAATATAAGGGGTTCGCGGTTGTCTAAGACACCTATGATCCCCCTGAAGGGATAGGAGTGAGGTGGCAAGGGTGCCACCCCTCCTATCCCTGCTATTGGTCGTCAGAAGCGACGACCAATAGAAGATCGGGGGCGAGGGGGTTAAGTTTCGTTTTCCCCATCCTGCATACCCACAATAGGCCGGGCAGAATGGGGAAACAAAGAGGACCAAACGCCAAAGATCACTTACCCATCCGGAGGCAGCGGTGATCGGCGGGCGGCGATGACGTGCGTCAGAAGAGGACGGCTCCCAGGATCCTACGGAAGCCGGTAAGTTGATCTGGAGGGCTACAGTCTAAGACCACTGTATAGTGGTCTCTAAACTCTAGCCCTACAGATGTTGCAAAAGTACAACTCCCAGCATCACCAGACAGCTGTTTGGGCATGCTGGAATATGTAGTTTTGCAACAGCTGGAGGGTTACAGTTTGAGACCACTATACAGTGGTCTCTAAACTATATCCCTCCAGATCTTGCAAAACTACAACTCCTAGCATGCCCACATAGCTGTTTGCTGTCTGGGCATGCTGGGATTTGTAGTTTTGCAACATCTGGAGGTCCACAGTTTGGCGATCACTGAGCAGTGGTCTATAAACTGTAGCCCTTCAGATGTTGCAAAACTGCAAATCCCAGCATGCTCAAACAGCAAACAGCTGTCTCGGCATGCTGGGAGTTGTAGTTGAGTACCTCCAGCTGTTGCATAACTACATCTCCCAGCATGCCCTTCGGTGTTCAGTACATGCTGGGAGTTGTAGTTTTGCAACAGCTGGAGGCACACTGGTTGGAAAGTAACAGAACCTAACTGAAGGTTTTCCAACCAGTGTGCCTCCAGCTGTTGCAAAAGTACAACTCCCAGAAGGGAATTTCCCAAGAAGCAAGCAAAGAAAGAATTGCCCTATGCCCCAACATGTTGAAGGGGGAAAGGGCTTCTCGGGGGACCAAGGCCCCAGATCGACCAGTCCTTGAAAACACCTCCCCAGCCCGACAGACTGGCAGGGAGGGGTAGGAAGGAACGCCCCCGAAAAAGCATGGGGGAAACGAAGCCACCATAAAAGGGACCGACAAGACTGTCAAGAGAGAACGATCTTGCGGTCGAGAGACAATGGAGACCTGTCCCACCGGAAGAGAATCACCAGCTGAAGAGGTCGGTGATGAAACTGGGCAAATGGCACGGCCGCCGCTAACCGACCCAGGACCTCCATGCAAAAGCGAATGGAAACTGGAGCAGGATGCCGAAAGGTCGGCGGGTGGGGGCGAACCTTCAGACCAAGGAAGGCCTACGGGTACCTGATGGGGCCGCAAAACGGCCAGAACAGATAGCCGACCTCCGGAAGGACAAGTCCGGAAGGAGGGAGCCCTCTTCCCATGAAGGCGCCCGGCTGGACCCTCTGTTGGTTCCCTTTGTTGGTACCAAAGGTCCGCAGAACCAGAAGGAGGACTTATGATGGAAAGCGGTTCTGTGAGCATTATCCAGAGGTAATAAAGATCCCTTTTCCACTCGTTGCCTCACTTTCTGAAGGCAGCGTCCACATTCCAGGCTTTTAAGCCACATTGAGGGACGGTGGCTACCAGGTAACTTGTGGTAAAGGCAGCACAGTGGCTGCGCATGGAAGCAGAACACAGAAAATCTCCAGCTGCGGAGCATCGGAGAGCTAGATTAAATAAATCCTCCAGAGGGATCTTGAAGACTACCCTGGCGGAGATGGGGGACCATACTGAAAGGGCTCCTGACACCCAGGCCGAAGCAAAAGCAGGAAGAACCTGCTGTCTCAAAGGCAAAGTTTTCCAAAGTCTCCACCCTCATGTCCGCTGGATCCTTGAAGGCAGCAGAATAAGCCAACGGCCAGGTAGGCGCCTCAGAGAGGCAGGAGACTGGCAGATCCACAGTTGAAGAGGAGGTCCACCGAGCAATGAGGTCCTTGGCGAAAGGATACCATGCTTGAACCGTTCTTGTTTCCTGAAACTTCTTGTCAGGGTGCCTCCAGGCGGATACCAACAGGGCGTAAAATTCAGCGTGAGAGCTGACTGTCTTGGGTGCCGGTCGGGCACAAAAAAAGGAGACTTCTGGAGCCACGTCCGAAGATCCTGGGTCCTATAGATGGAAGGTGTCTCTTATGGCCTAAACCAATGAGTACACTACATCAGGCATCCGTGCATTCCTTTTGAGTCGGAGGCCGAATCAGAAACCTCATCCACAAGTTCTCCAGGTGAATGGGAACGAGGTGAGGCAACCCTGGAGGTTGGGCACGATGAAAGGAAACTGGAGCCACGCCCGAAGTTGCTGGGTCCTCTAGATGGTAGGCGTCTCTTGTGGCCGAAACCAATGAGTGCACCATGTCCGACATATCCGTGCGGTCTTCTGAATCAGAGGCCGTAACTGAAACTTCATCCACAAGTTCACCAGGTGAACGGGAACGTGTGAGATGGCCCTGGAAGAGAGGGAGACGGACTTGGTAGGCGGGTCTGGAGAGCCAGAGCGGCGACCATGGGAGCATCCTCTAGGGGAGCGACACTTGCTACAGGGCGGAGTAAGAGGGCGATGCCTGCAAGGGGAGCGCACGTGCCTGCCAGAAGACTCGAGGAATGAGCCAGATGAAAAACACCCCTATGACGCTGCAATAGCGTAAGAATAGGTGGAGAGCGGGACCCTCCGGAGGGACGGTTTAGGGAGGGTCTCTCCAAGGCAGTGACCACATAAGGGGAGACCTGGGCCAAGTCGCATAGACTGGGAGAGGGAGGGAACCCAGACTGGGGGGCCGGCCGAACCCACCGGGTCTGGAAGACAACCAGGGTAGATAGCAGGAGGGTCTGGGGGAGCAGGCAGAACAAGTGGTTCAGCAGAACCAGACCTTCTGAGATAAAACTTTAACAGATGTAATGAGTGGCTAACACTCCCGTTAACTGTTTAGAGGGAGGAACAGTTCTGGGCACGGACGTAGTAAAAAATGAACACTCTCACCCAAGCCTGTGTCTCCAGGGCAGCTGCTGCGCATAAAGTCAGTCAGAAAGAGAGAGAGGGAGAGCAAGAGACGCCGGCCAATAGCAAAAGAGGGCCGTGCTAAGTGACCCTTGCAGCTCCCATGCACTCGCATAGCGCTGATTGGTGACCAGTTCGCGCCCCTGTAGAGACTCCGGTGGCCTGGGTGGGCGGAGCTAATGTATCCCGGACGCCGAACACAATGTGAGACAATAATAGCGCCCGCTCCCGGCCACGAGCGCACATGAGAAGACATATGCACCCGGGGGGGGAACAGAGCGGGCAAGGGCGCCGCCAGCAGCCGCAGCTGCCGAAACTAAACTAAAATTTAAGTAAAACAAGCGCAATGCGCTCGTAGAGAAAGTGCCGTGCCCCAGCTGCAGAAGGCAGCCACGTTATAACTGTGCCCCATAAACAATCTGACTGCTCAGGAAGACTGCTCCCCATAAGATAATAAAGGTGCCCCCCCCTGCAGAGAAGAAGAGGGAAAAACCCTATGGCCAGCCCCATCCTCACACTGCTCAATTATGAGCAAGTGGTCCCAAAACTGGGGTACTCCAGATGTTGCAAGTCCGTGACCTAAGGGAAGGAAAAAATACTCACCTCTAGAACTTACCTCTAGAAGTCTTCAGTCAGCATTGTCACCTGCAGCAAGCCAAGCTCATAGCGAGGTGAACAGGGAGGTAGGGGGACCAGGACCCATGAGGTACAACCCGAAGCGCTGACCGTTGGCGAGAGGGTGTTAACAGTACATCCAAGATGCCTGCCACCTCTCGAAATGGGGAAACAGTGAACCGCAGTTCCTGAGTCCCCACCTGAAAACGGAAAGAAAAAGGAATAAAAGAACTAACATTCCCTAACTTGGAAAATAAAAAATAAAAGACCTGGTCTGAGGAGAATCTCAGACCAGTGTCTATCCTCCTTAGACACTAAGCTGAAACTCATTACCTCAGGTGCCTGTGGGCGGGTATACCCTGCTGGGAGGAGCCGACTTTTCTGGTTGCCATAGTGTCAAGCCTCCTAGAGACAGCAGCATAAACCCATAATCTGTGTCCCCCCCAATGGAGCGGATAGAGAAACAGCATTTTAGTAAAAAAAAAAATTTCTTCATTTACACATCCAACTTTAACAAAAAGTTGTCAAACACCTGTCTGTAGTTAAGGCTCACTGTAACCCTTGTTACATTCCTTAAGGGGTGTAGTTTCCAAAATGGTATGCCATGTGGGTGTTTTCTGCTGTTCTGGAACCACAGGGGCTTCCTAAATGCGACATGCCCCCCAAAAACCATTTCGGCAAAATTTGCTTTCAAAAAGCCAAATGTGACTCCTTCTCTTCTGAGCATTGTAGTTCGCCCTCAGAGAATTTTACATCCTAACATGGGGTATTTCCATACTCAGAATAGATGGGGTAACAAATTTTGGGGGCATTTTCTCCCTTTACCCTTTGTAAAAATGGTGAATTTGTGGAAAAAATGCACTTTAGTGGAAAAAACGTTTTTTTCCATTTACACATCCGATTTTAACGAAAAGTTGTCAAACACCTGTGGGGTGTTAAGGCTCACTGGACCTCTTGTTACGTGCCTTGAGGGGAGTAGTTTCCAAAATGGTATGCCATGTGGGGTTTTCCGCTGTTCTGGCACCATAGGGGCTTTCTAAATGTGACATGCCCCCAAAAAACCATTTCAGCAAAATTCACTCTCCAAAATCCCATTGTTGCTCCTTCCCTTCTGAGCCCTCTACTGCGCCAGCCAAACACTTGACATACACATATGAGGTATTTCCTTACTCGAGAGAAATTGGGTTACAAATTTTGGGGGGGGCCTTTTTGAATTTTTACAAGTGGTAATAGGAGAAAAACTGGATCTACAAGAAAATGCCAGTGTAAAAAAAGGAAGATTTAGAATTTTCTCCTTCAATTTGCTGCTATTCCTGTGAAACACCTAAAGGGTTAACAAACCCTTTGAATGTAATTTTGAATACTTTGAGGGATGCAGTTTTTATAATGGGGTAATTTATGGGGTATTTTTTGAAAAATTGGAAAATTGCTGCTATACTTTGAAGCCCTCTGATGTCTTCCAAAAGTAAAAACACGTCAACTTTATGAGGCAAACATAAAGTAGACATATTGTGTATGATTGGAATATCCATTATCCTTATAAGCAGAGAGCTTCAAAGTAAAAAAAAAAAAAATGCAACATTTTAAATTTTGTTATCAAATTTTGGAATTTTTCACCAAGAAATGATACAAGTATAAGCAAAATTTTACCACTAACATAAAGTAGAATATGTCACGAAAACTTTCTCGCAATCAGAATGAAAGGTAAAAGCATCCCAGAGTTATTAATGCTTAAAATTATAGTGGTCAGATGTTCAAAAAATGGCCGGGTCCTTAAGGTATATTTGGGCTGGGTCCTTAAGGGGTTAAAGGGGTTATCCAGGAAAAAACTTTTTTTTATATATCAACTGACTCCAGAAAGTTGAACAGATTTGTAAATTACTTCTATTAAAAAAAAATCTTAATCCTTTCAGTACTTATGAGCTTCTGAAGTTACGGTTGTTCTTTTCTGTCAAATTTCTCTGATGACACACGTCTCGGGAACCGCTCAGTTTAGAAGAGATTTGCTATGGGAATTTGCTTCTAAACTGGGCGGATCCCGAGACACGTGTCATCAGAGAGCACTTAGACAGAAAAGAACAACCTTAACTTCAGAAGCTCATAAGTACTGAAAGGATTAAGATTAAGTAATTTACAAATCTGTTTAACTTTCTGGAGCCAGTTGATATATAAAAAAAAATTTTCTTGAATAACCCCTTTTAAGGAATAAATGGGCTGGGTCCTTAAGGGGTTAACCCCTGATCCCCATGATCCCCCTGAAGGGATAGGAGTGAGGTGGCAGGGGTGCCACCCCTCCTATCCCTGCTATTGGTCCTATAGACGCGACAACCAATAGCAGATCAGGGGCGTGGGGTTAACTTTCGGTTTCCCAGTTCTGCCCACCCACCATAGGCGGGGCAGAAGGGGGAAAACGACAGAGGACCGGGGACCAAGTCCACTTACCCATCCATGGTGGCAGAGGAGACGATCGACAGTGGAGATCGGCAGGCGGAGATGTCGTGCGGCTGGCTCCCTGTATCCTACGGAAGCCGGTGAGTTGCTTAACATCTGGAGGGCTTCAGTTTCAGACCACTATACAGTGATCTCCAAACTGCGACCCTCCCGGTGTTGAAAAAATACAACTCCCAGCATGCCCAGACAGCTGTTTGGGCATGCTGGGATTTGTAGTTTTGCAACAGCTGGAGGGCTACAGTTGAGACCACTATACATTGGTCTCTAAACTGTAGCTCTCCAGGTGTTGCAAAACTGCAAATCCCAGCATGCTCAGACAGCAAACAGCTGTCTAGGCATGCTGGGAGTTGTAGTTGCATATCTCCAGCTGTTGCATAACTAGATCTCCCAGCATGCCATTCGGCGATCAGTACATGCTGGGAGTTGTAGTTTTGCAACAGCTGGAGGCACACTGGTTGGAAAATACTGAGTTAGGTAACAGAACCTAACAGAACCAGTGTGCCTCCAGCTGTTGCAAAAGTACAACTCCCAGCATGCACGGTCTGTCAGTACATGCTATGAGCTGTAGTTTTGAAACAGCATGGAACACTCTGTTCCATGATGGGAGGTTGTAGTACAGGGGCTGAGGGATTGATCGCACCGGGTCTCACTTCTGACACCCGATGCGATCAGAAGTTATTAAGCAGGTGGCAAGCTCCGCAACCCTGCGACGTATCGTGTGTTTTAACTTTCACTTTTAAATCCCCCGCTTAAGTGAAAATTAAAACACACGATAGGGTTGCGGAGCTTGCCACCTGCTTAATAACTTCTGATCGCCCTGAATGGCCGGTGCCGAGGAACCCATTCAGGGCTCTCGGAGGGGGATTTAAAAATGAACATTGTGAGTAGCGGGGGGCAAGATATATAGCACTGCGGGGGGAGGCAGACATATAGCCTAAATATCTAGCCGCCCAGTGCATTTATAATATGCCCCCTGCAGCGCATGACCCCCGCAGGCGCATATATATATTTATATATATATATATATATATATATATATATATATACACATACATACATACATACACACACACACCCCCTGCCGGCACATTTTTAAATATATACCCCCCCTCGGCACATTTATAAATATATACCCCCCCCCAGCGCATGTATAATATACCCTCCATAGCGCATGCATAATATGCCTCCGCAGCACCATATGTGAAAAGCACTCTAGCATTCTGCTGCTGATACAATACTTTTCATACATAGCGCTGCAGGGGCATATGTATATAGATGGAGGGGGGGGGGAGATAACGCTATATGTCTGCCCCCTCCAGCGCATATATATATATATATATATATATGCCCCTGCAGCGCTATGTATGAAAAGTATGGTATCGGCACCATCGGGCCGGCCGCTGCAGGTGGAATATTATAAATATGCTGGGGGCTAGATATATAGGCTATATGTCTGCCCCCCCCCTGCAGTGCTATAAATGAAAGTTAAAAAACACGATACATTGCAGGGTTGCGGACCATGAGACCCAGTGCAATCAATCCCTCAGCCCTAATACTACAACCCCCATCATGGAACAGAGTCTGTTCCATGATGGGGTAGTAGTACAAGCACTAATGTAGTCTCCTCAGCTACCCACAGCTGAGGAACTACTTCTCCCATCATGGAAAACAAGTCTGTTCCATGATGGGAGTAGTAGTAGCCCTGGCTGTGGGAGTCTGTAGGTGGCTGACTTTTCATACTAACGAATGAAAAACTGATGCCACAGAATGTCATCCGTTTTGCATCAGTTTGCATCCGTTAGTAGTATGGTCCGCTTAGGAGGCAGTGTGGGAGAAAAATTGGACAGAAGTAAACGGCCATGTGAACGTACCGTTGAACAGATTTGTAAATTACTATTTAAAAAAAAAAAATCTTAATAGTTCCAGTACATAGGCTGCATTCCAGGGCTGTGGAGTCGGTAGATAAGTGTTCCGACTCCGCAGTTTTTTGTACTTCTGACTCCCCGACTCCTCTGTATTAATATGCAAATGTATTTATAAACACAGTTGAATCCAAGAAACTGTTCCACCAAGTTCTTCTAAGCTCTTCTAGCAGAGAGATGTAGTTGGGCAGAAGCTGCTGCCTTCTCCTTTTTTGTGATCTGCTGAAGCTAGGGCAGTGGGAGGATCCAGGAAGGGGCTTTTATTATAAAACATGATTTCCCTAGTAGGATCCCATAGTCATGTTTAAAGTATAAGCTAACAATCTGAGTTTACAAGTTTTTATAGCCTTAGCTGAATGACAGCAGTTTTTCCAATGGTTTACAGCTTCAGCCTTAAACTATTGACCCTCCATTCCCTTCACTTATACAAGTGTCTCTAGTTCTGCAAAAAACATATTTACTTAAAGGGGTTATCCAGGGGAAAAAATATCAACTGGCTCCAGAAAGTTAAACAGATTTGTAAATTACTTCTATTAAAAAATCTTAATCCTTTCATTACTTATGAGCTGATGAAGTTGAGTTGTTCTTTTCTGTCTAAGTTCTCTCTGATGACACCTTTCTCAGTTTAGAAGCAAATCCTTATAGCAAACCTCTTCTACTCTGTGCTGTTCCCGAGACATGCAGAGACGTCAGCAGAGAGCACTGTTGCCAGACAGAAAACAACAACTCAACTTTAGAAGCTGATAATTATTGAAAGGATTAAGATTTTTTAATCTGTTTAACCTCTTAAGGACGCAGGGCATACCTGTACGCCCTGCGCCTGGTCCCGGTGTTTAAAACGGGGTCACAGCCGGGACCCTGGGCTAATAGCGTGTGGCACCATTCGTTGTGCCGCGCGCTATTAACCCTTCAGACGTGGCGATCAAAGTTGATCACCGTGCTGAAAATGAAAGTAAACGCTTCCCGGCAGCTCAGTCGGGCTTATCGGGACTATCGGGATAAAATCGTGATGTCCCGATCAGCTAGGACGCGAGTGGAGACCCCCTTACCTTGCTCCGTCGCGTCCGATCGGCGTTTCATTGCTCCAAGCCTGAGCTACAGGCTTGAGCAATCGAGCCCCTATCTCGCTGATCCATGCAAAGCTATGGCTTTGCAGGGATCAGTGTAAGAGATCAGTGTGTGCAGTGTTCTAGCCCCCTATGGGAGCTATAACACTGCAAAAAAAAAAAAAAAGTGAAAAAAAAAAAAAGTTAACAAAGGTCATTTAACCCCTTCCTTAATAAAAGTTTGAATCACCCCCCTTTTCCCATAAAAAAACAACACTGTGTAAATAAAAATAAACACATGTGGTACCACCGCGTGCGTATATGTCCAAAATATTAAAATAAATCGTTAATTAAACCGAATGGTCAATGGCGTACGTGCAAAAAAATTCCAAAGTCCAAAATAGTGTATTTTTGGTCACTTTTTATATCATAAAAAAATGAATAAAAAGCGATCAAAAAGTCATATCAATGCAAAAATGGTACCAATAAAAACTTCAGAACACGGCGCAAAATAAAAAATTTTCTTCAATTTTGTCGCACAATGAAATTTTTTTCTGTTTTGCTGTGGATTTTTTGGTAAAATCACTAATGTCACTGCAAAGTAGAATTGGTGGCGCAAAAAATAGACCATCATATGGAATTTTATGTGCAAAATGATGATCTTTAGAAGGTGATGAGGAAAAAATGAAAATATGCTGAGTCCTTAAGGGGTTAACTTTCTGGAGCCAGTTGATACAAAGAAAAAAAAAATTTCCCCCTGGAATACCCCTTTAATCCTTTATCAGCAAGAGGCTAGGTTAACCATGGGTTCCCTGTAACAGCAGAACACAACACTATGGAAAGTATAAGTATTGCCGCTCCTAATTGTGCGTTGCGTGCCATATAGTGAAGCACATGAAAGCATGCTTCTTCGCGGTCACTTAACGTGTTTGTTTTGCGGTTATGTGAGGCACTGCATGCATTGGTCTTTATTCTTACAGTAGAGAAGTCATTAATTATAACTTTTTGTGAATTGGGACATTTAAACTTGCTTTTTTTTTTATTCCAATCTAAATTTAGTAGGAGTCGGTGCATTGTTTGCCGACTCTGACTCCAGGTACCCAGAAATTCGCCCAACTCCGACTCCACAGCACTTCTGCATTCACTCCACTTTTTTGCAATACAGTTCCCGTATCAAGATATTGATGAAAAACGCATTCCTCAAAACCGTACTAAACCGTACATCCAGGATTGCTATTTACTGGTCACTGCCTATTCCTGAAAAATATAAAAAGTAATGAAAACAATATTTGGGACAATAAAACTACAGATCATGGCGCAAAAAAAAAAAAAAAACCTTATACATGGATTCAAATGAAAGGGTTATAAAGGAGTGGGGGGGTCAGAAGAGGACAATTTTAGGCGTACATATTTTCATACAAAAAAGTTTTATGGTGTGATTTATCATTGAGGTCTTTGGAAAGTGGGTTCAATAATAAAAAAAAAAAAATTTTTGCTTTCATTTTGTGTAACATTTAACCCGATAACGACCATGATCATCTATACTTGTCCTTTTGGCCGTTACCCGGGTATGATGCGGGCTCCCGACTCGAGCCCGCGTCATACCGGCTAGCCACTAGCGGATTCCTATAACTGGGGGCCGGCATTAATAGCCGCGGCCGGCTATTAACCCTTTAGATCGCCCTTAGATCAAAGTTGACAGCAGCGTCTAAAGGTGCCTGTATCCTGTTCCAGTGGGGGGGGGGGGGGGGTGATCCACTGCTGAAGTAGAGGTGTGAGGTGAGGGCTTACCTCTCCTCTTGTGACGGCTCTGGTGGTCTGAATGATAAAGCCTGGCAGGGCCAGGTTCTATGGAACCATAAGGATCTGTATGAGGAATCAAATGTTTACTCCTAAAAGTCCCCTAAGGGGACTAAAAGTGTAAAAAAAAAAGAAAAAAAATTAAATACATTTTAAAAAAAGTTTTAAAACACACAAACACACACACACACACACACACACACACACACAACCTCTCCCTTATTAAAAGTTTAAAGGGGTTATCCAGGAAAAAAACTTTTTCTGGCTCCAGAAAGTTAAACAGATTTGTAAATTACTTCTATAAAAAAAAATCTTAATCCTTTCAGTACTTATGAGCTTCTGAAGTTAAGGTTCTTTTCTGTCTAAATCCTCTCTGATGAGACCTGTCTCGGGAACCGCCCAGTTTAGAAGCAAATCCCCATAGCAAACCTCTTATAAACTGGGCATTTCCTGAGACAGGTGTCATGAGAGAGGATTTAGACAGAAAAGAACAACCTTAACTTCAGAAGCTCATAAGTACTGAAAGGATTAAGATTTTTTTTAATAGAAATAATTTACAAATCTGTTTAACTTTCTGGAGCCAGTTGATATATCTTAAAAAGTTTTTTCCTGGAATACCCCTTTAACCCATTAACGATCAAGGACGTATATTTACGTCCTTGGCCGACTTCCGCCACATAACGCGGGGTCACGCAGTCATATCGGGTCGGTCCCGGCATGTATCTGATGTCGGGACCCGGGGCTAATAGCGCGCGGCAGCGATCGCGGTGCCGCGCGCTATTAACCCTTTAGACGCGGCGTTCAAAGTTGAACGCCGCGTCTAAACCGAAAGTAAAACCTTCCCGGCTGCTCAGCGGGGCTGATCAGGACCACCGCAGTGAAAATGCGGTGTCCCGATCAGCTGGGACACGAGTGGAGGTCCTCTTACCTGCCTCCGGCGTGTCCCCTTGGCGATTGATTGCTCCAAGCCTGAGATTCAGGCTTGAGCAATCGACCGCCAATAACCCTGATCACTGCAAAGCTATGGCTTTGCAGGGATCAGGGTAAAAGATCAGTGTGTGCAGTGTTATAGGTCCCTATGGGAGCTATAACACTGCAAAAAAAAAGTGTAAAAAAAAAAAAAAAAAGTTAATAAATGTGATTTAACCCTTTCCTTAAAAGTTCAAATCACCCCTCTTTTCCCATAAAAAAAAACACCATGTAAATAAAAATAAATATAAACATATGTGGTATCGCCGCGTGTGTAAATGTCCAAACTATAAAAATATATAATTAATTAAACCACACGGTCAATGGCGTACGAGCAAAAAAATTCCAAAGTCCAAAATAACGTATTTTTGGTTGCTTTTTATATGATGAAAAAATGAATAAAAAGCGATCAAAAAGTCCGATCAATACAAAAATGGTACCGCTAAAAACTTCAGATTACCGCGCAAAAAATGAGCCCTCATACTGCTCCATATGTGGAAAAATAAAAAAGTTATAGGGGTCAGAAGATGACAATTTTAAACGTATACATTTTTCTGCATGTAGTTATGATTTTTTACAGAAGTGCGACAAAATCAAACCTATATAAGTAGGGGATCATTTTAACCGTACGGACCTACAGAATAAAGATAAGGTGTCATTCTTACCGAAAAATTTACTGTGTAGAAACAGAAGCCCCCAAAAGTTTTTTTTGCCGTTTCGCCGTAGATTTTGGGGCAAAATGACTGATGTCACTGCAAAGTAGAATTGGTGGCGCAAAAAATAAGCATCATATGGATTTTTAGGTGCAAAATGTAAAGGGTTATGATTTTTAAAAGGTGAGGAGGAAAAAATGAAAGTGCAAAAACGGAAAAACCTGTGGTCATTAAGGGATTAAATCACCCATCTTTTCCCAAATTCCATATAAAAAAAACATATATATATAAACATAACAACATATGTGGTATCCCCGCATGCATAAATGTGCAAACTATAAAAATATATCGTAAATTAAACCGCACGGTCAATGGCGTATGTGCGAAAAAATTCCTAAGTCCAAAATAGAGTATTTTTGGTCACTTTTTCTACCATAAAAAGCCATCAAAACAAATATAGTACCTAATAAAACTTCAGATCATGGCACATAAAATGAGCCCTCATACTGCCCCATATGCGGAAAAATTAAAAAGTTATAGGGGTCAGAAGATGACAATTTTAAATGTATTAATTTCCGTGCATGTAGTTATGATTTTTTCCAGAAGTCCGACAAAATCAAACCTATATGTGTAGGGTATCATTTGAATCGTATGGACCTATAGAATAAAGATAAAGTGTAATTTTTACTGAAAAATTTACTACCTAAAAATGTAAGCCCCCCAAAATTTATAAATTGTATTTTTTCTTCAATTTTGTCGCACAATGATTTTCTTTCCTGTTTCGATGTAGATTTTTGGATAAAATGACTGATGTCATTACAAAGTAAAATTGGTGGCGCAAAAAATAAGCCATCACATGGATTTTTAGGTGCAAAATTGAAAGGGTCATGAATATTAAAAAAGGTAAGGAGGAAAAAATGAAAGTGCAAAAACTGGAAATGCTTGGTCCTTAACCCCTTAAGGACTGAGCCCTTTTTCACCTTAACCTCTTAAGGACGCAGGGCGTATGGATACGCCCTGCATTCCGAGTCCTTAAGAACCCAGGGCGTATCCATACGCCCGTGGGAATTCCGGTCCCCACCGCTAGCCGGTTGGGGACCGGAGCCGGATGCCTGCTGAAATCATTCAGCAGACATCCCGGCATATCGCCCAGGGGGGTCATTATGTCCCCCCATGTCGGCGATGGCCGCAGATCGCTGGACAATTCAGTGTCTCCAGTGACCCGGAATTACTGGCTGATCGGGGCCGTCTCTGACGGCCCCGAACAGCCAGAGCCTGCAGGGGTGAGGTGGCACTGGTGCCACCTCACGATCGCCCTGATTCGTCGGCCGGATTACCGGCCGACCAATCAGGGCGCCTGCTGCGGGTGTCACTCCCGCACCTGCTCCGCCCCTCTTCCGGAGGACGTGAGCGGGTGCGGGAAGACGACCTCGGGAGCTGGGGACCCCGATCCCCGGCGCCCCTGTTGGGATCGGGGCCCCAGGAGCGACGGCCGCGGCGAGGGACTTTCCTGCGACGGAGCAGCAGCAGGAGGTGAGTGACAGCCTCCTGCTGTTGCTAAGCAACAGCTCCCAGCATGCAAAAAGGGCATGCTGGGAGCTGTAGTTATGCAACAGCAGGAGGCAGACCACCACAACTCCCAGCATTCCCTTATGGGCATGCTGGGACTTATGGTTTTGCAACAGCTGGAGGCACATTTTTTCTATGGAAAAGTGTACCTTCAGCTGTTGTATAACTACAACTCCCAGCTTGCACAAACAGCTAAAGTGCATTCTGGGAGTTGTAGTGGTGCATCTGCTGGCTGCATAACTACAACTCCCAGCATGCCAATTGGCTGTCGGTGACTGCTGAGAGTTGTAGTTTTGCAACAGCTGAAGGCACACTGGTTGTGAAACTCAGTTTTTTTTACCTAACTCAGTGTTTCACGACCGGTGTGCCTCCAGCTGTTGCAAACTACAACTCCCTGCAGTCACCTTACACCATGCACCGTACATGCTGGGAGTTGTAATTTTGCAACAGCTGGAGGCACACTGGTTTTGAAACACTGAGTAAGGTCACAAACTTAGTGATAAATAACCAGTGTGCCTACAGCTGTTGCAGAACTAAAACTCTCAGCATGTACAGTCTGTCAGCGCATGCTGGGAGTTGTAGTTTTGCAACAGCTGGATATCCCCCCCCCCCCCCCATGTGAATGTACAGGATACACTCACATGGGCGGAGGTTTACAGTAAGTATCGGGCTGCAAGTTTGAGCTGCGGCAAATTTTCTGCAACAGCTCAAACTGCCAGCGAGAAACTACTGTGAACCCCCGCCCGTGTGACTGTACCCTAAAAACACTACCATAAAAAATTAAATAAAAAGTAAAAAACAATACATATACACATACCCCTACACAGCCCCCCTCCCCAATAAAAATGAAAAACGTCTGTTACGCCACGGTTTCCAAAACGGAGCCTCCAGCTGTTGCAAAACAACTACTCCCAGTATTGCCAGATAGCCACTGAGTGTCTAGGCATGCTGGGAGTTTTACAACAGCTGGAGGCACCCTGTTTGGGAATCACTGGCGTAGAATTCCCCTATGTCCACCCCTATGCAATCCCTAATTTAGGCCTCAAATGCGCATGGCGCTCTCACTTTGGAGCCCTGTCGTATTTCAAGGCAACAGTTTAGGGTCACATATGGGGTATCGCCGTACTCGAGAGAAATTGTGTTACAAATTTTGGGGGGTATTTTCTGCTTTTACCCTTTTTAAAAATGTAAAATTTTTGGGAAAAGAAGCATTTTAGGTAAAAAAAAAATATATTTTTTTACATATGCAATAGTCGTGAAACGCCTGTGGGGTATTAAGGTTCACTTAACCCCTTGTTACATTCCCCGAGGGGTCTAGTTTCCAAAATGGTATGCCATGTATTTTTTTTTTGCTGTCCTGGCACCATAGGGGCTTCCTAAATGCGGCATGCCCCCAGAGCAAAATTTGCTTTCAAAAAGCCAAATGTGACTCCTTCTCTTCTGAGACCTGTAGTGCGCCAGCAGAGCACTTTTCACCCCCATATGGAGTGTTTTCTGAATCGGGAGAAATTGGGCTTCAAATTTTGAGGGGTATTTTCTGCTTTAACCCTTTGTAAAAATGTAAATTTTTTGGGAAACCAAGCATTTTTGGTAAAAATTTTTTTTTTTTTTTTACATATGCATAAGTCGTGAAACACCTGTAGGGTACTAAGGTTCACTTTACCCCTTGTTACGTTCCCCGAGGGGTCTAGTTTCCAAAATGGTATGCCATGTGATTTTTTTTTGCTGTCCTGGCACCATAGGGGCTTCCTAAATGCGGCATGCCCCCAGAGCATAATTTCCTTCAAAAAAGCCAAATGTGACTCCTTCTCTTCTGAGACCTGTAGTGCGCCAGCAGAGCACTTTTCACCCCCATATGGGGTGTTTTCTGAATCGGGAGAAATTGGGCTTCAAATTTTGGGGGGTATTTTCTGCTATTACCCTTTTAAAAAATGTAAAAATTTTGGGAAACCAAGCATTTTAGGTAAAAATTATTATTATTTTTTTTACATATGGAAAAGTCGTGAATCACCTGTGGGGTATTAAGGTTCGCTTTACCCCTTGTTATGTTCCCAGAGGGGTCTAGTTTCCAAAATGGTATGCCATGTGGTTTTTTTTGCTGTTCTGGCACCATAGGGGCTTCCTAAAGGTGACATGCCCCCCAAAAACCATTTAACGCTCCTTCCCTTCTGAGCCCGCTGAACAATTAACATAGACATAGGAGGTATGTGCTTACTCGAGAGAAATTGGGTTTCAAATACAAGTAAAAATTTTCTCCTTTTTACCCCTTGCAAAAATTCAAAAATTGGGTCTACAAGAACATGCGAGTGTAAAAAATGAAGATTGTGAATTTTCTCCTTCACTTTGCTGCTATTCCTGTGAAACCCCTAAAGGGTTAAAACGCTTACTGAATGTCATTTTGAATACTTTGGGGGGTGCAGTTTTTATAATGGGGTAATTTATGGGGTATTTCTAACCAGAAGACCCTTCAAATCCACTTCAAACCTGAACTGTTCCCTGAAAAAAAGCGAGTTTCAAAATTTTGTGAAAAATTGGAAAATTGCTGCGGAACTTTGAAGCCCTCTGGTGTCTTCCAAAAGTAAAAACTCATCAATTTTATGATGCAAATATAAAGTAGACATATTGTACATGTGAATAAAAAACATGTATTTGGTATATCCATTTTCCTTACTAGCAGAGAGCTTCAAAGTTAGAAAAATGCAAAATTTTCTAATTTTTCATCAAATTTTGGGATTTTTCACCAAGAAAGGATGCAAGTTACCACAAAATTTTACCACTATGTTAAAGTAGAATATGTCACGAAAAAACAATCTCGGAATCAGAATGATAACTAAAAGAATTCCAGAGTTATTAATGTTTAAAGTGACAGTGGTCAGATTTGCAAAAAATGGCCGAGTCCTTAAGGTGAAAAAGGGCTCAATCCTTAAGGGGTTAAGGACTGAGCCCTTTTTCGCATTTCTGACCCCCGTTACTTTAAGCGTTAATAACTCAAACGCTTTTACCGAATATTCTGATTCTAAGATTGTTTTTTCGTGACATATTCTACTTTATTTTGATGGTAAATCTTCGGCATTACTTGCATCCTTTCTTAGTGAAAAATCCCAAAATTTCATGAAAATTTAGAAAATTTTGCATTTTTCTAACTTTGCAGCTCTCTGCCTGTAAGGAAAATGGATATTCAAAATAAATTTAATTTTTTATTCACAAATACAATATGTCCACTTTATGTTGGTATCATAAAATAGACATATTTTTACTTTTTGAAAAAATTAGAGGGCTTCAAAGTAGAGCAGCAATTTTCAACAATTTCATGAAAATTGCAAAATCTGAAGGGACAGATGTTACAGAACTACAACTCCCAGCATGCCTGGGTGGTCTAGGCATGCTGAGAGTTGTAGTTTGGCAACATCTGGAGGGCTACAGTTTGGGCACCACTGTAACAGTGGTCTCCAAACTGTGACCCTCCAGATGTTGCAAAACTACAACTCCCAGCATGCCCAGACAGCCAAAGGCTGGGAGTTGCAGTCCGGCCTACCTAGTGGTTGCCACAGTAATGATCACTTTACTTTCACTTTCATTTCTCCCCCCCCACCGTCGATTCCCTACTTGAGCCGTGATCTCAGCTGGATGTCTGCGGTGATCGCCGGGCCCCACGCATCTTCTCCCCCCCCCCCCCCCCACCCCCCGTTCTGCCCGACATCCAGGGGTGGGCAGAACGGGGGGTTTCCATGGCAACCCTCTGTCCTGCGCTGCCATTGGTCAGAACTCAGTTCTGACTAATGGCAAGGGATAGGAGGAGATCGCATCACTGCGACCTCACTCCTATCCCTTAGGATGATCGGGGCTGTCACTGACAGCTCTGATCATCCCTATTTTTCAGGTGATCGGGTCACCAGAGACCCGATCAGCCCGGAATTGGAGAAAATCGCATGTCTGAATTGACATGCGATTTTCCCCGATCGCCGACATGGGGGGGTCTCAGGACCCCCCTCGGCGATGTGCCGGGATGCCTGCTGAATGATTTCAGCAGGCATCCCGATCCGGTCCCCAACCGGCTAGCGGCGGGGACCGGAATTCCAACGGAATTTATGCTTGGTTTACATAAGCATAAAAAAAATAAAAATAAAATAAAAACAATAAAATAACTTCAAAACACCACTGTGCATGCTTCCAGGACTAGTAAAACCTAACATGTAGCAGAAGATCTTCAAAGAATGATTAGAGAAGGGACAATTAATTCACATCAATAGGAACAGCTGCTCCTCATGGTAAGACAGTGTTTCCCAGCCAGGGTGCCTCCAGCTGTTGCAAAACTACAACTCCCAGCATGCCCAGACAGCCAAAGGCTGTCTGGGCATGCTGGGAGTTGTAGTTTTGCAACAGCTGTAGACACCCTGGCTGGGAAACACTGGTGTAAGCAGGCACTCACTAGAGATGAGCGAACTTACAGTAAATTCGATTCGTCACGAACTTCTCGGCTCGGCAGTTGATGACTTTTCCTGCATAAATTAGTTCAGCCTTCAGGTGCTCCGGTGTGCTGGAAAAGGTGGATACATTCCTAGGAAAGAGTCTCCTAGGACTGTATCCACCTTTTCCAGCCCACCGGAGCACCTGAAAGCTGAACTAATTTATGCAGGAAAAGTCATCAACTGCCGAGCCAAGAAGTTCTTGACGAATTGAACTTACTGTAAATTCACTCATCTCTAGTATCCACCTTTTCCAGCCCACCGGAGCACCTGAAAGCTGAACTAATTTATGCAGGATAAGTCATCAACTGCCGAGCCGAGAAGTTCATGACGAATCAAATTTACTGTAAGTTCGCTCATCTCTAGCACTCACCACAGGTACAGTGCCTCCTTCTGGACACAGTACCACAGAGCTAAGTTTATATCTACAGCTGTGTTCCCGCTCTTTTTCAAACAACCAATCAGCAGCAGCTACTAGAGAAAAATCTGCCCAGCAACTGTAGGAAATACCACCCGAGGGAAAACAAGAGGGGGAGTAAGAAGAAGATTTGGACTGAAGCACATACAGTCCCCGTGTTTCTCACACAGAAATCTCCTGTCTCAATTTTTCCCTTAGTATCCTGGCCCACACAGACGTCTGGTCACATGATCATGTCATCATTAAAGGCCCCTCAGCCCACCAGGACATGTTTGTGTTGATCTCTATGGCTGTAAGGTAAACTCAATGGGGATTTATATAATCTTGTGTGAAGGAACAGTGGCTTATAGCAACCAATCAGATTCTAGCTTTCATTTTCAGAGTCTTTTTTTTTTTTTTTAAATTAAAGCTTTGGTTGCTATAGGCAACAGCTCCTCTGCTCCAGGTTCTATAATCTCCTTCATTGTGTCCATCTTCAGTGTCTCCTGTCAGGACGCCTGTATGTTTCTAATGCTGTAGTGTGAACTGATGTCTACAGATAAAATACTATGGGAATTCCATGCACAGGCCTCCACTAGCTGTATGGTGCCATGGCACTTAACACCTTAACCCTGTGTTTCCCAACCAGTGCGCCTCCAGCTGTTGAAAATTACAACTCCCAGCATGCCCGGACAGCCTGTTACCAGGAGCCATGACACAAGCTGTAAATTCTGAGGAAATTACCATGGAAACAGCTCATTAGGGCGGCCATCTTGGGGCCTTCACCTGTACTCATAGGACACGCCCCCCAGATAATTAACTTGTATCATGTGAAGGAGTCCAAGCTTATGTGCACCGCAGCCACTGCCTATTATCAGCAGCAGGGTCAGTATACTGTACGGTGTATCTAATCCTGTCATGTGTGATACAGTCTGCTGAGCAGGTGTATCTAATCCTGTTATATGTGATACTGTCTGCTGAGCAGGTGTATCGCATCCCGTCATGTGTGATACTGTCTGCTGAGAATGTTTATCGCATCCCGTCATGTGTGATACTGTCTGCTGAGCAGGTGTATCGCATCCCGTCATGTGTGATACTGTCTGCTGAGAAGGTGTATCTAATCCTGTCATGTGTGATACTGTCTGCTGAAAAGGTGTATCTAATCCTGCCATGTGAGATACTGTCTGCTGAGCAGGTGTATCACATCCCTTCATGTGAGATACTGTCTGCTGAGAAGGTGTATCTAATCCTGTCATGTGTGATACTGTTTGAGAAGATGTATCTAATCCTATCATGTGTGATACTGTTTGAGAAGATGTATCTAATCCTATCATGTGTGATACTGTTTGCTGAGAAGATGTATCTAATCCTGTCACGTGTGATACTGTCTGCTGAACAGGTGTATTTAATCCTGCATTTGTTTGACAAGATCTGCTGATCAAGTGTATCAAATCCTGTCATGTGTGATACAGTCTGTTGAGCAGGTGTATCTAGGCCCGTCAGGTGTGATACTTTTTGCTAAGGGTACGTTAACATGGGCAGATTACCTGCAGAATTTCCTCAGCGGATTTTGCTGCCATTGACTTCAATGGGTCAACAGGAAGTCCGCAATAGAGGCAGATTTTCCATCTGACCCATTGAAGTCAATGGTAACAAAATCCACCCATGTGAACGCTCGCTAATCCTGTCGTGTGTACTGTCTGCTCAGCAGGCGTATCTAATCCTGTCATGTATGATACTATATTCTAAGCAGCTGTATCTAAGCCGTTCATCTGTGAAACAGTCTACTGAGCAGGTTGATCTACGCCTGTCATATGTGATACTGTTTGCTGAGGAAGTGTATCTAATCCTGTCATGTGTGATGAGCATGTGTATCTATGCCAGTCAGGTGTGATACTTTCTGCTGAACAGGTGCATCTAATCCTGTTATTTGTGATACTGTCTGCTTAGCAGGTGTATCTAATCCAGTCATGTGTGATACTGTTGAGGGGCTGACAGGACCCTTTATTTATTAATACTCTTCCCCAAATACTAGACTCCAAATCTTAATCCTTTCAATGATTATCAGCTGCTGAATTTGAGTTACTGTTTTCTGTCTGGCAACAGTGCTCTCTGCTGACATCTCTGCTTGTCTCAGGAATTGCAGTAGTAGAAGAGGTTTTCTATGGGGATTTGCTTCTAAACTGGGCGTTTCCCGAGACGCGTGTCATCAGAGAGCACTTAGACAAAAAAAGAACAACTCAACTTCATCAGCTCATAAGTACTGAAAGGATTAAGATTTTTTAATAGAAGTAATTTACAAATCTATAATATAAAAGAGTTGGAGAGGCTCTTGTCTGACTACCCACCAAATAAACCCGGGCTACCTAATTAGACACTTATACCCAAGGTGTCAGATTGTAGTTTGTCTGTAGAAATATATATATTAGGGCTCAGGGTTTGAGACAACTGGACAGGTTGTGTTTAAAATAATATTTCAATTTATTGATTGTATATAATGTGACAATTGAATATTAGATAAAATGTAAATAGCAGCAACTGCGTCTCACAGGGCCCTTGTGTAGGCGCAGCACCAACTATTAAGAACTATAGCATATGTATAGTACAGTATATAAAATATAAAAATATACTTGTAAAAAATTATAAAAGATATAAAATAAGAATATAGAGACCACCATAAACATATATATAGAGAGGGATCTGGATGGGAGAGTCTTAGTCCATCCTCTATGGTAAATAATCTCCTCTCATAAAAAAGTCCTGCTCATATAGACCGATTCTGGTATTGTGGTAACCAATGGCAACCATAAGGTTAGTAACCCGTAGCAACCGTTCTGATGAGTCCGGCTATTTAAGCACTTCAATGTTTAAGTAGAAGATAAACTTGATATTTGTAGACAATATTCAACATGAACAGCTAGTGTGCAGTCACTGTTAATATGCATGCATATTTGTATGATACTTTGTATCTCACCGCTCCCGGACACTGATGCGCTGGACTTCACGGGGATGCTGCGATCTCCTCCTGATGAGCTGTGTAATCCTGCAGTGTATTAGCACTGAGTAGCTGTCTTGGTAAGCGGCAGCATCACCGGAGACTCGGCAGTCTCCCACAGTGGTGATGTTGGTAGATGGTGGGTTGCGGGTGGTGTTGTCGCAGCGGTTCTGTGGATGCGCACGTACATGTGCCGGAGGCGTCCTCGTGGCAGCGAGGCGCGGATGTCTCCTTCACCGGGTGTCGGGTGATTGACAGTTTATTGTCCGGTATCGGACTGCTATTGACTTAAGCAGGGCAAATATACTGGTGGTCTCAATAGGTATTGAGGGGACGCTGGACGCGTTTCAGAACTCTCTCAGTCCTTTCTTCAGCTGCTGAAGAAAGGACTGAGAGAGTTCTGAAACGCGTCCAGCGTCCCCTCAATACCTATTGAGACCACCAGTATATTTGCCCTGCTTAAGTCAATAGCAGTCCGATACCGGACAATAAACTGTCAATCACCCGACACCCGGTGAAGGAGACATCCGCGCCTCGCTGCCACGAGGACGCCTCCGGCACATGTACGTGCGCATCCGCAGAACCGCTGCGACAACACCACCCGCAACCCACCATCTACCAACATCACCACTGTGGGAGACTGCCGAGTCTCCGGTGATGCTGCCGCTTACCAAGACAGCTACTCAGTGCTAATACACTGCAGGATTACACAGCTCATCAGGAGGAGATCGCAGCATCCCCGTGAAGTCCAGCGCATCAGTGTCCGGGAGCGGTGAGATACAAAGTATCATACAAATATGCATGCATATTAACAGTGACTGCACACTAGCTGTTCATGTTGAATATTGTCTACAAATATCAAGTTTATCTTCTACTTAAACATTGAAGTGCTTAAATAGCCGGACTCATCAGAACGGTTGCTACGGGTTACTAACCTTATGGTTGCCATTGGTTACCACAATACCAGAATCGGTCTATATGAGCAGGACTTTTTTATGAGAGGAGATTATTTACCATAGAGGATGGACTAAGACTCTCCCATCCAGATCCCTCTCTATATATATGTTTATGGTGGTCTCTATATTCTTATTTTATATCTTTTATAATTTTTTACAAGTATATTTTTATATTTTATATACTGTACTATACATATGCTATAGTTCTTAATAGTTGGTGCTGCGCCTACACAAGGGCCCTGTGAGACGCAGTTGCTGCTATTTACATTTTATCTAATATTCAATTGTCACATTATATACAATCAATAAATTGAAATATTATTTTAAACACAACCTGTCCAGTTGTCTCAAACCCTGAGCCCTAATATATATATTTCTACAGATAATTTACAAATCTGTTTAACTTTCTGGAGCCAGTTGATATATAATAAAAAAAATAAAAATAAAAAATAAAAAATAAAGTTTTTTTCCTGGATAACCCCTTTAACGTCCACCTGCGACTCTCGAGAAATTACACGTGCTCAGCAGGTGAGCACGCATCATACCTGGTGGGTCCCGCTTGCTATAGGCAACCAGGACCCACGACTAATGGTGGACATCGCCGATCAGGCTGATGTCCGGCATTAACCCTTTAGACGCGGCGATCAAACTTGATCGCCACGTCTAATTCGAAAATAAAAATTGCCGTTAAGCTCAGTGGTGCTGTTCGGGACCGCCGCTGTGAAAACGCGGCATCCATAACAGCTTGCAGGACACGAGGAGGATCCCTACTTTCCTCCTCGCTGTCCGATCGCCGAATGACTGCTCGGTGCCTGAGATCCAGGCAGCAGCAGTCGAGTGGCGATAACGCTGATCAATGCCATGCTATTGCATGGCAGTGATCAGTGTAGGAAATTAGTGTGTGCAATGTTATAGTCCCCTATGTGGGCTATAACATTGCAAAAAAAAAAAAAGTGAAAATAAAGTGTTAATAAATGTGATTTATCCCCTTCCCTAATAAAAGTTTAAATCACCCCCCCTTTTTGCATAAAAAAATAAAAACTGTGTAAATAAAAATAAACATGTGATGTCGCTGCGTGCGTAAATGTCCAAACTATAAAATTATATCGTTAATTAAACCAATCGGTCAATGGCGTACACGTAAAAAAAATTCCAAAGTCCAAAATAGCGTATTTTTGGTCACTTTTTATACCATAAAAAGTGATCAAAAAGTCTGATCAAAACAACAATGGTACCGATAAAAACTTGAGTCCTCATACCGCCCCGTATCCGGAAAAATAAAACATTTATAGAGGTCAGAAAGGGACATTTTCAGCGTAATAATTTTGGTGCATGTAGCTATAAAAAAAAATTTTTATTTAGTAAACTAAAATGTAACTCAAACCTATATAAATTGGGTATCCTTGCAACTGTATGCACCTACAGAATAAATATAAGGTGCAATTTTTACCGAAAACTGCACTGCGTAGAAACGGAAGCTGAAAAAAATTACAAAATTGGAGTGCATTGGAACTAAACCAAGAAAGGTAAGGAAAAAAGCAAATTGGACATAATGTCACCAAACTCCAAAAATGGTCTGGACACAATTATTGGCACCCTTAACTTAATATTTGGTTGCACACCCTTTAAAAAATAACTGAAATCAGTCGCTTCCTATAACCATCAATAAGCTTCTTACACCTCTCAGCCGGATTGTTGGACCACTCTTCCTTTACAAACTGCTCCAGGTCTCTTATTGGAAGGCGCCTTTTCCCAACAGTAATTTTAAGATCTCTCCACAGGTGATCAATGGGATTTAGATCTGGACTCATTGCTGACACTTCAGAACTCTCCAGCACTTTGTTGCCATCCATTTCTGGGGGCTTTTTGACGTATGTTTGGGGTCATTGTCCTGCTGGAAGACCCAAGATCTCGGACACAAACCCAGCTTTCTGACACTGGGCTGTACAGTGCGACCCAAAATCCGTTGGTAATTCTCAGATTTCATGATGTCTTGTACACATTCAAGGCACCCAGTGCCAGAGGCAGCAAAACATCACTGACCTCCACCATATTTCACTGTAGGTACTGTGTTAATTTCTTTGTAGGCCTCATTGCATTTTCGGTAAACAGTATTGTCACGATCACACCCTATCGTTCCAGCTAAGACGCTAGAGAGAGTGTGATGGTGTAAGGGTTAAAGCTGCCAGACCTCTGGATATCCACTACTAGTCCCAGAAAGTCACCAAATTAACCCTTAGATAAACATGTTTCACCAGAGCTGCCTTCAGAAAGGTGAGCTCATATATTTAGAGATCAAAGACCAGAGCCGATTAATTAAACATTTAATCTGAAAAAAGGTATCACAATGCTATGCATATAAAAATAAACAAATGACATACAGTTACAAAAATATGAAAAAGTTTAGCAAGGCAAGTTCAGAAAACATAAAATGAAGTTCTTACAGCATGATGGTATAGCCCTCCTTCAGTGAGAGTCCAGCTCTTGTCAGCCTTGGGCACAGCCTTGAACACCCGTTGAGTCCAGCATTTTAAATCTTATCTCTGCTTCTTTGGAGGGAAAGTCCATTCCCCCCCTCCCCTCTGATCCCACCAGGTGGGGCATCTCTCTTCCTGACCCCTTATCTCTTTGATTATATGTTGAGACCAGAGTGCATGACTTCAAAGGAGATACAAACAAACAGCCAGACCCCCCAAAAAATGCAATACACAAAAAACAAAGGATACACCATCTGAATGACCCTCACCCCCCAGGTCTTAGTTTATACCCAGATACAATTATAAAACACATGTTTGTTTCCATAATCAGGCCTTGGGCCTGACAAGTGTAATAATGGACTTTACCAAAAAGCTCTATCTTGGTCTCATCTGTCCACAAGACATTTTCCCAGAAGGATTTTGGCTTACTCACGTTCATTTTGGTAAAATGTAGTCTTTGTGTCAGTCTCTGTGCCAGCAGTGGGGTCCTCCTGGGTCTCCTGTTATAGCGTTTTATTTCATTTAACCCCTTAAGGATCACGGGTTTTTCTGTTTTTGCACTTTTGTTTTTTTCTCCTCACCTTTTAAAAATCATAACCCTTTCAATTTTGCACCTAAAAATCCATATGATGGCTTATTTTTAGCACCACCAATTCTATTTTGCAGTGACATAATTTTACCCTAAAATCTGCAGGGAAACGGAAAAAAAATAATTGTGCAATGAAATTGAAGAAAAAACACAATTTTTTAACTTTTGGGGGCTTCCGTTTCTACGCAGTACATTATTCGCTAAAAATGACACCTTCTCTTTATTCTGTAGGTTCATACGATTAAAATGATACCCTACTTATGTAGGTTTGATTTTGTCGTACTTCTGGAAACAATCATAACTACATGCAGGAAAATGTATACGTTTAAAATTTGTCATCTTCTGACCCCTATAACTTTATTGTTCTGCACTGTGATCTGAAGTTTTTATCGGTACCATTTTTGTATTGATCAGACTTTTTTATTGTTTTTTATTCATTTTTTCATGAGATAAAATGTGACCAAATATACGCTATTTTGGAATTTTGATTTTTTTTTTTTTGCGCGTACACCATTGACCGTGCGATTTAATTAGCAATATATTTTTATAGTTCGGATATTTAGGCATGGGGCGATACCACATATGTTTATGTTTATTTTTATTTACATATTTTTTTTTTTAAATGGGAAAAGGGGGGTGATTTGGACTTTTAATAGGGAAAGGATTACCATATTTATCGGGGTATACCACGCACCGGCCTATAACACGCACCCTCATTTTACCAAGGATATTTGGGTAAAAAAAGTTTTTTACCCAAATATCCTTGGTAAAATGAGGGTGCGTGTGTGCATGCGTATTCCCCGATACACCCCCAGGAAAGGCAGGGGGAGAGGGGCAGTCGCTGCCCGCTTCTCTCCCCCTGCCTTTCCTGGGGTCTAGAGCCCTGCTGCCGCCACTTCTCTGGCTATTGGCACCGATGGCTATTGGCACCGATGCCCGTTCTATCCCCCTGACTATCGGTACAGGCGCCCCATTGCTGGTGCCGATAGCCAGGGGGAGAGAAGGGGCAGCGGTACCCATTGCCGGCCCCGTTGCCTCCCCCATCCCCGGTTGCATAATTACCTGTTGCCAGGGTCGGGTCCGTGCTGCTTCAGGCCTCCGGTGTGCGTCCCACGCGTCGTTGCTATGCACTGCACGGCGCCGTGCAGCGCATAGCAACGACGCAGGGGACGCACACCGGAGGCCTGAAGCAGTGAAGACCCGACCCCGGCAACAGGTAATTATGCAACCGGGGATGGGGGAGGCAACGGGGCAGCGGCACCGGCAATGGGTGCCCCTGCCCCTTCTCTCCCCCTGTCTGTCTGCGCCGCTGCCCCATTGCTGGCGCAGCTTCTCTCCCCCTGGCTATCGGCGCCGGCAATGGGGCGCCGGCACCGGTAGTCAGGGGAAGAGAACGGGCAGCGGCACCGATACCCAGGGGGAGAGAAGGGCCGGCAGCAGGGCTCTAGACCCCAGTACAGGCAGGGGCAGAGAAGCCGGCAGCGCTGGCGGTCTCTGCACTTGCAAAGCCGCTGCAGTTCATTGATTTAAAGCGCCCGCTTTAAATCATTGAACTGCAGCGGCTTATCGGCGTATAAGACGCAGGTAGACTTTAGGCTAAATATTTTAGCCTAAAAAGTGTGTGTTATACGCCGATAAATACGGTAAATCACATTTATTAACTATTTTTTTACACTTTTTTTTTTTTGCCAGCACTGTTCACTGCAAAGCCAGGCTGTGGGCGACGGAGATCGGCGGGCGGCGATGTCGTGCGGATGGCTCCTTGGATCCTACGGAAGCCGGTGAGTTGCCTAGCAACATCTGGAGGGCTACAGTTTGAGACCACTATACAGTGGTCTCTAACAGTAGCCCTCCAGATGTTGCAAAACTACAACTACCAGCATGCCCAGGCAGCTATTGGGCATGCTGGGAGTTGTAGTTTTGCAACAGCTGGAGGACAACAGTTTAGAGACCACTGCACAGTGATCTCCAAACTGTGGCCCTCTAGATCTTGCAAAACTAGTTTGCTGTCTGTGCATGCTGGGATTTGTAGTTTTGCAACATCTGGAGGGCTACAGTTTGGAGATCACTTTGCACTGGTCTCTAAACTGTAGCCCTCCAGATGTTGCACAACTGCAAATCCCAGCATGCCCAAACAGCTGTTTCGGCATTCTGGGAGTTGTAGTTGTGTACCTCCAGCTGTTGCATAACTACATCTTTTGCAACAGCTGGAGACACACTGGTTGGAAAATTCTGAGTTAGGTAACGGAACCTAACTGAAGGTTTTCCAACCAGTGTGCCTCCAGCTGTTGCAAAAGTACAACTACCAGCATGCACGGTCTGTCAGTACATGCTTGGAGTTGTAATTTTGAATCAGCTGGAGGTTTGCCCCCCCCCATGATAATGTACAGGGTAGGTTCACATGGGCAGGTTTACTGTAAGTTTCCAGCTTGAAGTTTGAGCTGCAACAAATTTTTTGCCGCAGCGCAAACTCCTAGCGGGAAACTCACCGTAACCCGCCAGTGCGAATGTACCCTAAAACACTACCCTACACTAACACATAATAAAGGGTAAAACACTACATATACACTGCCCCCCCCCCCCCCCCAATAAAAATGAAAAATGTATTGTATGGCAGTGTTTCCAAAATGGAGCCTCCAGCTGTTGCAAAACAACAAATCCCAGCATTTGCGGACAACCACTGACTGCCCAGGCATGCTGGGAGTTTAGTAACAGCGGGAGGCACCCTGTTTGGGAATCACTGGCGTAGAATACCCCTATGCAATCCCTATGTAGTCCTCAAATGCGCATGGCGCTCTCTCACTTCAGAGCCCTGTTGTATTTCAAGGAAACAGTTTAGGGCCACATATGGGGTATTTCCGTACTCGGGAGAAATTGCACTACAAATTTTGGGGGGCTTTTTCTCCTTTTACCCCTTATGAAAAGGAAAAGTTGGGGGTTACACCAGCTTGTTAGTGTAAAAAAATAAAACATTTAAACTAACATGCTGGTGTTGCCACCTACTTTTTATTTTCACAAGCGTTAAAGAAAAAAAAGACCCCCAAAATTTTCAACGCAATTTCTCCTGAGTACGGAAATACCCCATATGTGGGCGTAAAATGCTCTGTGGGTGCACAACAAGGCTCAGGAGTGAGAGCGCACTATGTACATTTGAGGCCTAAATTGGTGATTTGCACAGGTGTGGCTGATTTTACAGCGGTTCTGACATAAACACAAAAAAAGAAATACCCACATGTGACCCGATTTAGGAAACCACACCCCTCACGGAATGTAACAAGGGGTATAGTGAGCCTTAACACCCCACAGGTGTTTAATGAAAATTCTTCAAAGTTGAATGGAAAAATGAAAATAAAAATGCTGCTGTTACCCTAAATTTTTCATTTTCACAAGGGAAAATAGGAAAAAAGCCCCCCAAATTTGTAACCCCATTTCTTCTGACTAAGAGCATACCCCATATGTGGATGTAAAGTGCTCTGCGGGCGAACTACAATGCTCAGAAGGGAAGGAGTGCCATTGGGCTTTTGAAGAGAAAATTTGTCTGGAATTGAAGGCCACGTGTGTTTACAAAGCCTCCATAGTGCCAGAACAATGGACCCCCCCCCCCCACATGTGACCCCTTTTATGAAACTACACCCCTCACATAATGTAATAAGGGGTACAGTGAGCATTTACGCCCCACAGGTGTCTGAAAGATTTTTGGAACAGTGGTCCGTGAAAATGAAAAATATAAGTTTTCATTTGCACAGCCCGCTGTTCCCAAGATCGGTCAAACGCCAGTGGGGTGTAAATACTCACTGCACACTTTATCAAATTTTGTGAGGGGTGTAGTTTCCAAAATGGGGTCACATGTGGGGGGTCCACTGTTCTGGCAGCATGGCCCCCGACTTCCATTCCAACCAAATTTTCTCTCCATAATCTCAATGGCACTCCTTCTGTTCTGAGCATTGTAGTGCGGCAGCAGAGCACTTGATGTCCACACATGGGGTATTTCCATACTCAGAAGAGATGGGGTTACAAATTTTGGGGGGCATTTTGTCCTATTATCCCTTGTAAATTTTTTAAACTTGAGGGAAAAACTATCATTTACACATCCAACTTTGACGAAAAGTCATCAAACACCTGTGGGGTGTTAGGGCTCACTGGACCCCTTGTTATGTGTCTTGAGGGGTGTAGTTTCCAAAATAGTATGCCATGTGTTTTTTTTTTTTATTTTTTTTTTTGTGCTGTTCTGGCACCATAGGGGCTTCCTAAATGTCACATGCCCCCCAAAAACCATTTCAGAAAAAATCACTCTCCAAAATCCCACTGTCACTCCTTCCCTTCTAAGCCCTCTACACTTGACATACACATATGAGGTATTTTCTTACTAGAGAAAAATTAGGTTACACATTTTACGAAGATTTTTCTCCTTTTACCCCTTGTAAAAATTCAATAACTCAGTCTACAAGAACATGCAAGTGTAAAAAATGAAGATTTTGAACTTTATCCTTCAATTTGCTGCTATTCCTGTGAAACACCTAAAGGGTCAACAAACCTTTTAAATGTCATTTTGAATACTTTGAGGGGTTCAGTTTTTATAATGGGGTCATTTATGGGGTATTTCTAATATGAAGGCCTTTTAAATCCACTTCAAAACTGAACTGGTCCCTGAAAAATTTTGATTTTGAAAATTTTGTGAAAAATTGGAAAATTGATGCTGAACTTTGAAGCCCTCTGATGTCTTCCAAAAGTAAAAACATGTCAACTTTATGATGCAGACATAAAGTAGACATATTGTATATGTGAATCAAAATATAATTTATTTGGAATATTCCTTTTCCTTATTAGCAGAGAGCTTCAAAGTTAAAAAAATGCTAAATATTCAATTTTTCCATCACATTTTGGAATTTTTCACCAAGAAATGATGCAAGTATCGACAAAATTTTACCACTAACATAAAGTAGAATATGTTATGAAAAAACAATCTCGGAATTAGAATAAAAGATAAAAGCATCCCAGAGTTATTAATGCTTAAAGTGACAGTGGTCAGATGTGCAAAAAATGGCCGGGTCCTAGAGTGAAAATTGGCTGGGTCCTTAAGGGGTTAATGCATAAAGTGATAGAGGTCAGATTTGAAAAAAAATGCTCCCGTCCTTAGAGTAATAATGGGTTCCTTCCCCAGGGCATTAAAGAGGTGAGGACATAGGGAGAGGCTAAGGGTGTGTTGGCTGACTCCGGTTGTCTCATTTTTCCCCGTATACGGTTTTCTTACCGGACCAAAAACCGTGGTATATGGTTTTAGGTCCGGTCAGGAAACCGTATATGGCGTAAAAATTACACAACCGGAGTCAGCGTTTTACTCCGGTCGGCTCATTGAAATGAATGGGGTTCGGGCCAGATCCGGCTGGGATACAGGAGCGGACGGTTTTCGCCCCTCCCAACCAGATCCAGCAACCGTACACTACAAACGTAGTGTGAACACACCCTAAGAAGGGTGAGCGCATGGAACAGTGTTTCCCAACCAGTGTGCCTCCAGCTGTTGAAAAACTACAACACCCAGCATGCTTAGTCAGGCAAAGAAGTGTTAGGTGGGCCAAGGCTGAAGCCCTGTTTTGAACCTATGTGTGCACATCCCTGGCTAAGAGTTTTAAAGGGGTACTCCGGGGGAAAACACTTATTTTAAAATCAACTAGTTCCAGAAAGTTATACAGATTTGTAAATTACTTCTTTTTTTAAAAATCTTAATCCTTCCGGTACTTATCAGCTGCTGTATACTACAGAGGAAGTTGTATAGTTCTTTCCAGTCTAACCACTGTGCTCTCTGCTGACACCTCTGTCCATGACAGGAACTATCCCGAGCAGGAACAAATCCCCATAGCAAACCTCTCCTGCTTTGGACAGTTCCTGACATGGACAGAGGTGTCAGCAGAGAGCACTGTGGTCAGACTGGAAAGAACTACACAACTTCCTCTGGAGCATAAAGCATCTGATAAGTACTGGAAGGATTAAGATTTTTAAATACAAGAAATTTACAAATCTGTTTAACTTTCTGCCACCAGTTGATTAGAAGGAATTTATTTTCCTGGCAGGAAAGGAAAGAACAACATCTCTAACCTCCTGCTAAGTCACAGGTACTAATACGTTGCCCACTTTTTTTAGTGGTAAGGGAATGGAAGGTTAGTTTATCTTGGAAGGATATAATCTGGTGTTTTCTCTCCTGGACAGGCACAGTTGTGTTTGAGAGATTGTAAAGGGCAGAGTAGTAATCTGTAAATGCTTGGGCTATATCTTTTGCGGAGCAGAGGGTTTCAGCATCTGCCGAGTTCATGATAAGCCCCAAGGCTGCAGACTGTTTATGTAGTCTCTGTAAATCAGAGATGTGACTAAGGAGAGTGTCAATTTCTTTCATTCTATTCTTTTTTTGCTCCCAAGAGCGATTAGAAGGTATCTCATACAGGCCTTGTGTGCTGGTCACATGCAAGGCAAAGATATATCAGGAGAGGTGTTTAGAAGAAAGTATTCCAGTAAACTTGATGCCAGGTCATTGACATGGTCAGTCAAGTTCAGGAGAGTGTCGTTCAGGCCCCATGGGTGTCCAGTCCCTGCGGAGTAGGAAAAGTTATGGCCGCCAGTGGAGTAAAATGGGAAATCTGAGTCAGAGGGGTGGAACGTTTTCCAGACCCATATCTTGTAGTTTATTACGTAGGAGACTGAGCGCCCGAAAGGAGTGTGGGGAACAGTGACGAGAAGAATCCCCTAGCCCAGGGTTCAGGGCGAGATTTAGGCCACCACCTACTATTATAGGTCCTTCTGCAAAGGTTTTAAGTTTGTCTAGAGTGGCAAGAAGCCAAGAGGGTTATAGCCATCAGACCTCTGGGTACCTATTACTAGTCCCAGCAAATGGCTAAATTACCCTTTGATACAAGTGTTTTACCAGAGCTTCCTTCAGAAAAGTGAGCTTCTATATTTAGAGATCAAGGACCTGAAATGATTAATCTGAGAGAAAAAAAAAGTATTTCACAGCTATGTACAAAAATACAAATACAAATGACATACAAAAAGTTAATAAAGAGTTCAGCAAGACAAATTATCATTGCATGGAAGTCCTCGTGATGGATCTTTGATATAGTTTCCAAGAGTTTTTATGTCCAGTGCAGCTCTATGTGACACTTTTTTGAAAAGTCTTAGACCTTTCAAGTAAGCCTCTGAAGTCAGATTAAAACTTTTCAGCAGTGCAGATTTTATTGCCTCTTAGTCCTGGTCACTTTCAGGGAAGAGAAGCAAACACATCCAAAGATTGTTCCTTGCGACCATGGTGTTAATTGGGCACTTTCAGATTCAAAAACTTTTTATATATGTTTTAACAAATATAGAAAAAGAAAAGGATTAGCTCACCTAGACGTGTTTCGAGCCTAAGCTCTTAATCATGGCAATGATACCATCCAACCGAGAGGTTTAAATAACAAAATGAATCAAACCTCATTACAGATCCACCTACCCACATCCCAGGGCCGAAACTGACATTGCACCTTCAGGACATCAGATTTGGTACACAGGTGGTGATTAATCCCTATGATATCAGACTACGCCTACAGCCTTTCCTGAAAGATAATGAAGGGAGGCTGTGCGCACAGTCAAATGTACTGTCCGACTGCCGCACAGTGTAAATTGTAGCCAAAGAATGTCATCTGATTGCCGCACAATATGAACTTCACACAAAGGGATGCAACATCGGCAGAAGCCGCTCAAAATGCTCAATGTAGCAGTTATACTAAGCATCCACTATGCTTGTATATTAAGAATACATTCAACATAATACTTATATCCAAAGTTGAAAACATGTTTACAGTATACTGAATCGGAACACAACCTATACAAAAAACACATATTGCCACATATCGGTGTGAATTTTAATCAGAAGATGTATTATTTGAATGCCGTACAAAGTGAACTCTAAACAGCGCGATGCGGCATCGGCAAAAGCCACAATCAAGATACTCACTCGTGGCATGTATACTAGGCATCCACCATGCAATACATTCAGAATAATATTATTTTAATCCATGGTTGAAAACATGTTTGCAGTATACTGGATTTGAGCACAACGTATATAGAAAACACAGATAGTGCCTTGTGTATATTACATACAATAGTACCAATAGCTGTAATCCATTTAAAAAAAAAACACATATAGTGCCCCATAGACAGAGAAAATGTAATGACAACCAAAAGATGAATAATGCATATAAAAGCACACATAACAAGAAAACGAGATGTAGTAAGTCATAATCAAGGATTATATCAAAAGACCTATATGCATATCTCCCTCATATACAGGATGTTTGCCATATGTGAGACTCCCATCATGATAAAACTCTTTGAGCAAAAAATTTACCATGTGAACAATGTTCGAATCCTCAGCACTTTAAAGCGGCAGCCCCAAGTAAATGTATAAGGGAAAACCTTTGAATACCACTGACAGCCATATGTCTTAGTGCCGCATAAGACAAACATAAAATAATAATTATAGTGTCACTGGCAACCAGACGTACCTAATAAAAGTACATAAGGTCATTTCTGAAGTTTAAGCCCAAGGGCGCTCCAGCGTCCATCCTCAGAATCTGGAAAGCTTCTCTGGTAAAAAGTGCATGTGCCCAATCTCCTCCTCGTTTAGGAGGAGAAACCTTCTCTATCCCTTGTATGTGTAGGGTATTGCTATTACCTTCATGTTTGTCTATCAGATGCCTTGTGAGACCTGACATGGATCAGCTAGAAAAGTCATTGGGAAATCGAAGATGTTCCTTAATATGTCTCTTTATCTTACGACTTGTGCACCCTATGTACTGCATGAGCTAATCTGGTGGACCTAAGCAAGGTGCTGGATTGTGCCAAAATGTGTTGTCCCACTGTTGTCAACTTTATCAACGTTGATCCATGTCCTGTACATAGCCTGTAAATGTCCTTTCTTGCCTATTCAGCAGCTTCTCTGTGAACCCCTTTTTCCTCTTCCTCTCGATTCTTCCTGATGTAAAAATTCCCTACTGTGATTATCTCTACAACAAGTGGTTAAGGAGCCAACCCAGAAGGAGGCCAAATTAGATTTAGTATTCACAAATGGGGATTTGGTAAAATATATTATTGTAGGTGAAAGCTTGGGATCTAGTCATCACCAGTCAGTGTGATTTAGTATAAGAACAATGGGGGGAGATTCATCAAGAACTGTGCTGAAAAGTTGACCAGTTTCCCATGACAACCAATCCGATCGCTTCTTTTTTTTCCGAGGCCTTTTCAAATAATGAAAAAAGCTATCTGATTGCTATGGGCAACTGGTTGACTTTTCTTCTGCACATGTTTTGATGAATTTCCCCCAGTGACACAACACAAAAACAAAGTTTTAAATTTAAGAAAATCAAAATAGTGGTAATTGAGTCACTATCAGACTGGAATGGTTTAAATGGAGTCCAGGAGAAATAGGAATAATTAAAAGTTGCATTATTGAAGGCAACAGATAATCGCATTAGGCTTGGCTTGTAAAACCAAAAAAGGAAGAGACCACTGTGGATAAAGGACTAGCTGACTGCCTCAATGATTACTTCTATTCATTTTTTACAGAAGAAAATTAAGGAAAAGGACCTCGGTTAGGGAGGAAGACTAATGCATTTTTTGATGCATGTGTCTTTACAGAGGGAGAGGTTCTAAATCAGCTGTCTATAGTTAAGACAAATAAGTCAAAGGGCCTGATGGAATACACCTAAAGTTATTTAAAAAAAAAAAAGCTTAGCAGAGTACTAACGAAACCGGTTACAGCTATGTTTCTCAAGTGAGGTCCTCAAGTACTCCCAACAGGTCATGTTTTCTGGATTTCTTTAATCTTTCACATATGATATAATTATGGTCAGTGAATCAGGCATCACCACAGTTATATCACCTGTGAAAGACTAAGGAAATCCTGAAAACATGACCTGTTGTGGGGGTACTTGAGGACCGTGCTTGAGAAACACTGGGTTACAGATTTATTTAACCAATCGCTGCTAACAGGGGTAATCCCAGAAGATCCGAAACTAGCGAATGTTGTGGCCACTCACAAGAAAGGTAGTAGGGAGGAATCAGGCAACTATAGGCCAGTAAGCCTGACACCAATAGAGGGAAAATTGAAAATTAATGGAAACCCTACTAAAGATAGAATTGTGGAACATCTAAAATCCCATGGATTGCAAGATGAGAAACAATATGGGTTTACTTCAGGAAGATCATGTCACTAATTTTATTGATTGTTTTGATTGGGTGACTAAAATAATATATGGTGGAGGTGCAGTAGACATTGGTTATATAGATTTTAGTAAGGCTTTTGACACTATCCCACATAGAAGACTTATCTTTAAACTGCAACATTGGACTCCCGTATTGTAGAATGGATTAGGCAGTGGCTGAGGGACAGAAAACACAGGGTTGTAGTCAATGGAGAATATTCAGAGCAAGGTCTTGTTTCCAGTGGGGATCTCAGGGATCTGTGCTGAGACCCATTTTGTTGACTATCTTTATCAGTGATATTGCAATTTTTTTTGCTGATGACACAAAGATTTGTAACAGGGTTGATGTTCCTGGAGGGATACGCCAAATGGAAGAAGAATGGTCAGAACTCTGGCAACTAAAATTTAGTATTAGCAGTTGAGTCTGATAGACCGTGGATGTGTCACTACAATTCTCTGGCCTCATGGTAGAGCCTCATTCTGCAGGATGTCAACACAATGGGCCTTAAAAGACATGTACTCCATGTATCTACGAGGGATCGACCGATTATTGGTATGGCCGATATTATCGGCCGGTAATCACGATTTTGGGCATTATCAGTATAGGCAATTACCTTGCCGATAAGCCGATAATGCCCCGCCCCCCTCACCGCACCCTGACCCACCGCACCGCGTCGCACCCCCCACCGTGATGCTGGGCGGTATACCGGTATGGATTTTTGCCCATACCGCTGTACCGGCCGAGCCCCTCCCCCACCCTCCGAGTCAATAAAAAAATTAAACTTACCCGTAATGGGGGTGGTCCGGGCCATCCATCCTTCCTTCCTGTAGTGTCCGGGGGCGTTCCGGGCTGTCCTTCTCCGGCGGTCATCTTCTCCACTCCGGGCAGGCTCCGGCCTAGTACACTGCATAGACGCCGTGAGGTCAGGTGCGTCGCTGCGCACGGGCGTCACTGCGCAGCGGCGTCTATGCAGCGTTACTAGGCCGGAGCCTGCCCGGAGTGGAGAAGATGACCGCCGGAGAAGGACAGCCCGGACCGGTTCACTCTTCATCCGGAACGCCCCCGGACACTACAGGAAGGAAGGAAGGATGGATGGCCCGGACCACCCTGACAGGTAGGGAGAGAGAAGCGGGAGGTGGCGGCTGCCGGCCTATGGCCCCGCAAGAGCCACTGCAGATCATTGATTTAAAGCACCCGCTTTAAATCGATGATCTGCAGGGGGTTAAATAGCCGATAACTTATACCGGAATATCGGTATAAGTTATCTGCTATCGGCCCTAACCTGCACCGATTATCGGTATCGGCCCTAAAAAAACGATATCGGTCGATCCCTAGGATCTACTGTTGCATGTACTGTGCTGTACACCAACAATTGCATGGAGTGGCCCACACTCTCTGCCACAAGATTGATCAGGTGCAAATTAAGGCACACTGTAACAGTGTAACTGGGCAAATACTGTTGTCTGTAGGACATAGATTACACAATAGATAACTGACGGGACTGAGGAGGAGGACATGACACTGATGAGGAAAAGACAGATACCGTACTGCCTGTGGACAAGGCCTGGCTGCTAGACAGTTGGAAGTGATCTGGAGGAACATCAGTAGCAGCACGATTTTCTCACTTTGTGGGGTGTCTCAACTGTCCCACGTGGTCTTATGCTGCTCCATATGCTTACGTAGAGAGATGGTTCTTATACTTGGACCCTGACCAAGGCTTACATTATGTTTGCAGAGGTGACACAGTGCCACGGTTTCTGCATCTGGTGTGGTAGAAAAGATTTTTCACACCGCACCACCTAACTGTGCCCATTCTCTGGGAGTTTTTTTTTTTTTTAACCTTAAGATGCAGAAATGTCTTCCTTACCTGAGCTGATAAGCCCAGCAAACTTACGTCTGTTATGTTTGACAGGTGCTCGGCCCCTACCTCTGCTGCATTTTTCTTTGCTGACACTGCCACTACCCTCCTGCTCTGAACACGTCATCTCTTCCTCAACTGGTTCACACGTCCTGACCAACACTACATCATCATCATCATAAGAAGTTTAACTGGTTTGTGCAAACAAGTAAAAACATGAAAACACATAAAAAGTATGGCAATTTAGTGCCCAAAGGAAGCGGGGGCAATGGTATGCCATCAGGGTGACCAGCATATCACATGATAACCCAGGTTATCATATGATTTGCTGATTTAACTGTCAATCAGCTCAAAGGTCAAAAATGAGTGAGCAAGATGGAGGGCATTTTTACACTATAGCCGTAACAAGCTGTTCAGAGCGTTTATTGTGAACAGCATGCAGAGAAAGAGAGCAGGTCTCATTACAGATGGGGAAATAGAGAAAGCAAATGAGAGAGAAATAAAGATAGGACAGACACTGCGTGTAAACCACAATCCTGATCCCTCAGCCAGAAGCCTGATCCTAACAATAACATCCGCAGTGCACAAATCCAATAGGTGCTATACAAAGATCCACAGAAAAGAAATGATCCTTCCGAGCCTGTTTGTGGCTGATGAAAGGGAGACCTCCTGTGCATTCCTACACAAGCCCAATTGCTGACTACAAAGCCCAGCTAGCGTTTGTCAAGGCTCATAGTGTGGCAAGCTTGTGGGGGTGTAGGGTATATGGGGTGTAGCTGTGCAGTGACTAAAGAGTGCTTGGTTAACCCTTAACACTCGTGACGCCAGGGTGGGGCTCCTCTGTATATACTTGTCCTATCGCCACCCATTCCAAGAGCGATAGGGAGGGATAATAAATGATTGTCCACAACCGGAGGTTTCAGAAAACTGTCGGAACTTTTACTGCAGGTTTTATGCAGGGTTAAACAGGAACAGTCTTTGTACAAGAAGAGTCTACTAGGATCCTGAGAGTTGGTTGGGACCTTTGTGAGTTTTAAGCTCTTGAGATTTATATGCGCTGTTCCAGTGGATTTTGGGGATTGAGTTTAGGTCCAGCGGTCACGCAGACTTTAGCAGGGAGTTGTATTGTAACTCACGATTTGGTAAGTTGCGGTATTATCAGGCTTTGTCCTGGTCTTGTCTTTGAAAGTTGCACGGATCTCTCCTCTCTGCTAGTCCGGAACCCAAGAGAGCAAGGATTGGCTGGCAGCTCCCTTATATGGGCAGGGGCTGGCCTTGAGCTCATTGGTCCATACCATCTTGTCAGTCACTTTACACAAGGGATTATGGTCTAAACATGTGACCACACACGTGACCTAGGAAGGTCCTTTAGCATACTCTAAGAGAATTAACATTTAATCACATGACCGAAGGTCCTGTGACCCTATATATACACAATTAAATATACACACACACAAGCATCACAAAATTAAAGAAGGAAGAGGTGACTAGGGGCTATCCCACCAGGAGAACCCTAGCTGAACGGAGTAACTCTGGATTTGGGGATCACCATAAAAGGTACGGTATACTATACGTTACCGGGACACCACAATAGAAAAAAAAAAGACCAGAACTAGTACTAAACAGAGCAAAGCTGTGCTGAGGCAGACCTATCTGCTAGAAAAATCTATGCAAAGTGCCCAAAACGCAGCATAGAGCCTTCACCCACCTCTTAGCAGACTAAAAAGCATGTGCAAGTAAAATGCATCAGCCTTATATAGATACTGTGGGGGATGTTTATCAAAGGATTTAGACTGGTTTTTCTTGTCTAAATTTGTCGCACAGAAAGTCTGTCTAAATATGTGCGACTTTTGCTCTAGAGGATTTTTAGAACATGATGCATTCTAGTCTATTTTAGACAGAAATGCATTGAAAAATGCATTGGTGCTGAATTTATCAAAATCGACTTTTCAGCAACAAGTCGCATTGGCTGAAAGTACGCCAAAATGTCAGACCATGTTGGAGCAGGTTTAAATACAGTCTAAAGCATAGATCCTGAAATCTGTGCGCAGAATTTATCAAGAGCCGTGCACCTTTTGATAAATTAGGCGCACAATAGACCGGACTAACCCTCTGTAGTTTGGTCTTTATTGATGCCGGACATAGACAACTTTGATAAATAGCCCCCTGTACATTTAATTTCCTGGTTCAATTAAACACGTATTATATCTTCCTAGTTGTGTCATAACAGAAAAGTAATAAGCGCCTTCAAGTCACACTAAGAAAACTAACCCCCAAAGCCATGTTTAGCTAAGAAAATGTTGGACAGTGTAGAGAACAGAAGACCCATGCCATGTCCTCTGCCAGTAAGAATGTTGGTGCTAGTACCAGCACCAGTATAGGTGGCAGCCAGGTTCCTGGTGGTAGTAGGAGCAGCCAAGTTCTCACTGCCTGACAGAGGTAATGTGGTTTCCCAGGATAATCTGGCTTTTCTGGACTGGATGAATCCTCAGTATTCTGAGGAGTCTTACCATATAGAAGGCTTGATTCACTGCTGCTGTTATTGATGCTCCTTCAGATCCTTAATCACCAAACAAAAAGCGGCTATATGTGGTTTATCTATGGCCACCCAATCAACACCAAAAATAAGGCCACAGAAAAAGTGATATATCAAAAAGTCTCACTATCTCTATTGAACGTGTAAAAAATACACACAATGTTAAAATATAATAGAATACACAAATGGAACAGCAGAAAAACAAAAGAAAAATAGAGGCGGCATATCATACAAATAATTAGTAGTCAGAGATCACAGATGAGTATAATAGGTAGAGATGTACACATCACTGCAAGTTAATATAATAAAGTGTGTAAGAAACTGGATAACCATACACTGCTATGAATATACTAATATGAATGAATGGACAAAGGAATAACATACAGTAAAGCTGTGCAATCTGCCGGGAGATACCTCATCTCCTACCCTGAATGCACATTTTCACCCTTCACTTCATCAGGGGGCGTGTACCAAACATAGGACTGAGGAGGTTATATATCTACAAAGTAGCCAATCTCGTTACTCATCCACTGGATAGACGTCTCTATCCACCAATCACACACACACACACACACTCATTCAGTGTCAGCTGTGTTCCATATAAGGTTACCTACAAACAGGTGAGCAGGTATCATTGCTCACATAATGCAGCCCTGTCCACAGATTGCTTGACATCATCACTCTGTGTCTCGAGATGCCGGAACGGCATCAAAGCAGTGGCGCTGTTAGAGTGCGTCAGTGACAGAGAGGGAAACTGCTGCGTCGCCGTCACGTGACTGCAGGTCACATGACGTGCGTACACTGTGCGCCATCACTCTAGTGCGGGCGGAACTAAGAGTCGCTCAGAAGGCCAACGGGCAAAGGTGCATCACCTGGGAACCGTCATCAATATGTGATCATATGACCAAACAACATAGTGGCCATCTGATCGACCGTGCTATCAAAGTGAGCAAGCCGTGAATAGAAGGTATAGGAGATAGGCTAATGCTGCGCAGTTTTGACCCTACAAAATAGAGAAATAGAAGTATAACACCCAACCATATTGATAAAACGGATCAAAAAAGTAAATATAGGAATGGCCATAATTTAGACAGACAATAGAAGACTCAGTAATAATTAGATTTTGCTGAGAAAAGACAAACACCCAGCGCATAAGTGCAATAAATAAAAAAATTAAAAAAGTACAAAAAAGCAAAGTGACACTTACCCACCACCAGTGCAGCACAAAGGAGTCAAAGTCAGATCCTTCCCAACTGTCTAGCAGCCAGGCCTCGTCCACAGGCAGCATTTTATCTGTCTTGACCTCATCATTGTTGTCTCCTCCTTCCTAATGCAGGTGAATGACGATTTTTTCCAGCCAGTGTGACTGTCAGCTGAGGGATTGGCAGCTAATCAGGAACACCAGTCACATGTCCAGACCTTTTGTGATGGCTACCAGCTTTGTCAGCAAATAGAACAGTGAAATTAGTAATAAAATGCCGCTGATATTCCTTTTAGAGCAAATGCTAAAGGTGATGATTGAAGGAAGCATGGAGGAGAGTTCCCATCTGGCTGGCAGCAGTACGGATGTTCTCCTCAAGGAGGATGACTTGGATGAGGAGGTAGAGAAAGTTGGACCTGGGAGGAGGAGGAGGATTTGGTAATGGACTCTCTGGAAGGGATAGGGGATCAAGACCCCTCGCAAGGCGGCATGATGATGAGGAGGACCACGACCAACCTTGGCAGTATGGAATGGAACAAGGATGGTAGCTGGATGCTTTCTTGTGTGTGCAGAGACAGCCATATTGTCATTTTAAAGGAAAGAATTTTCCCGTAATCTGAAAAGGAGGCTGAATTGGAGTTCTTTAAAAAGAAGCTACACAGCCAATTTGCACATCTTTCCAGTACTAAACACCTACCGAACGGGAGTCAAGTCTCCGCTCTCCACTGAGTTAACCCCAGCAAGAGAAAGGAGCAGTAGCAGCAGCACCAGCAGCATCTTCATACTGTGTGAATAAGCCTAAAAATCTGCCAGCTCATTTAAGAAGCTGATAGTTACCATGGGTTACTGCCTGTTGCCATAACAGCCATAGAAACTATTAAAATATATTCCTAGCAGTGTTGTACAGGGCCTTAGAGCTGATAGGCAGGGTTACAAACATGTTTGTGGCTTACTTCAATTGCTGGTTTGCGTCAAACAAAGCCGATTTGAACTGACAATTTTGAAAAAGTTGCCAAAACTGGTGTGTCGAACTTTTAAAAAGTTCGCTCAACTCTAATCATTATCATCAAACTCCTTATTGTCCCCGACACTTCTCTCTGTAAGATCTTCTAGGGCTCCTTGCTTCCCTTCAGTATAGCCACCATGACACCTTACAGTATCCCCAAAACATCTACCACCACCAGTCTTGCTAGTGTTATGCTCAGCCATAAATTCAACCTCCACCACCTCGGCAACACACTCTAATGGTTGTCTGTCCTCAAAAAATCCTCCTCTTGGCTAGTGCTATTCTTCTGCATAGCAGTAGAGGGCTCAGAAGCAAATACAGAGATGAGGAAAGGAAACAAACTGTCTACAATGGACAACTCCACCACACCATGTAATTGTAGACGATGAGGAATGCACAGCTGGTTCACCATCATAATGTCAGACTCTTCTTCTTCCTCCTGAGAAGACCTTGAATGAGTCAACCAGTCCATGTGGGCCTTACTATCCTGTGAAACCAGACAACCCCTGGCAGACAGTGATAACTTTGGATGACTGACATGGCTGATACTACTATCATCAGACACCTGGCTGCTGCTGCTGCCTTTACTGGTGTTGGTACTGCCACTTACATTCTTAATGGCGGAGGACATGGCAGGGGTCTTATGTCTCCAACAATTCCTTCACCAGATATATTTTTTGAGGTTATTTTGATGAGGTGGTTTTTCACTCACCTACTATTTAACTTTAACTTGGAACTGCGTTTGTTATCACACATTAAAATGCTAATGCTTGTTAAATTTTGGCGATTTTAATTGTCCTGTTACCTTACAACCAGGTAAAATTAATGTACATGCAATTTTAGAATGTTAATAAATATTAAATGTTCCTTGATTTTTATTGTGCTGTTAGCTTAAAAACGGTGGATATACTGTGTGTGCGCTTAAACCCTGTAAATGCAAGTAAGTTGCTTTTGTTGGCTATGCTGCATTTATGAAGATTTAAATACTTATTGCTATAATAGGTCAGCCCACAGATTTGCTCAGTTGGACAGATATTTATATGTGCCTGTACCAATGCTGGCTGGGATTTATAGTGCACAATAAGGCTTCTGCTGCAAGCGACAGGGGTTCCTTGAGATCAGCCCACAAATCAAGGCTGCGCTCAATTTGCTGTGGAATTATATAGCCCATGGTTTGTGCTCAGCCAGCTGAGGAGGTTATTGTGCGATGAGAAGGCTTTTTGGGATTCTGCAGGATCTCTGGTTCCTGCTCACACCATCTGTCTCTCTCCCTCTATCCAGAATGCTGCAGTGGCGCGCAACAAGCCTTCAAAAATGTGTAAAAGTCCCTTACCCCTTTGATGTCTCCCATTATCCTGGAAGTTGATTGACACACAAACCATCAAATCATTGTAAACCTCTTGCTATCGTGTGATAGTTGCAAGGAATGCGGGTCAACCTGATGCCATTTCACTGCACCTGTTTTTCCTTATTCCTCAGGGCACCAAAATGTCATGTCTTCCTCATCCCTCATGTTAATGATTTCACAAATTTTCTGGTTCATCCGAATGGAACTTGGAAATGTTCAACAGTTCTTCCTCGGTTTGCTAATATCTAGTATGAACATTCATACTATGGAACCCCTACTTGTAAGAGCAGTCACATTATGGAGCCTCTACTGTAAGAGTAGTCACACTATGGAGCCTCTATTGTAATAGCAGTCACATTATATTGTAAGAACGGTCACACTGTGGAGGCTCTACTGTAAGAGCAGTCACACTATGAAGCTGTTTCTGTAAGAACAGTCACACTATGGTGCCTCTACTGTAAGACCAATCATAATATGGTGTCTCTACTATTATAAGGGAATATACATTACGGAGCTCTGCTTTAATAGCAGTCACACTATGGAGATCTCCACTGTAAGAACAGTTACAGTATGGAGCCTCCACTGTAAAGCAGCCTTACTATGAAGTCTCTACTATAAGTGAAGTCCCACTATAGAGCCTCTACTTTAAGAGTAGTCATGCTATGGAGACTCTACTGTAAGATCAGTCACACCTTGGAGTCTCAACTGTAAGATCAGCCACACTATAGAGCCTCTACTGTAAGAGCAGTCACACTATGGAGATTCTACTGTAAGAGCAGTCACAGTATGGAGTCTCTTCTGTAAGAGCAGTCACAGAATGGAGTCTCTTCTGTAAGAGCAGTCACACCATGGAGTCTCTACTGTAAGATAGTCACATTATAATGTCTCTATTGTAAGGGCAGTGTGCAGTAGTGCCAAAAGTGGCCACAATGCTGCAAGATGTCTCTCCAAAGAGGTTGGAAAACCATTCAGAACACACACAAATTATATTGTAAGATCAGTCACACTCTGGAGCGTCTTCTGTAAGAGCAGTCACACTATGGAGCCTCTGCTGTAAGAGTACTCACACTATATTGTCTCTACTGTAAGAAGTCACTCTATGGAGTGTCTACTGTAAGAGAAGTCAAACTATGGACCCTCTATTGTATGAACAATCATAATGATGACTGAAGATTATCAGTAACTTGTCCATAGCTCATTACTGTTAAATGAATACATGAGCAGCATTTCCTATGACCTGTGATATCATGCTTGTTACTATTATAATAACCTGCACTATCTCCTCTGAAATCAGACAAATCTTTTTTTCTTCTTTGCCAACCCTGGACCCATAAAACTCTTCATTTATTACTGGGACATAAACAGAAAAGTCTGAACTGTGTCTATAGATCTGTGAAGCTTTGTCTGCAGCAGTCACATTATTCTCATCACTCTTCCTATAGACAATACTTACATGAGATATGACTTACTGCATACATAGTATCCCTCTCCAAGATGTCCTTTGATTATTTCTAGATTCTAAATGTTTACATATTGTGATCAACTCCCCCAATCATAAGTTCTTTATTCCGGTAACATTCCTCTATGCCATGAACCTCTTTTATCAAGCGATTACAAGCTGACTGTGTTGAATGAAGCCATGGAAGAACCAACATAAGAAGGAAAAGATATGTCTCCTTACAGTGATGGGTCGATAAATTATAAAGTATTCTAAGTAATATATGATGAATGGAAGTAAGAAGAACTATAGCGAACTACAGAGAAAATGATGGATCATAGTATCGGTGATATTATGGTGACTGCTCACATCTCTCCTCTTCTTAACCCCTTAAGGACCAAACCCATTTTCACCTTAAGGACCAGGCCAATTTTATTTTTGCATTTTTGTTTTTTCCTCCTCGCCTTCTAAAATCCATAACTCTTTTATATTTCCATCTATAGACCCATATAAGGGCTTGTTAATGAAACCTCTCATGTTACCATAAAATGTATGGCGAACCCCCAAATTTTTTTTTTAGGAAGGAAATTTAAATTAAAACCTCAATTTTGCACATTTTGGAGGGTTTCGTTTTCACACTGTACAATTAAAGGTACAAATGACATGTGTTCTTTATTCTGTGGGTCAATATGATTAAAATGATATCCATGGCTAGATACTTTTTATATTTTTGTACTGCTTAAAAAAAATGTAAAACTTTTTGTACAAAATCGGTAATCTAAAATCGCCCTATTTTGACCACCTATAACTTTTTTTCATTTTTTCGTATATAGGGCCGTATGAGGACTCATTTTTTGTGCCATCATCTTTACTTTTTATCGATACCACATTTGCATATATAAAACTTTTATATCCTTTTTTTCATTTTTGGACTCTTTATTTTTTTACGTTTACGCCGTTCACCATACGGGATCATTAACCCCTTAAAGACCAAGGACATACCAGTACATCCTGAGTCCTTTCCCTTTCTATAACGCGGGGCCACGACGTGGGTCGGGCCCAGCCTCTAACAACAGCCGGGACCCGTGGCTAATAGTGCACGGCAGTGATCGTGGTGCCGTGTGCTATTAACCCTTTAGACGCGGCGTTCAAAGTTGAACACCGCGTCTAAAGTGAAACTGAAACCATGCCAGTTAGCTCAGGGAGCTGTTCGGGATCGCCGCGGTGAAATCGCGGCCTCTCGAACAGCTGTTAGACATGAGGAGGGTCTCCTACCTTGCCTCCTGGTGTCCGATCGCCGAATGACTGCTCAGTGCCTGAGATCCAGGCATGAGCAATCAAGCGGCAGAATTCCTATTAGAAACCAGTGATCAATGTAAAAGATCAGTGTGTGCACTGTTATAGGTCCCTATGGGAGCTATAACACTGCAAAAAAAAAAAGTGAATGAAGATCATTTAACACCTCCCCTTTTCCCATTTTCCCAAAAGTTTGAATCACCCCCTTTTCCCATTTAAAAAAAAAAAAAAAACTGTGTAAATAAAAATAAACACATGTGGTATCACTGCGTGCGAAAATGTCCAAATTATAAAAATATATAATTAATTAAACCGCACGGTCAATGGCGTACGCGCAAAAAAATTCCAAAGTCCAAAATAGTGTCTTTTAGGTCACTTTTTATATCATGAAAAAATAAATAAAAAGTGATCAGCAAGTCCGATGAATACAAAAAGGATACCGCTAAAAACTTCATATCACGGCGCAAAAAATTAGCCCTCATACCGCCCCATATGCGGTAAAATTAAAAGTTATAGGGGTCAGAAAATGACAATTTTAAACATGTAGTTATGATTTTTTCAGAAGTGCGACAAAATCAAACCTATATAAGTAGGGTATCATTTTAATCGTATGGACCTGCAGAATATAGAGAATGTGTGTCATTTTTACCGAAAAATTTACTGCGTAGAAACAGAAGCCACCAAAAGTTACAAAATGGCTTTTTTTTTTTTCAATTGTCTCACAATGATTTTTTTTTTCCGTTTCGCCGTAGATTTTTGGGTAAAATGACTGATGTCATTACAAAGTAGAATTGGTGGCACAAAAAATAAGCCATCATATGGATTTTTAGGTGCAAAATTGAAAGGGTTATGATTTTTTAAAGGTAAGGAGGAAAAAAGTGCAAAAATGGAAAAAACCCTGGTCCTTAAGGGGTTAACATTATATTTTCATAGTTTGGACATTTATGCACGCGGCGATACCAAATATGTTTGTAAAAAAATGTTTACACTATTTGGGGGTAATATGGGAAAAAACGGACCATTTTCATTTTTATTGGGGGAGGGGATTTTTAAACTTATTTTTACATTTTTCAACTTTTTTTTTAACAATTTTTATGTCCCCATAGGAGACTATCTATAGCAATCATTTGATTGCTAATACTGTTCAGTGCTATGCATTTGACATAGCACTGATCAATATTATCGGCCATCTCCTGCTCTGGTCTTCTCAATCTCAGACCAGAGCAGGAGACACCGGGAGACGGACGGTGGCAGGTGAGGGGACCTCCATCCGCCGTTACAGGTGATCGGATCGCCGCGGCAGCGCTGCGGGCGATCCGATCATCAATTTTATCATGCGCATTGCCGCAGATGACATGATCTGTACAGATCACGGCATCTGAGGGGTTAATGGTGGACATCCTTGCGATTGCGGATATCGGCCCTTACCGGCGGGTCTCCGGCTGCTGATAGCAGCCGGAACCTGCTGTGTATGACACGAGCACCGCTCTAATACTCGCGGTCATACACAGGGCGTAAATGTACGTCCTGGTGTGCGAAGTCCCGCCAAACCAGGACGTTCATTTATGTCCGTGGTCGTTAGGGGGTTAAACAGTATGATGGGATCTATTTTTACATTGTCTGACCTCCTCACACATTATTATGGATCTGCTCCCAGATGGTTGAGATCTGAAATGTCTTGCAGAAAAAGAAGATAACTTTTCTTACACTTCTTTCTTTCCATATTCCACATTTTCATACAGAGATTATCCCTTGTCACATAAGCCTCTGTCTCCAGTAAGCCTGGGTTCTCACATAGTATTTTGGTCATTGTTTGGTCAATATTTCGTAAAAAACTCCAAATTATTATATGTCAACCCAGATTAGGAGAGGAAAGAACCTCCTGAAACTCTGTTTCCCAAAATCAATCGGTTGGCTACAACTACCTGCAACTCTTTTGCAACTCTTTTCTGCCATATTAGAGGCTGGCTTTTAGATTCTAAATGGTTTTCCAACCTCTCTTTGGAGAGACATTTTGCAGCGTGGCTGCTTTTGGCACTACTAGACACCAAGTACAAATATCTATCACACCGTGTGATCTTACCTGGTTCTCATGGATACCATAGGAGCTTGGAAAGCTATCAGAAAACCCTACTGGTTCCCTTTTTGTGTATCCAAACATATACCACTGTGTGATCTTCCATCCTTTCCTCAAGGACACCAAAATCAACTTTATGCCACGTGGCGAGTCTGCTTCATATGTTGAGTAGGGGATCTTAATAACGATGTAGAGGAGAACACTCTCTCTCCTGAATTGATCTAGGTACCCTCCTCCTTATTATTTCCAAAACACCCAGCTTCACTCCAACTGCAATTTCCTGGTAAATTGAGTTGCGGTGGTAGTAAAAGAAAGGACTGTTCGATAGCAGAGATGTCATAAATCACTCTCTGATTTATATAGGCTCACTGCGGATAGAGGCACTGAAACAGGACTTTTCAAATCAAAGTTCAGTGTTTTATTCACACTTGGCAAACCGCAAAGCAGCAGTCTTAAATGCAGATCAAAGAAAAAGTAGCAAAAGTCCAACTGCGTTCCTTAGGTGTTTGTTCACACCCGAGTCAATGCAATGCAGCATGCCTTTAAGTGGTCTCTGATGCACAGTTTGCCCATCTAGAACAAAGGACTGGGGAAAACAGGAGTGAAAGATAAATTAATACCGGGCCTCTCCGAAATATGTAAATCTATGGTAAACAAAAACTAGAGGGGAATATATCTTAAGATTTTACACAAAGCATTTACTTCATTAAATGCTTTTAGATGTGACCTTCGACACTGGCTACAACCTACTGTCCCTTTCGTGTCGGAAATTATTTACACATTCAACACCTCTTATTTTTGGACAGGCTAGACAACCTTAGTTCCCTAACCAAGTCCACCTTCTAGGAAGGGTATGCCTGGAAAGATCAGGGGAAGTTGTAATTTTGCCTCTTCAAATTCAATCTCACAAAAGAGAAGTAGTGAATCTGGCATATCACATCTCTGGATCTTGAGCTTGGAGGCCAAAGAGCTCTGCGAGCCCTATCAATTGCAATCAGAGACTGTGCAGCCCTGCCAAGGACAAAGTTAAAATGTCCCTCTGTGGAGGCAGGTCTCTGCATAAAAAGGCGGGTGCTACACAGTATAGGGGACCCAGGTGTCTCCACCTCAGGTAGGGGAGCAGGGAGGGAGGCCCCTGAAGCACCCCAGTCTCCATGACAGGAGGAGACTACTTTATTGGACAGGATGTCTAAGAGGCCAAGCATGGAGGCTCCATGGCCCAGGGTCCTTGGCGTAGATGTTACCAAGTGCTCAGCTCCACAATAAGGAGGGTTTTTATAGCAGGATGGAGGCAGTATGCTGCATCCTGGGCACCTGGAGTAAAAAGCACAGTTGCCAATGAGAGTAGAGCTGGGGATGTCGGGCTGAGAGCAGACTCCCCCAGAACCAGATCTATCAGGAGGAGGGGAGCAAAGGAAGGCCGGGGTTCTCTGGTCCTACCCCACCATTGGCTGCAGAGCTGGAGCCTGGAGAGACGTTCACTGGCGTAGGGCTGGTGCAAGGATTATTGCCACCCTAGGCAAAAACTAATTTTGCCGGCCCTTTGACACATCCCGCCTTACTACTGGAGTGTCACACTGTAACAAACCTCTGCATGTAATCTCCTTACTACTGAGGTGAAACACTGTAACAAACCTCCTCCTCATATAATCACCTTACTACTGGGGTGACACACTGTAACAAACCCCCTACTCATGTAATCTCTATACTACTGGGGTGACACACTGTAACAAATGTCATCCTTATGTAATCTCCTTACTACTGGGGTGACACAATGTAACAAACCCCCTACTCATGTAATCTCTATACTACTGGGGTGACACACTGTAGCAAACCGCCTCTTCATGTCTTCATGTAATCTCCTTACTACTGGTGTGTGTGAGAAGGTAAAGGGCATTGTGGTTGATGGTTGGTTTGTGTCACCAGTGCCCCTGGCCTTGGTAAAGTAAGAGCCGATAATTGTCCACTGTGCTGTGATGCAGACTGACACTGTTTCTGTAGTATGGCTGGAAAGCCAATCAGAGATGGCTCTTACTGGGAGTGGTCAAGTGTTCGGTGGGGGCCATTCCCCACAATCCAGGCCGCCTTTTGTTGGCCTTAAAGGCAGACTGCTCCGCCAGCTGAGGGGGATTTGTATGTTGCAGCTCACACTGCCAGGGAGCTGAGTTTTGAGATCTTCCTTGTGGAGTGTGGAAGCTGGTGAGCAGACTGCCTGGAGGCTTGGAAAAGACTTGCTTGATGCTGCATTGCATTGACTCGGGTGTGAACAAACACCTAAGGAACGCAGTTGGACTTTTGTTACTTTTTCTTTGATCTGCATTTAAGACTGCTGCTTTGCTGTTTGCCAAGTGTGAATAAAACACTGAACTTTGATTTGAAAAGTCCTGTTTCAGTGCCTCTATACTGCAACCACACCTGTCTGCAAGAGGGAGTCATCACAGGTGAAGCACTGTAACAAACCTCCTCCTCATGTAATTTCCTTACTACTGGGGTGACACACTGTAGCAAACCCCCTCCTCATGTAATCACCCTACTAGGGTGACACACTGTAACAAACCCCCTCATCATGTAATTTCCTTCCTACTGGGGTGACATGTCTTTGCATTACGTGCAGAAGCATACACGCTCATGATTTTTAAAGGAGTTCTCAACTGCCCTGCCTTCCGGAGCTCCGCTCGCAGCATCTGGAAGTTTATTACTCCGAACGCTGTGTGCGGGCTTCCAGCTTCAAGGCCGCCTCCACGTGACGTCACGCCCGCCCCCTCAACGAAAGTCTATGGGAAGGGGGCGCGACCGCTGTCACGCCCCTTTCCCATAGACTTTCGTTGAAGGGGCGGTTGTGACGTCACGAGGGGACGGCCTCGAACCTGGGAGACCGCACTCAGCGTTCGGAGTAATAAACTTCCAGACGCTGCGAGCGGAGCTCCGGAAGGCAGGGCAGTGGAGAACCCCTTTAAAGGGCCCGAGCCTGCATAGTGTGTGTGTGTGTGTGTGTGTGTGTGTATGTGTGTGTATATATATATATATATATATATATATATATATATATATATATATATATATATATATTTATTATATGAAAATCATAAAATGTTGCAGTATCTTGTAATACCTTTTCTATTTAAACAGAATTTTGTAGAGAAGCTTTCGGGATTCCTCCCTTTACCAAGTCTAAAGAAAATCTAACCTCACTAGCAGAAGACACAGGTTACATCTCACAAATATGCAGGGGTTAAGACAATAGATGTGGAGAATTCACACTAAGATGGGCCATAAATTGCCCTGCTATAGGAACATAGACTAAAAGGTACTACAAGATACTGCAACATTTTTTTATTTGCATCTGCATCACTGGACTAATACGGCTACTCAATTTTACTACTATATAGTGTGGTGTCAAGGGGGCTGCTAGGGCCCCTAAGGCTATGGAGGCAAGGTTGTGATAGCGATCACTGCAATTGCGACTGCTGCCATCTCTATAGCTATGCCACTGGCTGGAGGCACTCTGGGGAACACTGTTGTATATGTGTGTGTGTGTGTATGTGTGTATATATGTATATATACAGTCTTCCTCAACCAGGGTGCATCCAGCTGTTGCAAAACTACAACTCCCAATTGCAGTTTTGCAGCAGCAGCTGGAGGCACCCTGGGAAGCATTGGTGTATAATTATATTTATTTATATATATTTGTACACATAGACACTTATGTACACCCCCATCCCCACCCCAGGCAGGGCCGTGATAAGGGAAACTTAGGGTGCGCTCACACAGCCGCCTGTTCCCGTTTTTCTATCCCTGTTTCGGTTCCGTTCTTGCACCCTGTAAAAATATATATATTTTTTTTAACATGGGAGTCAATGGGAACCGTACAGAACCGTATGTGCGTACGGATCCATACGGTTTTTGACTTTGCACAGTTATTTTTCTTGAAATTTCAATCAAACAAGTGAAACTTGGAGGGAAAAGTGGAAAACGTATACGTTTTTTTCTTAAAAATCTGATGCAACTGGACATCATTTTTCAAACCGTATACGGTTTTTAACCATATATGGGTTGAAATTTGTACACACATTTTGATACAGTTTAGTCAGGTTTTGAGGAATCCGTTCTTCATCAAAAACTTGATACGGGAACTGTATTGCAAAAACGTTTGTTTTCACCCTATACACGGTAAAAATTAACTTTCCTTTTTTTTTTGTGGGTCAAAACGAATAAAATGATTACATGCTTTTCTATTATTGTACTGCTTTTAAAACAAACTTTTCACAAAATAAGTAAGTTTAACATCTTAAGGACCAAAACAATTAGGTCTGGACGCCCCTTAAAGACCAGGCCTGTTTTTTCAAATTGGGGATGTCTGACTTTATCAGAGAATAACTCTGGTAACATTTTGCCAATCACGATAATTCTGACATCGTTTTTTTTGTCATAAGTTTTCCTTCATGTACATAGTAAAAGTAAACCGATATGATTTGTAGTTTTTTTTTTTTTTTACAATGCCAAAAAATCACGACATTTAAAAAAAGATCTTTTACCTTTTTTAACACTAATAGGTTGCATATATTCATACTTACTGACCAAATAGTTTATGAAACTTATACTTTCAGATGTCTACTTTATTTTGAAAGCATTTTTTATTAACATTTTAAATGAATTAGAAGCCTAACAATTTTTTACTTGAAAATGTCAAAATGTTGAAAATTTGAAAAGTACATATTTTTTTTACAGTATGTGCTATGCAAGGTTTGCAGAAATTTGAAGGTGGTAGAACATAGGACCCCCCTCCCCCCCCCCCCAAATGAGGCTGGGTTCACATCACGTTTTTCAACTACGGTTTCCGCATACGTTTTCATTAGTGAAAACGTATGGAACGGTATTGAAAACAGTATACATAGGCAAAGCATTGCAAACCGTATGCACCCTTATGCATACGGTTTGCTTGCAATACGGTTTTTAACAGTACTCCAAACCTTGTTCAACCACGGTTTTGACTCCAGTTTAAAAACCGTATTGCAACAGCATACCTTTTTTTTTAACATGAACGTCAATGGGAAACGCACATTTATACGGTTCCATACGGCAAAACCGTATGCGTTTTTTCTTTGCACATGCGCATTTGCATCCTAAAGTCCCCACCCAAGACCCCTCCCATTAAAAATGGACAGAATTTTCAAAAACGTATGTTTTTTTTATAATAAAAACGGACGGAACTTTATGCACTTTTTTTTAACCTTTTCCCATACTGTTCCATCCGTTTTTTTCCCATACGCTTTTTGATAGAAAACGTATGCAGGAACTGTAGTTGAAAAACGTGATGTGAACCCAGCCTGACCCCATTTTAAAAACTAGACCCCCTCAAGGTATTTGCTAGGGGGTACAGTGAGTATTTTAACACCATAGTTTTTTGTCAGGAATTATTAAAAAGTCAGTGTTAAAAAAAAATTCAAAGTTTGCTTTTTTTCACAAATGCATCATTTGTGGGACATATTTTTTGTACATCACTTCTGATATTGCAAGAAATGCACCCTATATTTTATTGAGCTGCTCAGCCCGTGTTTGGAAATACCCCCACTTAGGCCATATTTGATTCCTTGGCTGCGTGGTAGGACTCAGAAGGAGAGGAGCGCCATTTGGCTTTCAGGACATCATTTTAGGGCGAATGGATTATAGTCCGCACTTCATGCCTGCAAAGGGTTTTAGCTGCCAGAACCATACAGAACCCCCACAAGTGACCCCTTTTTGGAAACTACACCCCCTAAAGTATTCATCTAGACCAAAAGTGAGTACTTTCAGTCCTTTTTGAGTGGCTGGAATGGTTATAAAGTCAGTGGAAAAAATGAAAATTTTCTTTTTTTTGTTCATAAATGCATCATTTGTGGCACATATTTTTTGTACATTGCATCTGAAAAGTGGAAAATGCGCCCCATATTTTATTACTCTATTCGTCCCATGTTCCGTAATACCCCCACTTAGGCCATATAGGGTTGCATGGCCACATGGTTGGACCCAAAAGGAGAGGAGCCCCATTTAGCTTTCAAGATATCATTATACACATTATAGGTTGCACTTCATCTTGCAAAGCTTTCTGTCAGAACAATACTGCACCTCCAGAAGGGACCCCATTTTTGAAACTAGACCCCCTAAAGTATTCACCTAGGGCAAAAATTGAGTATGTTGAGCCCTTATTGTGTGACTAGAATAATTTCTATTATATTCGCTTTTTTTCCCCACAAATTCTTTTAGTAAGTTGCTTTTGAAATGGAGGAAACGTGCCCCATGTTTTATCACGCTGTTCATCCCGGGCTAGGCAGTACCCCATATCTGGTTGCCTGACTGCCTGGCTTTCAGGACATCATTATATAAATTATAGACCCCACTCCATGCCTGCACTGATGTATATACACCTATTCATATTTCCAACAGAGAGCTGTGATTGGCTGGAACCATCTGGCCAATCACAGCTCTGTGGGAGATATGAATAGGTGTATATATACGTCAGTGCAGGGGACCATAGGAGAGCGGCCGGCCACATCTATAAATTATACAGGAGGATCGCAAAGGGGAGATCTGTCAATTAGTACATGTACTACTACTCCCATCAGGGAACAGTGTGTTCCATGCTGGGAGTAGTAGTACTACCTTACAAATTGTAAAAAATAAAGGAAAAAAGTGAAAAACACACACACACTACATTTTTTTTTTTTTTTTTTTTTTTTTGGATACATTTTTAGGTCCCCGGCCGCCCACATAAATTGATCCCTGTTTTAAAAATTTATAAAAAGAAATGTTTTATGAAAAAGATACATTTTGTTAGATGCAATTTTTTCCTTCACAACTGTATCTTTTTTTTTTATGGTACCCTACAAAATTTTATTAAAAAAAGGTATCTCCATCACTTTTTTGGATCGCTAAAGTCCAAAAAAGAATAAAAAACTGTTACGCCGAGCGCTCCGGGTCCCTGCTCCTCCCCGGAGCGCTCGCAGCGTTCCTCTCTCTGCAGCGCCCCGGTCAGACCCTTCTGCTACGTCTGACCTTGCCTCTGTCTAGTCCTACTGTGCCACGCCTTCTCAGCAGTCAGCGAGGTTGAGCCGTTGCCGGTGGATACGACCTGGTTGCTACCGCCGCAGCAAGACCATCCAGCTTTGCGGCGGGCTCTGGTGAATACCAGTAGCAACCTAGAACCGGTCCACCGACACGGTCCACCGACACGGTCCACGCTAATCCCTCGCTTACACAGAGGATCCACATCCAGCCTGCCGAATCGTAACAAAAACCCACATCGCTTTTCTTGGCGTTCTTTTTTTCACTCCCATAGACTTCTATGGGAGAAAAACGCCACGTTTTTGACTAAAAATCGCCAGTGGCTCAACATGCTGCGATTTTGGAAAACTGCCAAGGAGCTGAAAAACACCAAAAAAGAGTGAAAAAACGCCAAAAGGGTATAAAAAAACACGCCAAAGTGAAAAACGCCAAGTGAAATAAGAATTTTGCGATTTCTCATTGATTTACAGCTAACATCTGGCCGCAACGTTTTTTGCCCGAAAAAAATAAATATAAAAATAAAAAGAATTTAAAATTTTTATAGAAATTGTGATCAGTCATTTGATGTTCAAATAAATGCAGAAAATACTGGAGATAATGGAATAATAATCCTACAATTCAATAGTTTTCACTAATATTTAGTCTTCATTACTATTGCCCAGATTTATAAAAATGTGTGCGAGAAAAAGTGGAGAGATTTTCCCACAGCAACCAATCACAGTTCAGCTTTCAAAGTTTGCTAAAACTGGGCCATATGGTTTCTACATGTGTAAGGTTTGGGTCACACCGTGTTTTTTCAGGCCAAATTATTTCCACATTGTTAGGCCTCTTTCACACTATGAAATATCTCCGTTTAGGAACTTCCATCAGAAGTTACGTCACTATATCGACAAAAAACGGCCGTTACAAAACCCCTGACGGCCGTGACTAAATTGCATTGCAGCCTATGGGGTTTTGTAACTGCCCGTTTGCACCCGCATATGCCCGTAATTCATTACGGGCGTTATATAGTGACGGGACATCGTGGCGTAAAAATTACTGCATGCAGTAATTTTTCCGCCACGATGTCCCTCCATTATTTAACGCACGTAATGAATGGGCAGTTACAAAACCCCATAGGCTGCAATGCAATTTAGTCACAGCCGTCAGGGGTTTTGTAACGGCTGGGTTTCGCCGATATAGTGACGGAACTTCTGACGGAAGTTCCTAAACTGAGATATTTCATAGTGTGAAAGAGGCCTTAAGATTAATGTGCACACAATATTTTAAAATAGTAGGCACTTTTTATAAGTGAAAGACTCCTGCAAAAAAAAAAAAAAAAAACCTCTGGATTAACATATACAAACATTCTCAATCACTATTATCAATGATGGGGATTAATATTTCCTAGTCATTCCTTCCTTTTTCCCCAGTAGGTCAGTTTTTCTGTTCATTTCAGATTTAAACAAAATGATAAAACATTTTGGAAAAAACACACACCCTAGAAGTCCAGTACTGGACGCCATCACTGCAAAGATCTCCACAGCCACCATGGATTTCCCTGTGGTGCTCAGATAAGCCGGGATCATGGCGATCCAGACACTGCAGAACAGCAGCATGCTGAAGGTGATGTACTTGGCTTCATTGAAAGTGTCCGGTAATGTCCTCACCATGAAAGCCAGAACAAAGCTCACCGCTGCCATGAACCCCAGATAACCCAACATGGAGTAGAACCAGATATCTGAACCTGTATTACACTGAATGATGATCTTCCCAGGATAAGACTGAGTGTCCAGGTCCTGGAATGGGGGAGAGATAGACAACCAGATAACACAGATTACAACTTGAATGGAAGAACACAACAACACTATGGTATAGGGCAGCTTCACACTCAGCCATTTTCTCCAGGGACTTCCAGGCTTGGTGGACTTAAAAGCAACACAAACCATAACAGTCTTGGCAAGAAGTGAAGAGACGGCGACTGAGAAGAAGACTCCAAAACTGGTTTCACGTAACCTACAAGTGACATCACTGGGACGACCAAGAAACAAGAAGACAGAGAGGAAGCTGAGGAGGATGGAGACCAGGAGGAGATAACTCAGGTTTCGGTTATTAGCTTTAACAATAGGAGTGTCCCGGTAGGAGATAAATATTCCAAATATGGAGCCAGTCACAAGACATCCGAAGATGGAGACACATGAGAATACAGAAGCCATTGTGTCATTTTGGTAAGAGATAAAATCCATGACTTTAGGCAGGCATCGGTCTCTCTTCTCATTTGGCCATTCATCACTTGGGCATTTCATGCAGAAGTCAGAGTCTGTAGGAAGATTTTATATTACATATTAAAAGGTTATATTATCTATCTATCTATTTATCTAGACAAAGAATAAGTCAGCAAGCACTTTAGTTGATACCAAACTATTATGGATGCAGGCCAGGTCCATATAATAGTTTGGTATCAACTAAAGTGCTGGCTGACTTATTCTTTGTCTGTATTACACATAGGGTGAGTGGCTACCTCCATGTTGGCCTTGCACCTCACCCACCTCTATCAGGTGTGTATATAAGGTGTCTTGGATGTTCCAGACCCTGCCATGCTTACTGAACTGTTCACACAGAGGCATATTCACAGTGTAGGGTCCGTCCCAATGAGGCCACCTTATCGCGGTGGGATGGTCCAAGCTATTTGACCGCCGGCGGAGACAAATTTGCGAGCTAAGTGCCTCACTATCTTATAGTTTCACATTTGCATCTCTTACACCATAGCTGTATAGCTCTCCATGTTTTATCTGCATGTTCATGTTTCACCTATATCCTTGTGATGGCAGTGTGCTGCTGCATTCTTCTGTTGCTATCTATTTATCTATCTAGATTCAAAGCAAAAGGACGACTGCAACACAGCAGAGTATAAAAAAAAATAGGGTCGCTTTAATCCAACAAAAGACAGACAACATTTCTGGGGTCTCACTTCACCATTTTCAATTGAGTTAAGAGTGGAGGAGTGTTGTTCTTCTGTTATTTTGTACTAGCTATTCTTTCTATCTATCTATAAGCCGAAGGGAGCAGCACATCCTTACAATAATAGTAAAGGTGCCAGAAGGTCAAAGAGGCCTCAGTCCAAGGCCTAAGTGCAGATCCAAGCAAAAAGGTGACTGCAGCACATGGGAGTATCAAAAATGTGCAAGTAACTTTTATTCCATGAACAGGCAAGTGCGACATTTCGGTGTTCTCACAACACCATTCTCAAGCCAATGATAGTGATCACAGCAAAGTATATTTAAGAGAGAGCATCAATAAATGCATAATTACAAGTATAAAGACATTATTATCACATAAAGATGACCGTGTGTAGATAAATATATACAAATGTAAAACTGTGAATAAAGGGGACACATCATGTCCAATACATATGTGCGTCAGATTAAAACATGAAGTACATAGATTACAGATAATGCAGAGAATGGACAACCATAGTTAATAACTAGTTAATAAATCCCGTCAGCTGAAATCAATATAAAATCAAATACTCAAGGCGGGTGTATGGCAAGACTCACCAGAAATAAGTAGATGCCACTCCGGCACCTGTCAGCATGCGCGCCTGAGTCGTATCTAGTTCCGATCACGTGACCATATTGTCATCAGTCACGTGAGCCCAGTTACTCGGAATGTGATCGGTCAGTTTAATTCTGATGCAGTACACCCTGCAATGCAGCCGCAGTGACTATTTTCCCACGTTTACCAGCACCATGACAGCTGTATTATGATTATTTCTGGTGAGTCTTACCACATACACACCTTGCCTATTTGATTTTATATTGATTTCAGTTGACGTTAGTTATTAACTAGTTATTAATTATGGTTGTCCATTCTCTGCATTATCTGTAATGTATGTACTTCATGTTTTTAATCTCACGCACATATGTATTGGACATGATGTGTCCCCTATATTCACGGCTTTACGGCTTTACATTTGCATACATTTATCTACACACTGTCACCGTTATTTAATAATGGTGTCTTTATAATTGTAATTATGTATTTATTGATGCTCTCTCATATATATACTTTGCTTTGATCACTATAATTTGGCTTGAGAATGGTGTTGTGAAATCTCTGTAACGTCGCACTTGCTTGTTCATGGAATAAAAGTTACTTGCACTCTTTGAAACTCCTGTGTGCTGCGGTTGCCTTTCATCTATCTGTCTATCTCTCATATTTCTATAATAAGGTCTATGTATTATTTGATTAATTACGCAGAAGGCCAGCTTTCTTGGTGATGGTTGGGTGGTGCCGGGGCTGCCGTCAAGGGGGTTCAGCCAGTACTCCAGTAAGCCTGGGCCCCTGCTGCACCCTTTTACAGCAGCCCCAGCACAGAAGCAGAAGACCACTGTTTAAACAGCGATCCCCTGCTTCTGTACCTACAGTCAGGGCTGTCATTAAGGCCTGGATACAAATTAAGATGGTGGGGCTGGGTCGTCCACCACATTATGTAGAGGAGCCGGAAGGAGATCATTTGCCCAGGCAGCCACTATGGCCATTTAACCCCTTAGGGACTCAACCCATTTTTACCTTAAGGACTCGGCCCTTTTTTGCAATTCTGACCACTGTCACTTTATGTATTGATAACTCTGAGATGCTTTTACCTTTTATTTTGATTCCGAGATTGTTTTTTCGTGACACATTCTACTTTAACATAGTGGTAAATATTTGTCGTTACTTGCATCTTTTATTGGTGAAAAATCCCCAAATTTCATGAAAATTTAGAAAAATTTGCATTTTTCTAAATTTGAAAATCTCTGCTTGTAAGGAAAAATGGATATTCCAAAAAAAATTAGATATTGATAAACAGATACAATAATACAATAATATTTTACTTTTTGAAATACATTAGAGGGCTTCAAAGTAAATTAGCAATTCTCCAAATTTTCTCGAAAATTTCAAAATCTGACCCCGTTTTAGAAACTAAACCCCTCAAAGTATTAAAAATGACATTCAGAAAGTTTTTTTAACCCTTTAGGTGTTTCACAAGTATAGCGGCAAAGTGGAGGAGAAAAATCTAAATTGGCATTTTTTTACACTAACATGTTCTTGTAGCCCCATTTTTTTTGGGGTGTATAAGTGGTATAAGGAGAAATAGCCCCCCAAAATTTGTAACCCAAATTCTCTCAAGTATGGAAATATCTCATATGTTAACATAAAGTGCTCTGTGGGCTCACAACATGGCTCAAGAGGGAAAGAGCAACTGTGGTATTTTTGAAAACGATCTTTGCTCTGGAAATGGAAAATTTGATTTTTAACACTAAAATGATGGTGTTACTCCAAATTTTTCATTTTCACATGATGTAATAGGAGAAAATGGACCCCAAAATTTGAAGCCCAATTTCTCCCAATTAAGAAAACGCCCCATATGTGGATGTTAAGTGCCCTGCTGGCGCACTACAGGTCTCAGAATAGGAGCACCATTGGACTTTTGGAGAGAGAATTTTGCTGGAATTAAAGTCGGGCCATGTGCATTTACAAACCTCCCATGGAGCCAGAACAGCAGAAACCCCTCACATGTGACACCATTTTGAAAACAACACCCCTCCAGGAACATAACAAGGGTTATAGTAAGTACTTACACCTCACAGGTTTTTTGAACAGTGGGCCGTGAAAGTGAAAAATTAGATTTTTCGCACTATATTGATAGTGTTACCCCAAATGTTTCATTTTCATATGGGGTAATAGGGCAAAAGGCCCCCAAAATTTGTAGTACAATTTCGCCTGAGAAAGAAAATACCCCATATGTGGATGTAAAGTACTCTGCGGGTGCACTGCAATGCTCAGAAGAGAAGGAGCGTCATTGGACTTTTGGAGTGAAAAGTTTGTTGAAATTGAAGTCGGGGGCCATGTGCGTTTACAGAGACCCCATTGTGCAAGGACAGCAGTAACCCCACACATGTGACACTATTTTAGAAACTACACCCCTCAAGAAACGTAACGAGGGTTATAGTGAGTACTTACACCTCACATGTTTTTTGAACAGTGGGCTGTAATATTGAAAGAATTGTTTTTAAACACTGAATTGCTGGTATTAACCCAAATTTTTTTAGTTTCACACGTAGTAAGAGAAAAAAAGCTCCATAAAATTTGTAGCCCCATTTCTCCAGAAAACGGAAATACCCCATATAAGGCGGAGAAGCACTGTGCAGGGGCAAAACAGGGCTTAGGAGTGAGACGGCGCCGATGAGATTTGAGGCCTAAAGTGGTGTTTTGCACTGCAATGGTTGAGATTCTGACATAAAATCTAAAAAAAAAAAACCCGGCAAGAGACCACAATTTTGAAACTGCACCCCTCAAGGAAGGTAACAAGAGGTACAATGAGTACTTACACCTCACAGGTTTTTTGAACAGTGGGCCGTAAATTAAAAAATTAGATTTTTTTACACTTAAATGCTGGGATTAACCAATTTCTAAAATTGTCACAAGGGGTAATGGGAGAAATTGGGTTACAAATTTTGGAGGTTTTTTCTCCTGACTATGGAAATACACCCACATATGGAGTAACGTGCTGGGTGGACGCACAACAAGGCTCAGAAGACATAGAGGTCTGTTTGCATTTGAGGCCTATGGCATATCAGTAGCTGACTTTTACATACATTCAGAGGAAAATACAAAAATGAAACACCCACATGTGGCACCATTACAGAAAGTACCCACCCTGAGGAATGGGTATAGGGGTAAAGAGGACATTTTGAACGCACAGGTGTTTCCTACATTTTTTTTCCAGGAATGGATGAAGTGGAGCTTTTGAAAATTGCAATTTTCAACCTATCCTCTACTTCATCATTCTATGAACAACTAACATGTGACTCCGAATTGTCGCCTGGAAATACGACAGAGCTCCTGAGCGAGTACTCTTCACATTTAAGGCCGATGTTTCTTACAGACCTAAAAGTTACATACATTCAGAGGAAAATACAAGAAAGGAACACCCACATGTAAGCCTATTACAAACAGTACACCCCCTAGGGAAAGTGTATAGGGGTGAAGCGGAGATTTGGAACAGACGGGTGTTCCCTAAATTTATTTTCCAGGAATGGATGAAGTGTAGTTTGGTAAAAATGAAAATTGCAATGTTAGTACTGATATGCCAATTATATTCCTAATGCTGTTGACTCTGTGTCCCATGACCCTTTTTTTTTGGGGGGGGGGGGGGGGGGAGATATTATCAGGAGTATTGAGAATTTTTTTTTCTTTTGGGGGGGGGGGGGGAGGTTTGGTTTTAGAATCGAATTCTGGGGAATTAAAATCAGGAAAAAGGATACAAATTTAGTGCTCCATGGAAGTGTGGTACTCCCTGAAGCAATTAACCCCTAACGACCAAGGACGTATATTTACGTCCTTGGCCGGCTCCCACGATATATCGGGTCGGTCCCGGCATGTATCTGAAGCCGGGACCTGGGGCTAATAGTGAACGGCAGCGATCGCGGTGCCGCGCGCTATTAACCCAAAGTTGAATTCCGCGTCTAAAAGGAAAGTAAAAGCTGCCCAGCTGCTCAGTGGGGCTGATCGGGACCACAGCAGTGAAAATGCGGTGTCCCGATCAGCTGGGACACGAGCGGAGGTCCTCTTACCTGCCTCCGGCGTGTCCCCTTGGCGATTGATTGCTCGAAGCCTGAGATGCAGGCTTGAGCAATCGACCGCCGATAACGCTGATCACTGCAAAGCGCTGGCAATTAGTGTTTGCAGTGTTGTAGGTCCCTATGCGAGCTATAACACTGCAAAAAAAAAGGTGTAAAAAAAAAAGTTAATAAATGTGATTTAACCCTTTCCTTAATAAAAGTTCAAATCACCCCTCTTTTCTCACCATGTAAATAAAAATAAATATAAACATAGGTGGTATCGCCGCATGCGTAAATGTCCGAACTATAAAAATATATAATTAATTAAACTGCACGGTCAATGGTGTAGGCGCAAAAAAATTCCAAAGTCCAAAATAACGTAAAAAAATTCCAAAGTCCAAAATAACGTAACTGTTTCAGCAGTATCAGGTTAATTGGGCCCTGTCTATTGGTATATCTGTTCTACTGGATCCCTTTCGGCTTCAGATCCTACCACATTCGGCCCTGAAACCATACAGTATTAGAACGAAGATGCTGTAATGTTCTAGGAGGGTACATTGCTGGATTCTTATATTTCTGTTTTGGGTGGCCGTCTGGGGCTTCATAGGGGCCTATCATCACTGAAAAAATGACCTATACTTTTTGTGCTGCTAAAGTATAGGAAAAAAAGCTGCGATGGCGCTCCCGAGGAAGTAACCCGAAGTCGTGGGTATTTGATGAAGAATAAATAATTTATTTACAGCATAAGAAATCAAAGAAAATAATAAATAAAGCAAGACGAGTTTCGGGAGTCACAGCTCCCTTTCTCAATTGCAGGTGGTTGCAGCAACCATCTGCAATTGAGAAAGGGAGCTGTGACTCCCGAAACACGTCTTGCTTTATTATTTTCTTAGATTTCTTATGCTGTAAATAAATTATTTATTCTTCATCAAATACCCACGACTTCGGGTTACTTCCTTGGGAGCGCCATCACAGCTTTTTTCCTATACTTTTGCATTACTCTACGGACTCTCCCCTGGGCTCCGTCCACACGCTGCTGGCCTGCATACCAAGCTACCATCACCGGCAAGGGATACGCTACCCCCACCCGGGTACTCACCTACACCGGCTCAAGACCTACACCGCACCTGGCGCCACCTCCGCTTTTTTCCTTCATATTTTGCTTTTGTGCTGCTAGGCTTTCCTACTATGTCGAAGTTTGCGCAAAGAAAGCATTTTTAATGTGATTTTACACAAATCGCAGCAGGACTGCAGCAGGGAGGACATTCGTCAAGGTTTAAGCAGACTTTGCATGACATTTGACTTGTGACTATGATGTCTCTACAGGTCCTACAGAGTCAGTATGAGAAGAAGCTATAGCTGGAGGTGGTGGCATTGGAGATGTGCCCGTGGATATACAGATGAAGAAAGGAAGGGATCCCGGCACAGCTTATCTTTTTTCAAATTCTCTTTAAATCTTTATTTCAACATAGCAGTATGCAAAACGCGTTTCGGCTATTCACTTTTTTCAGTTGCATAAGGTTACAGATCAATAAACAGTATATATACACGTCACATCCTAGGTTCAATTAGGATAACAGCTGATAATAAATCCTGATTGACATGTACAACGTCATGGTGACCGGGAGAAGCCCGAGGGGGAAAAAAAGGCAACATTAAAAAAATACACGTGGATCACATAGTAAACAGTGCAATGAATGAATGAGCAGAACATAAACAAAAACTAAGACAGATTAATAAAAGCACTTTTGATAATATGAAAAAACGACAAAACTTGAATAAATAAACAGTTACATAAAAAAAAGCAGATGTGGGCACTCAGAAAAAGACCTCTAAACAACAGTTTCTTATGAGTAAAAAACATGGTGCTTTTCCTTGTAACAGTGTGCACAGTGCACCAATATCATTAGGGGGGGGGGGGGGGGACAGTCAATACCAGTGAAAGGTTTTTTCACCTGCAAAAGTAGAAATGTGATATATGTTATCAAGTGTCTGTTAGTGCTGGGCGGTATGACCAAAAATGCATATCACTGTATTTTTGTACGTTATGGCTGTTCCACAGTATTTAACGGTATACCCCCCCTCCCCCCGTCGCTGCACTTTAAATGAATGAGATGCCGGTGTGAGGTTGCAAAATTCCACCTCACACCAGCCGCGGCGCTGGAATTGATTAAGTTGCGAGCCGGAAGCTGTCACCTCCTCCTGCAAGCGCTAAAAGCCAGACTTTTAGCGCTTGCAGGGGGAGGTGACACCTTGCTGCGGCTCGCATCTCATTCATTTAAAGCTCCGCGGTCGGCAACTTAACCATTTAAAGCGCAGGCGGCTGGCAAATTAACGATTTAACCCCTTAACGACAATGGACGTAAATGTACATCAAGGTGACGTGGTACTTAACGCACCATGACGTACATTTACGCGCCGACATGATCGCGGGCACCGGAGCGGTGCTCTCAGCAGGTCCCAGCTGCTATTAGCAGCCAGGGACCCGCCGTTAATGGCGGACCCTCAATACAGATCACGGCATCTGTGCAGTGCGGTATTTTGAATGAATGATCGGATCGCCCTCAGCGCTGCCGCGGGGATCCGATCATCCAGCATGGCAGACGAAGGTCCCCTCCCCTTTTTCCACATGTCTCCTGGGGTCTTCTGCTCTGGTCTGAGATTGAGCAGACCAGAGCAGAATATCACCAATAATACTGATCAGTGCTATGGTTTAAATAATTTTATTAGATTTTCTTTTTTGAGAAATTTACAACAAAGGAAAGATTGGCCAAAGAAAACAACGTGGCCAAGGAACAATACATAACAAATATAACACATTTATATAAATATTACTAAAGCAATCACTCAGCTGTATGTAGAAATATTAATTTGCAGATTCATGTCTTTGGATGTTGCGGATATTATAGACATATCCGGTAGATCATTATAGGTCATCTTGAAAAATAAAAACGTCACATAAGCAGTTTTAAAGTATTTTATAGTCATTTTTTGTCACATTTTATTCCACAAAAAATTGATTAAAAATGTATAAAAAGTAACACCTAAGCAAACGTGGTACTGATAAAAACTACAGATCATGGCGCAAAAAATGAGCCCTCATATCGCCCCATATACGGAAAAATGAGAAAGTTATAGGTGGTCAAAATAGCGCAATTTCAAACATACTAATTTTGTTAAAATGATTTGAGATTTTTTTTAAGTGGTACAATTATAGAATAGAATATAACATGGTATCATTTTTTTTTTTTAAATAACTTTATTTTCAATTTTTCAAGACGTTTTACATAAACGTAAAATATAATAACAAATACAGTAAACAGAAAGATATACTGATAACGATGGTCTCCATTATATGCAGCTTCATATCGTATTCGAAGACTAGGCGACAGAAGCAAATCTAGAAGGATAGCTAGAGTATCAACTATTAAATATGCAAGAAGTTATTAACTAACAATTAAAGTATGATATCTAAGAGATAGTAGCGAAATTGTTACATTAAAGTTGCAATTAAATTAAGTAAATATGATACTTAATTTGGGAGAACAATGAAAATGAAATGTAAAATATGGAAAATCATAAGGAACAAGACATGAGAGAAGACGAAAAAGAAGAGACGAGAAGGAAAGAGGAAAAAAGGATTAACACAAGTACAAAGAAAAACACGGATGAGTGTATCCATGTCACGGCCGCATCTCCAGCACAAGGGAGATACATTGGTTAAAAACCTGTTTAGTTTAACTGGCGTTTGATACCAATGCATCAACAGTTTAAATTGGTATTCTTTGTGAGCAATACAGGACGAAGACATCATATGGAACACCATTGATCAAAGTCAAGTGATCTGCCTACATATGCCTCCCATTTTGTCATGTATGAATGGTATTTGGAAGTTTCATAGTTCGGTGTCATTAGTAAATTGTAGATATCTGAGATCAATCCTCTTGTAGACATACTACTCCTACATATATGTTCAAATGTAGTCGGAGGGGGAAAGGTAAACTCACTTGTATGTAGTGATAGACTATTTATCAGACTTTGGTAAAAGGGGTAGGATGAGTTGGGCAAAGCATATTTACTTTGTAAATCTGTGAATTGCATAAGGACCCGCCTCAATGGGTCTATTATGTCAGCTAGATGGAATATTTTAGCATTAATCCATGGAATGATAGTTGATGTATCTTCGCTATATAGAATTTGTGGATTGAAAAGCAAAGGGGTGAGCAATGAGGTGTTTGATTTTAAGGGGAATTGGGAAATTGCTTTGTTCCAAATAGAAAGTGTGAGTTTTATAGGACCCAATAGGTTATTAGAAATTGCATGTGGTGTATTATTAAAGAAGAAGGATGTACGGGTTTAAGCCACAGTTTTTCGATCTCTACCCATTTGTTGAAGGCTAAAAAGGATGTCCAAGAGGTAAGTCTACGAAGGTTTGCGGCTAAATAATACTTGTGGATATCTGGAAAAGCCAGGCCATCATATTTTTTTAGGGAAGTCAAGACTGACAATGATATTCTATGACCCTTGCCTCCCCAAACAAATTTTTAACATATAAGTTTGTATTTTTTTATGTGAACCTTTAGGGATGGGGATAGGAAGGGTTTCGAAAAGGTAGACCAGTTTCGGCAAGACAGTCATTTTCAGTGCATCAATCCGTCCCATAAAAGAAAGAGGGAGTGAAGACCATTTGTCAAGTATGGACTTAATTTCATGTATAATATAGGGAATATTATGTTTAAACAATAGTCCATACTTGGGGGTGATCCTAACCCCTAAATATTTCAAAGTTACTTCTTGCCATTTATATGGATAGTTGGTCTTCAAGTTTTGTAAAAGGGGATTAGGAATGTTGATAGGTAAGGCCTCTATTTTACTAGCGTTTATTTTATAACCCGACAACTTACTGTATGTGTCTAGGGTAGAATGTAAATTTGGCAGGGATGTATGCGGATTTGAGATGGTTAAAAGTACGTTGTCTGCGAATAATGAAACTTTAAACTCCCTATCCTCAATTTTTATACCTTGAATGTCAGGATTGGAACGAATAGACCTAGCCAACGGTTCGATACGGAGTATAAACAGGAGGGGTAATAAAGGGCATCCCTGTCTCATACCGTTAGAGATCACTAATTTAGGGGATGTGGCGTGAGGCATTCTTATTTGAGCTGACGGTGAGGTGTACAGGGCGGAGATAGCAGTGAAGAAAGGTCCCACTATTCCATTTGCCTTCAAGACAGACAGTAGGAATGACCAGTCGAGCCTGTCAAAAGCTTTTTCAGCATCAAGATCTAATATCAGGCCAGATGATTTTGTTTTGTTAATTACGTCTATCAGGTCAATATTTCTCCTAGTGCTGTCCCCAGCCTGTCTAAATCGAACGAATCCCACCTGGTCTTTGTGTATGAGGCCAGGGAGAACATTGCTTAGCCTATTTGCCAAGATTTTGGTGAAAATGTTTAGGTCTGTGTTTAATAAGGAGATAGGCCTGTAGCTGGCGCAATTCGTAGGGTCCTTTTCGGGTTTCGATAATACTGTTATATATGAATTTAACATTGTTGGTGGAATAGGCGAGCCTGATCAAAATTAATTGAACAAAGTGGTGGGGGTTAAGTAAATCAGCAAATGTTTTGTAGTAAAAATATGGCAGGCCGTCAGGCCCTGGGGATTTTCCCTTAGGGAGATTTTTCAAAGTGTTAAGGAGTTCCTCAGATGTTATGTGAGTATTTAGTAGATTAAGCTCTTGTCCATCAACTTTGGACAAGCAAGGTATGTATTTATTTGGGTCAATTTTTCTGCGTCACTCATGGAGGGTGATGAGGGTAAATTATACATTTTAGAGTAAAATTCATGGAATGAGTCCGCAATCTTGGTTGGATCATGTGTTAGGGACCCATCGCTCTATTTAATCGCAAAGGGGTTTGTTTTAGACAATTGAAAATTGAGTTGAGAGGCCAATAAAGAAAGAGGTTTGTTCGCATTTGCGTAATACCTATGTTTTGAATAGGAAACTAGTTTTTATGCATGACCTATAGCAAGGTCTTTTAATTGAGTGCGTATATAAGTAATGCGTCTTAATGTGTGTAAATTGGGGTGTGATATCATTTTAGATTCTTAAGTTTTAAGTTTAAGTTCAAGATCTTTGGAATGTTGAAGGTTGTTTTTTTTTATATGAGATGCTAGTTTTATACAATGGCCTCTCAAAACTGTTTTATGAGCTTCCCAGAGAGTGGAGAACGATGATACTGAACCTAGATTAAAATCAAAAAATTCTTTAAGGCACGCTCCCAGGTCCTCTCTATACATATTCTTTTTCAAAAGTGATTCATTCAGTCTCCAGTGACAATGTCTCCGTGGAGTACTGGAATCTAAAAGATCTAAAGTCACAGGTGCATGGTCTGACCACGTAATAGAGTGTATCGTGGTTTTGGTCCACCGAAGGCCAGGGAGATTGCCAAAGAACATGTCAATTCTCGAATGAGTCGTATGTGGATTGGAATAGAATGTGTATTCCCTGCTATTTTGGTTTGAGATTCTCCACAAATCAAATAGATGGTATTTTCTAATTAGTTGTCAGAATTGGGATGAAAGGCGATGAGCTGAAGGGTAAGGGTTAGGGTGCTCAACCAAAGCTCTATCTACTGATGTGGAGAATGGCAAGTTGAAATCTCCTCCTATCAGTAAGGTAGTAGGAAGTAGTTTAGCTAATTTAGCAAACACCCTCGTTAAGAAAGGAATTTGGGAGTTGTTAGGGGCATATCTGTTACATAAAGTTACAGGGACATTGGATAATTTGCCAGTAAGTATGATGAATCTACCACCTGAGTCTATGTATGAAGATGTCACTTGAAAGGGACATGTACGTGAAATAAGGATCGCCACACCTCCCCTCCTTCGATCTTGATTCGCCACATATACCTCAAGGAAGAATCTATGTGCAAACTCAAAGGACCCAGAACTGTCATGATGGGTCTCTTGGATGAACGCAATGTCAATTTTCCGCATACGCAGCTCCTTGAGCAACAGTCTGCGTTTGACATCCTTGTTCAGCCCTTTAACGTTAAATGAGAGTAGGCACGCCATGACAGGTCATAAAGTGTGTATGTGCGCAATAAAGATAAGTCCTACCAGTTTCCAGAGTGTAGCTGGAGGATAGGTATTGCTGCCCTCCCCTCCGACTGGGGTGTTTGTGAAGGTAGGGACAAAGGAAATAGGGGTTCCAGAGTCGAGATATGGTTTTGAAGCTCCGAAAGTATTGGAAACCATGTGGGCGAGAGAAAACAAAGAGATTAGTTAAGAGACAAAACATAAAATAACACAATGACATGATAAACTATTGATTAGATTAGTTCCAGTTAGGGACGAGAACCCCTGCAGGATGTAACGAGAGTCTAGAGAAAGTGTCCGCTCCCTAGCTAAAGGAGGAAATAAGATTCTCTAGTACTGGAGAAAGAGGCTACAAGCCAACAGGAACGGCCTGTCCATTCCAACCCCCTGCTGGGACTTAAAAATGTAGAAGTAAAGGGGGGATAAGATACCCTAGATAGAATCATAAGAAGTAATACTATCACTTAACACTTCTATATTATACTAGCGGTCTAAATCAAACTATTAAGTAGATATCAGTAAGTTAGGACCTGCTAAGCCCTACTAAGCATTGAAATGATATGATAACACAACATATCTAACGCATCTATTATTCATCCAGGTATATTCAGTGGATTAGGGTCGTTGCGGTCTGGTGTGCGAGGTTGATGGCTTCTTCTCCTTCTAGGTGAGACCCTTGTCTAAATCGGTGATGGGGAGGGAGGGGGAGGTAACCGCACCCAATTGGATAATTTCGGAATAGGTATTCCCAATAAGTCGCAGAATTTTTGTAAGTCCTGTGAGGATCTGAGTGTAGCAGATTTCCCATTATGTCTAGCTGAGAGGCTAAATGGGAAGCCCGAGCAATAGGTGATGTCATGGTCTTTTAGGGTTTGAAGAAGGGGTTTCCATTGTCGCCTCTTCTGGAGTGTTAGCCAAGACAAATCTGGCATCAGTTGGAGGATGGCACCATCAAAGTCTATGGATCTCATGTTTCTGGCTTTGTACATAATTTTCTCTTTTACTTCGCAATCCGTAATACAGCATATTATATCTCTAGGGTATGAGGTTGATCCCTTAGGCTTAAGCGCTCTATGAGCATGGTCCATTTTGATTTTGTTTGTTGGTGGGACCTTCAGGACCATATTGAATATGGCCTCTAGAGTTATTTTCAGGTCGTCTTCTTGGGTCGCTTCAGGTAAACCTCTAATTCTAATATTGTGTCTTCGTCCACGATTATCCAAGTTTTCTAGGTGCCTCTGATAGTCGCATAAGGTGTTATGCTGAGCCGTGATCGTTGTTTGAAGTGATGAAATATACTGACGAGTATGGTCATGATCTGATTCAAGTGAGTCAACCCTCTGATTCACTTCTCTAATATCTTGACGAACTGTGGCAATTTCTGTTTTCAATGTGTATTTCATCTAATTTTTCATCTCAGACAGCAAGCTTTTAAAATCTTCTATAGTGGGAAGATGACATAGATATTCTTTCAGTGACTTGTCCTCCACATGCGCTGACCCTTCCATGTCTGGGTTTGGTGTCTCCATGGACCATGAAGAATGCTCTTGTCGCTTACGCAGCGGTGAGGAGGAAGTATCTGTGGGGACTCAATCCCAGTCTGAAGAGGTTGATAGGGTCCTTTTTATTTTTTGAGTGTTTGTCTTAGGCTCTCTTTTGTCTTTAGGGTTGTCAGACGCGGGGGGGGTTAATGTCTGATTCGCCTGGATTTTTTAGGAACTCTGAAGGAGAAAATTCTGCCAAATCCGTGTTCGTGTCAGTCGTTTTCTGAGTGGGAGCCATGTCTAGGTTGCGAACAGTTCGTTTTTATGTGAGGGTTCAGGTAGAGACTCAGTCGGTTTATATTTCCTTGTTGGTGATGATGGTACGCTGTGAGAGATGCAGGGTGAGTTATTTATAATAGATGAATTTTCCCGTACAGAAGAGGAGATGGATGCTGACCTTGATCTACATGGTATCATTTTAATCATATTGACCCACAGAATAAAGAAAACATGTAATTTTTACCGGAAAGTGTACAGCATGAAAACAAAACCTTTTAAAATTTGCTAAATTGCGGTCTTCTTTTCAATTTGCCCACATAAATATTTGTTTGGTTGCACCGTACATTTTTTGGTAAAATAAGTGATGTCATTCCAAAGTACAATTGGTGACGCAAAAAACAAGCCCTCATATGGGTCTGTGGATGGAAATATAAAAGAGGTATGATTTTTAGAAGGCGAGGAGGAAAAACAAAAATGATAAAATAAAATTGGTCTGGTCCTTAAGGCCAAAATGGGCCTGGTCCTTAAGGGATTAAAGCGCAGGCGGCCGGCAACTTAACCATTTAAAGCACAGCGCCCAGCAACTTAACCATTTAAAGCGCCGGCAGCCGGCAACTTAACCATTTAAAGCGCAGCGGCCTGCATCTCATTAATTCGAAGCGCTAATGGCTCACAGGAGGACGGGGAGAACATATGATTATTTCCCCGATGTGGGGACAGCCGCTGCGGCTGATAATTCATTCATTCATCTGAGGGGGGAGGGGCCCGACCGGTATTGCGGTATAGGAAAATTTATAGGAAAAATTCATATCGGCGCTCTTGAATCATTGATGCACTATTCTTCCTTGAAAGGAAGAGGGAATATGAAACCCCAACTTAATCTTTATTCAGCAATAAAAGCAGGTACAAAATAGTCACACACCATCAGATAGACATCTGGACGCGTTTCGGGTGGGTATACCACCCTTTATCACAGATAGTTTTCAAACCCCCAAAGGCTCCTTATATTAGGAGAAAATTCCAGGGGGTGGAAACTTCCTGTCTAACAACTTCACATGTGAACACAATGATGAAAAATTGCTTTAAAATGAACATATAAAAACACCACATAGAATAGTGAATAAAATACCAACATAATAGTGAAACTGTAGTTTTCTCACTTTATTTTTCAATACAACATGTATTTTGGATTAGTCTGGAACCATGGATATTAATTTATATCAATGTTTATAATCCAATAAGATTGCGGTAATCCGGCAAGAATTCCAACATACATGCCGATAGTTCGGCAAAATAAAAGAATTTTTCATGTATAAAGATATAAATGATCTAAAATATTTTTGACTTATACTATGATTAAACTATGCCATGATGACATGAATGAAAAACCAAATCATATCAATAATGCAACAGGAATTCTTGTCTGATGTTGAAACCAGCAGGGGCATGCGTTTTTAACACAAACTACCAATACGCTTCTCTATTTACTAATTTCCTTTGTGCATTGCCCCCTCTCGTACCTACAATTATTTTTTCAATTGCATAGGCTACAAACGTATGGTGTGAACCATGATGAACGTCTATAAAAGGTTCCTTTCAAGATTGATTGCGCACCTGGGTCAGTGCGAGTCCGAGCATAGAATTTGTGGGTCAGTAGAGCTGGTCTCAACCTTGCTTGTATATACGCACTATTCTTCCTGCCTGGCTTGGCCCTGTGTAACGTCCCCTTCATAAATATTCATGACCTGATCTCAATTCTATACAGGGAACATATAACTCTAGATCCTTCTACTGCTGTCACATGATCATCGTCATCACAGGTCCTTCTGCCACATTGTCCTTTATCCTGCTTTACTGGTCCCATTATTGTGACATCATCACATGTCCTACTGTGGTGTCTTGGAACGGGCTCACTTTTTGATACTCTGAAGACAATTTGGGTGGCTGTTGCCTCAAAGTGTTTTTCTGTGTCTTTTTATGTTTTTTGAATGTGCTGAGCCCTATGTAAGTGTAAGGGGTTAACACTTTCTACCTAAAAGTCTGTGTTTACTGTAAAAGTTCTGGTAATACTGTTTATCACATGTCCACCACTCAGCCAATGAGAGTTAAGGGCAGTCCTGTCTCCACCCCCACTCCCAAGGGAGAGGGGGAAGATCCAAAAGTAAATGTTCAGTACAGGATCTTGCTAGAGTTAGTTCTGGCCTAGTCGGCAAAGGAGTAAGAACACATCCTGCATCTCTCACACCTTCGGTTCACCCCAAGAAACAACATTCCAGCACACGGCATCAAAGCTGGGACCTGTTTAATGTGTACCGCTACAGGAGTATTACCATCACAAGTGGTAGCATTGGAGGTAATGCAGTACCAACGGATTCAGTTGCAAAGTAAGGACTAAGGTGTGGGTATCCTTTAGGGCCCGTATCGCCTCTGGCATCGTAGCAGATACAGAGCAAGACCTGGTCGGTCAATCACTGCTGTTGTGTTGTATGTATCTCTGCCCCTCAGTGACTGTATGACCAGGACTGGCTCTGTATCTTCTACATGCTGGAGATGTAAGACCTGTTATGATGTCACAATCATATGACCAGTATGTGTGGGGGCTGAGCTCAACAGTGTAGGATAGAAGAGAATGTGGCTGAAGGACCTGTGATAATGATCATGTGACAGGAGTGGGCGGAGCGGATCTAGAGTCACATATTCCCTGTAGAGAACAGAGCTCATGTCCTTTAAGAAAAATGAAGGGGGCATTACACAGGGAAGGGCAGAAAGATGAGTGCATCAAGGGACTGGGAACGCCCCCAATGCACCAAATCATTTCATGTGCACATTTAGATTTTTGGCCATAACTTGGGAACGGGGCCACATAGGAGAAGAAGGTTCAACAAGGTTGGAAACACGCACACTATAACCCTGTACCAGCAGGGAGCGCAGGTTACGCTGATGACAGATTCTCTTGAAATATAATGTTATATATCCTACATGATAAATGCCCCTTTATTACTGCTATAGTTATGGGGGGGACAGGTTCTGTGAACAGCCTGAGTCACTGCACTGAGAGGGTAAGGATATTCAGGAGTCTAGTCTGGTTTAAAATAAAATTATTAAGATTATCTTGCCTGGGGTCTTATTCATTTGACTGCAATCGCACATGGTTATTTTGTTTTGTAAAACTATCACTGCAGTTTTTCAGCCAAAGCCAGAAGGGGAACCATGATGACTTATGCATTTTAAATCCACTCTTAGTTGTGGCTCAAAAACTGCAGTGGCACTTTAAAAAAAAAAAAAAAAAACTTGTTTGTGGGCTGGCAGCCTTATCTGGTCTGATACATTTAACCCCTTAAGGACCAGGGGTTTTTCCGTTTTTGCACTTTCATTTTTTCCTCCTTTTAAAAAATCATAACTCTTTCAATTTTGAACCTAAAAATCCATATGATGGCTTATTGTTTGTGCCACCAATTCTACTTTGCAGTGATATCAGTCATTTTACCCAAAAATCTACAATAAAACTGAAAAAATATCACTGTTCGACAAAAAAGAAGAAACGCCAATTAGTAACTTTTGGGGGCTTCCGTTTCTACGCAGTACATTTTTCGGTAAAAATGACACCTTATCATTATTCTGTAGGTCCATACGATTAAAATGATATCCTACTTATATAGGTCTGATTCTGTCGTACTTCTGGAAAAAATCATAACTACATGCAGGAAAATGTATACGTTTAAAATTGTCGTCTTCTGACCCCTATAACTTTTTTATTTTTCCGCATATGGAGTGGTATGAGGGCTAATTTTTGTGCCGTGATCTGAAGTTTTTAGCAGTACCATTTTTGTATTGATCGGACTTTTTGATCACTTTTTATTCATTTTTTCATGATATTAGCCACGGGTTTCGACGATTGTTAGAGGCCGGGCCCAACCCGCTATGACACTGTTAAGGACCAAGGCCATCTATAGAATGGGAGCGGACCCATGGCGTACAGGTACGCCCTTAGTCCTTACCAGGTTAAAGCGTGCCCGTCAGATCCAACAAAAAAACATTTTTTTACTATGTAACTCAGTACCTAATCCTTACCATATACATTTAATTTTTATGTGTATAGCACCTTTATTTTTTTTTATTACACTTTTAATTTAGTTCACTAGTCTGAATTCCTCTCAAAGGGAGGGGGTGTGGCCTCACTGTGCAGGTCTCCGCCTCCTCCCTCAGTATGCTGTATGCTCACAACTCCCCTAGCATCAGCAAAACTACAACTCCCAGCTTGTCCTCAATGACAGTAGTGGGACACAAGCTGACAGTGGGAGGATTTTTCCTTCAGTTGTGAGCCCTGCGCTCAAAGCTGTCAATCAAGGAAGTGGGTCCATGACATAGGTGATGATGCATGGACACAGCAGGACTAGTATGTGTCCAAGCAGGCAGGGGGGGCAGTTGTTTGACTCGATTTTTCAGTATGAAATACAGAAAATGTTCTAATGAAAGCAATTGCAAAACCTATTGGTTTTGCTTGCTTTACAAAATATCGAACATTATTGTATCCAACAGTGCCCATTTAAGTAATCTGCTCTGGGTTCTGGTTCTTTTAAAAAAGTAATCTGGGATCTGATAAATTTTGTGGGTCCGTCCCCATCATGTGATTGTTTTCGCTGTGATTCCCTCTATGTGATTGTCTTTGCTATTTGCACACATGAAAGATAGTATGGGAAGCCGCTGCAGCCATACTTTTCGTCTGGATATACTGTCAAAGATTGTTGTTGCTCAACCCTTTAAAGGTGAGTTTTTCTCATGACCCCTTGAACGCTACCACCTGTATTGAAGATTCTGCCCAGGGGAGTGCTCTTGGGAATTTTTTGTAATTTCTTAGGAACTTTGTCTGCTGCCAGACAAATATGGGTGGCCTGAGATCTGACAGGAGTTGAGTCTGAGGGCTAATTTATTTAGAACTTTTACCTTAAATTATTAAAAAAGGTCTGGAGTCAGAATAGATTTAGGGATATGGAGCAGTTGCCCACAACAGCCAATCATGGCTTCTTTTATTTTTCAGAGGCTTTTTTTTAAATATTAAAGAAGCAATGTGATTGGTTGACTTGCTATGGGAACTTGGTCAACTCTTCCTCTGCACAGGTTTTGATAAATCTCCCCGATAGTCTGGTCTGGAGATATTAGAGATATGGTCTGGACCCTTATTAGTTTACAGATTCTGGGAAATAATTAATTAATGTCAGGGTAATAATTATTTATAGGTCTGAATAAATTCACCAGGATTGGTCTGTGGTTTGAATGTCTTATATTTATGGACTTGGGTCTGAATTAATGTAAACAAATATATACTGTATAAGGAATTAGACATAATCCTAATGGTAAAACTCTTACTACCATATACCGGTTATATTGGATATCTCTCCCTCAGAACATGGGACACAGTCATAGCAGCAGGTATGGATTGTTGGTCTCATCTTTTTCCAGTAACCAGGCAAACATTGGTCTGTGCACCGGGATACTGGGACCTGAATGAAAAGACAAGAACTTTTAGTGGAATGACAGATTAAATGTACTGTATGATAAAAGTGACGGGGTGAACAAGGAGACCTCACCTACAAAAAGACATTAAAGGGGTATTCCAGGAAAAAGCTTTTTTTTATATATCAACTGGCTCCAGAAAGTTAAACAGATCTGTAAATTACTTCTATTAAAAAATCTTAATCCTTTCAGTACTTATGAGCTTCTGAAGTTAAGGTTGTTCTTTTCTGTCTAAGTGCTCTCTGATGACTCGTGTCTCGGGAAACGCCCAGTTTAGAAGAGGTTTGCTATGGGGATTTGCTTCTAAACTGGGCGGTTCCCGAGACACGTGTCATTAGAGAGCACTTAGACAGAAAAGAACAACCTTAACTTCAGAAGCTCATAACTACTGAAAGGATTAAGAAGATAGAAGAGCAGCACATCCAATTGAAAGGTTATCCGTATGGGGGTGCACGCAGATCCTGGATCCTCGGTTAGAGGACCTTTAAATTATTAATACAGCAAAAAGAATCTTGTCCACAGCACCAATTCCAAAAAAGTAAAAAATTTTATTCCATAACAGGTGTCAAAACAGCAGCGACGTTTCAGTCAGCTCAACCTGACCTTTCTCAAGCAGTCTGCTTGAGAAAGGTCAGGTTGAGCTGACTGAAACGTCGCTGCTGTTTTGACACCTGTTATGGAATAACATTTTTTACTTTTTTGGAATTGGTGCTGTGGAAAAGATTCTTTTTGCTGTACTGAAAGGATTAAGATTTTTTAATAGAAGTAATTTACAAATCTGTTTAACTTTCTGGAGCCAGTTGATATATATAAAAAAAAGTTTTTTCCTGGATAACCCCTTTAAGAAATAGAGCAGGAGAAAAGGAAGCATTACATTAGGAATGAGCAAATATGTGAATTTTTGACATTTACATGACATGAACACGTAGGCACTGTGATTAGTAAAATGTAAAAATAGTTTAAAAAAAATTATCCTTTTTTGGTGCCAGATGCCTGATGTGTATCTTGTGTAAATTTAGAAAACTTGACCCCATAATGATAACAATGATGGTATAGTTTTTGTACAATGCTGTGGAATATGATGGGGTTGTATAAAGCAAGAAATAATTGTAATTAAAAAATCACTTTTAGGCTCAGTAACACTAAGACAGCGTTAGTAGAGTACAATTGACAACAACAGGTACAGTCTGATTATTTTGCTTTCCAAAACTATAAATGCTCCAAACATTATCACTTTTGGGAAACCAGTAAAAGGTTTGATGTTATTTAAAAAAATAAAAAGATATTGATATTACCCACCAGATCCACGGCCAAAACTACATGTACCTGTGACAGTGTCCTTGAAAGTGAAAAAGCTATTGAAATTGAGTCTGACTAGTAATCAGCCAGCAATATGCTTACTAGGATGCTGCCTACCATGTGTAGGATCGTGTCCCAAGACCCAGTTGGTTCTCTCTGCGACAATCGTGACAAGAATCAGGTTCATGTTTGTGAACATCATCTTTATCACCATGTTGTCTGGCTAAAGAAGTGTGCCCCTCCTCCCGTAGGTGAGCTTAAGAGAAGTCCATGTCCCCATCATCCTTTCTCTCACCCAACTTCTACTTCTTTTTCATGTCCTCCTCCATGTGATTGGGTTCAGCTAAAGGTGGAAGCTGTCCTTCTTCTTCCATCCCTTGTTCCATCATAATGAGAGTCTACTATAAGATAAAGATTAGTAAGATGACATTATTTATCCCACGGTGGTCCAAGCTGATAAAGTTTGGTTGCCTCTTTGAAGGACTGTACGTCCCCGACAATGTGCCGCTGCCTGAGCTCAGAATAGCAGTCGTTGTTGCCCTATTTGTAGCTCTGATGTATAATATACTCATTGACTGCTTTCTGCTACTTGTACAGAAGATCCAACATGTGCAAGGAGGAATTCCAGCTGGTGGCAAAGTCAGTTATTAATTTGGTGCAATAACAGGCCATCCACCAGTGAATTTTTTGCCTTATAGGAATGGTTGAAATGGTGATCATGCCTTCCTGGTAGTGGTCATTAAGTTGTCCATGCCTTTATAGGTTTTTAGAGACTGTTGGTAAAACAAACTAAACTCATGAGCCATACTAGGCGCAAAAGACTTTCGGTCCAGACATAATGCAGCAAAAAAAAAAAAAAATGTTTCCATTGTTTTGCTCATGATGGTGCCAAGTTGTGAATTGTGAGAAGACATTGGGATATTTGCTGTTTGATACAAAATAACAACAGACAGCAGATTTAAATACACTATTTCTAGGGATAAGTTTCATAAAAATTTCAAAATCCATCCTAACTACATTATGTTTTTGGTGGGTGGGCCAAAACTATAATTTATTTAGTACTTGTTGAATTCCTGCTGTTGCCCGGTCTTCCTATCTAAACCTTGTGGGAAAGGAAAGCAACAAACTATATACAGTCATGGCCGTAAATGTTGACACCCATGAAAATTTTCTAGAAAATGGAGTAACATGTGATTTGCTATACACATATTTATTACCTTTGTGTGTATTGGAACTAAACCAAAAAAGGGAGGAAAAAAAGAAAATTGGACATAATGTCACATCAAACTCCAAAAATGGGCTGGACAAAATTATCGGCTCCCTTAACTTAATATTTGGTTGCACACACTTTGGAAAAGATAACTGAAATCAGTCGCTTCCTACAATCATTAAAGGGTACCTCTCATCAAAAAAAAACTTTTGATATATTATAGATTAATGTATGCAGAATAACTTTACATTTGCATGTTATTAAAAAAATATGCTTCTTTCTATTTCATTTTACACTTTGAAGAAATGACCACTAGGGGTCTCCCTACCAGTCCTGGTAGCAAGCATTTCTGACTCATGCTGGAGTCCTAAACACTACGAGCTGCCAGTCTGCTTTGTTCACAAAGGAGAACACTCAGAGCTGCCAGCCTGCTTTGTTCACAGCCTGTTTGGCTGTGAACAAAGCAGGCTGGCAGCTCTGAGTGTTTAGGACTCCAGCATGAGTCAGAAATGCTTGCTAACAGGACTGATCGGGAAAAATACAATAGAAAGAAGCATATTTTTCATTAACATGCTATTGGAAAGCTATTCAACATTCATTAATCTAAAATATATCAAAAGTTTATTTGATGAGAGGTTCCCTTTAATAAGATTCTTACACCTCTCAGCCGGAATTTTGGACCACTCTTCCTTTGCAAACTGCTCCAGGTCTCTTTTATTGGAAGGCGCCTTTTTCCAACAGCAATAAGATCTCTCCACAGGTGTTCAATGGGATTTAGGTCTTGACTCCTTGCTGCCACTTCAGAACTCTCCAGCGCTTTGTTGCCATCCATTTCTGGGTGCTGTTTGATGTATGTTTTGGGTCATTGTCCTTCTGGAAGACCCAAGATCTCAGACACAATGGGACCCAAAATCATTTGGTAATCCTCAGATTTCATGATGCCTTGCACACATTCAAAGCATCCAGTGCCAGAGGCAGCAAAACAACCCAAAAACATCATTGAACCTCCAACATATTTCACTGTAGGTACTGTGTTCTTTTCTTTGTAGGCCTCATTTTGTTTTCAGTAAACAGTAGAATGATGTGCTTTACCAAAAAGCTTTATCTTGGTCTCATCTGTCCACAAGACGTTTTCCCAGAAGGATTTTGGCTTACTCAAGTTCATTTTGGCAAAATGTAGTCTTGTTTTTTTATGTCTCTGTGTCAGCAGTGTGGTCCTCCTTAGTCTCCTGCCATTGTGTTTCATTTTATTTAAATGTCGACAGATAGTTTTGTGCTGACACTGATGCTCCCTGAGCCTGCAGGACAGCTTGAATATCTTTGGAACTTGTTTGGGGCTGCTTATCCACTATCCGGACTATCCTTCATTGACTGCTTTCATCAATTTTTCCGTCCAAACCCAGGGAGACTAGCTACAGTGCCATGAATTGCAAACTTCTTGATAATGTTACACACTGTGGAAAAAGGCAAATCTAGATCTCTGGAGATGGACTTGTAACCTCGAGATTGTTGATATTTTTCCAAAATGTTGGTTCTCAAGTCCTCAGACAGTTCTCTTCTCCTCTTTCTGTTGTCCGTGCTTAGTGTGGCCACACACAGACACACAATGCAAAGACAAAGTGAACTTATCTCCTTTTTATCTGCTTTCAGGTGTGTTTTTATATTGCCCACACCTGTTACTTGAAACAATCTTATTTTTCCACAATTTTGAAAGGGTGCCAAGAATTTTGTCCAGACCATTTTTGGAGTTTGGTGTGACATTATGTCCAGTTTGCTTTTTTCCTCCCTTTTTCAGTTTAGTTCCAATACACACAAAGGGAATAAACATGTGTATAGCAAAACATGTGTTACTGCAATCCTTTTCCATGAGAAATACTTAATTTTCTTGAAAAATTTCAGGGGTGCCAACATTTACGGCCATGACTGTATGAAAAACTCATGGTATGTGTTTTTCTGCCACCGGACCAACATCACGGTAAGGTATGGTTTAACTATTTGGGCTCCACTGCTTTACTCTGGGGATGCAGAGGTTGTTGATATCGGGACATCCGCATGAGACTTTATTATTTTAAACAGCTTGATGATCCGTTCGTGTATGGGTAGCTGTCACTTTCACTTTTGTAAAGCTTACAAGAGGTTGAAGACAGTTGTTGGAAGGAGGGACTTCAGAATGGGCCGACAAATCAGAAATAAAATAAATTAGCTAATTTTGTACAAACAACACTGACCTCACCCACATTAGTTTTTCTTACCACTTGTGTTGGTTATATAATTTCTTTAGGACTGGTGCGGCCATCACTAAGCTATCCTAAGCACTGACAATACCTATTGGACATCTCTTCTTTTCTATACACAGAACTAAATAACTTATTTAGTAGCTCTATCTTTTCTTAATCCATTGTGACTCTCCATTAACAATATATGTGGCCCTGCATGTGCCGACCTTGTCTTTTTACTTTTAGATACTTTAAAGGGGTACTCCACTGGCCAGTGTTCGGAAGTAAATGTTCTGAAAGCTGTTTTACACGCTGCGGGGGTCGGCCACACCCCTCGGGACATCACGACCATGCCCCCTAAATAGACTTGCATTGAGGGAGCATGGCTGGGATATCACGAGGGACGTGGCCGACCCCCACAGCACGAAAACAGAGTTTGGAACATTTACTTCTAGAACGCTGGCCAGTGGAGTACCCTTTAAGATTTTAGGTTTTTTTTTGTGCTTGCTTTCTTTGGCCCCTAAATTTTATTTTGCATTTTATTCACTTTGTGAATGATAATTTCAGAACAGAACAACTGAATGTCAGCACTATATACAGTAAGAGTAAAAATTTTTATAAAAATCATAATGTTTAAAGGCAGACAGAGGCTTTGACCACATACATACCTTACCTTTGTGTGTTTCCATGTTATAGACTGGGGATTCATAGAAAGCTTTTGGCCTGTGACGGCCCAAGGTGTAAAATTTCCTACTTCGACCTTACGTATGTTTTTATGTTTTTTTTCATCCCTAAATATCCACTGTATTATCTTATATGGATGTACGGCTTCTCCTTGGTCAGTAAAGTAATATGAAGGTCTCATTGGATCCAGTGAACTCTTCATCATCTGTATGTAGCGCTGTAACTTCCGTCTGTGTTGTATAAGTCCAGTTATAAAATTTTCTTGATGATTTATAAATGAGAAGATTTCATGTAGAGACTTTGCCAGGATTTCTACTGCATCATACAAGCTTGGAGAGACACTAGATGAGAGGTAATTCCTCAGGCTTGGTCTAGTAAACGTTGCACTGGTTTTACTGATTTTAAAAGAAACAAAGGAATCTTTATCCCCAGATCCTGATATTAATTGTAAAATTGTCCAGAAATCCATACCATAGTAAATATTGGGGAGTTTTCTGTAGTTTTTCACAAAATTTTCCAATCCCGGAAAAAGATGTCGTGAAAAGTCCAATGCTAGACTTCCATTTATTTCTGGAAAGTGGAGATCTGTAATGATTTCACTAAAAGCCCAAGATGGTGGAAGGATGATAATTCTGTCCAAAAATAAATATTCATGTTTAAGTAGTAAATCAAGTCCATAAACAGAGTAGGTCCCGCACATTATGATGATACTGACACGTTGATTGTTTAAAAGATTTAATATCTGGACATTACCACCAATAGTGTTCTGTTCTGTAAGTTTTATGGTGAAGGCGGCACAGATCCCATGCTCTTTCATGTATTTTGTTAGTATCTGTAGCTCATTCTCTCCGGCATCATCATCCGATACTAAAATACCAACCCAAGTCCAGCCAAAGTACTTCAAGAGTTTGGTCATCACCATATTGTGGACGTAGTGACTTTGGACTGTGCGGAAAACATGTGGGTAGAGGCGTCTATCAGATAGTGTGGGGTCAGTGGCTCCGTAGCTGATCTGTAAAACAAGAAAAAAAAATTAACAGACCGATTCTAGTCAATAGGTTTATAGGGAAGTTCTGGGTAATCCAACTACTGTGTGAAGGCAGAAGGTGAACCCTACTACTGTTTGAGGCCTTAATTATTTATTATGACTGGAGATGAGCGAACAGTAACTGCTAATCCCGATTTCGCTCAGAACTTTACCTTAAATGATGTTCGGCACACAGTAGGACATCTATGTTTGTGCAAACCAGGATACAGCGCTATTAGGAGAAGCGATGAAGAACAAATGGTATTTTTGAGCCATATCAGCATAGGATAAGGAATTAGCAACACTAAAAGTAGCCCAGAATACTGTAGAGATCACATGACCACAGCTTAACAAATCATTGTTTGCATACAGCTCCCAGGCCAATCAGGAGACAGCACAGGGATGGGTCTAAAGGACTGATAAAACCCTAAACACTATGTTGCAGCTGCCATCTTAAAGAGTGAAACTAAGCAGTGAGCACACACAAAACTGCTCATTGTAAAACTACAGAGCCCAGCCATAGAAACATTTTACATTACAACTACAACACAAAGCAAAGTATTGTACCAGTTCAATGGGGCAGTAGGCTGACCTGTATATTACCTGGTATTTCTGGGTTAATAAAAAACGGAGCATTTCTAGCTGTGAAAGTGAAAGTTGACTGGCAGTTTCTCCTTCACTTGACTAGTTGGTGAGTGACAAATCATCCCAAAAACAAAAAAAATCACCTTAAAATCTTTTCAATAAAACACAATGTCTGGAAAAAGAATTGTTGTCAGGGAAAGGAATAAAGGAAAGAGTACACCTGCCATGCCAGTAAGCATGTTGGTGACAGTAGCAACTTTGTGGGCACATCCATTTGCCCACGCTCAGTACAGGTAACAGAAGCAGCCCGGTGCCTGGTGGTAGTAGTATCAGCAGCATCAGCAAGCAAAAGTTGCCTTTGTCTTTTAGGGGTTGTGTTGTTTGAGATGGTAATATGGCCATTGTAAACTGGTTGACTTGTTCTCGGTCAGGTCAGGAGGTGGATGAATCTGACCATATGACGGTGAGCCAAATGTTAGTTAATTTATTATAGGTGGTTTGCTCTATCGTCTCTATCTTTGCTTTCCCACTAATGCTAAGCTAAGGATATCATTAGCCACAAGGAAGAGTTGTGTGTTGAGGACAGTCAGACTTTGGAGGTTGTTGCAGAGGTGGTAAAAGTAAAAGCAGTGGCTGAGCATAGCCCTAGTGGGACTCGTGGTGGTAGGCGTGATAGTGATATACAGTGGTCCCTCAACATACGATGGTAATCCGTTCCAAATGGATCATTGTTTGTTGAAACCATCGTATATTGAGGGATCCGTTCAATGTAAAGTATAGGACAGTGGTCTACAACCTGCGGCCCTCCAGATGATGCAATACTACAACACCCAGCTTGCCCGGACAGCTGTTGGCTGTCCGGGCATGCTGGGAGTTGTAGTTTTGCAACATCTGGAGATCCGCAGGTTGAAGACCACTGATATTGGAGGTTGTCCTCATGTGTCCCCGCCGCTCCGGACCGTCACCGCTCGTCACCGCTCATCACCGCTGCCCTGGATGTCGCCTTCCATCGCTGTAGCCACGTCCCCGGGGTGTCCCCGACGCTCTGGCAAGGCCTCTGCTTCCCTGGCATCCTCGCTCTCCGTTGCCGCCATCACGTGGCTACGCACACCGCTCCTATTGGATGACGGGATGGCATGCGCAGCGACATGATGACGACGATGGAGAGCGCCGACGATGCAGGAGATCCTGAAGAGGATGCGCCGGAGCCCTGAGGACAGGTAAGTGATCGTCAGCGGACCACACGGGGCACCGTAAACGGCTATCCGGGGGCAGCTGAAGCAGTCTGCGCTGCCGGATAGCCGTTTATGCGATGGCCCCGACATACAAAAGCATTGTATGTTGGATGCTGCCTTCAACATGCGATGGACTCTGAGAGGCCATCATATGTTGAAATGATCGTATGTCGGGGCCATCGTAGGTCAGAGGGTCACTGTAGTAATGGGGGATATGCTGAAGGGAAGCAAGAAGCCCATTATCCGATATCAGAAGTTTATACTAAGAGGAGTAGTGGAGATGATGAGAAGGATTTTGATGATAAAAAGGTAGTTTTAGATGTGGATGTGGCAACCTGGTGTCAAGGAGAAGTTTTCAGTGCAGGAGGGTAGTGTTGGTACTGTTAGCAATGAAGAGTGGAACCGAAGTAAGGCCAGAACATTTGTCAAATGTACCAGATATAGGCTTGCTGATCTGATCAGCTGAAATGCATGTTACTGTGATACCTAAAGAGGGGCACAGTTGGGTGGTGGTATGCCTATCTCATTATTCTGCTGCAGAGAAATTCTTTTTACCTTACCAGAATGGGAAAACCAGGCACAGTTATGTCTTTTCAACAGAAATTAATTTATGACCAAGGCCCGAGTTTAGAGATTACGACTAGAGATGTCTCGAATTGTTCGCCGCCAAACAGTTCCCAGCGAATTTAGCATGTTCGCGTTCGCATTGCCGGGCGAACATATGTGAAGGTTGAACCGCCCCCTATACTTTAACATTGCGGTAAACTTTGACCCTGTGAGTCAGAGTCAGCAGACACATTACAGCCAATCAGCAGCAGTCCCTCCCTTCCAGACCCTCCTACCTCTTGCACGGACGCCATTTTACCCTCATTCGGCATGCTGCAGGCTTAGGAAGTGGAGGGTCAGAGAAGCTGCTCCTGCTGTATAGTGTATAGCGAAAGAGATAGCTAGGTTGCTGCTAGGTGGTGTATTCAGGGTCCAGTTTACTCCTAAAGCACTAGTGTAACATCTGCTTTAAGGAGAGCACCCAAAAAAAGTCCTTTTTAGGGTTCAAATATCAATCCGTGTGTCTTGCAACAGCTGGAGGCACCCTGGTTGGGAGGGAACCGCTGGTTAAAAGGGGTAATCCAGAATAAAACTTAAGTTCCTTCAAGCAACTAACTACTACAGTATTCAAAGGGCGGAAATATATCAGTCCGTGTGTTTTGCAACAGCTGGAGGCACCCTGGTTGGGGACCACTGCTTAAAAGGGTAACTCCGCTGGCAAGCTTTTTTTCTTTAAAGCAACTAACTACTACAGTATTCAAAGGGCTGAAATATATCAGTCCATGTGTTTTTCAACAGCTGGAGGCACCCTGGTTGGGGACCACTGCTTAAAAGGGGAACTCCGCTGGCAAGCTTTTTTGCTCATTGTCACACTAGTGCAAATCACATTTGGTGTGACCCTTTGCAAAAAAAATTTAAATACCTTTTTTGGCTGTTAAATAAAACCAGTCACTGTCAGTTCACGTCACAGTTGCCTGTTGTTTTGCCTGCAGGGCAAATTGTGTCACCCTAGTGCAAATTGTGTCACCCTAGTGCACAGCTGCGGCTGGGACAATACCCAATTTTTCATCCATGTGTACATGCCTCATTTTTCTAGCCTCTGCTGCTGCACTTGTTATGGCGCTGCAATTTTTCTGGCCGCTGCTACAGCTGCGAAAATACAACATTTTCCAGCCAGGTGTACATGCCTAATTTTTCTGGCCTCTGCTGCTGCACTTTTTCTGGTGCTACAATTTTTCTGGCCGCTGCTACAGCTGCGGCTGCGACAATACCCAATTTTTCATGCATGTGTACATGCCTAATTTTTCTGGTACTCTCTGCTGACATCTCTGTCCATTTTAGCAACCGTGGATATTAGATGTATGCTAAGGGTAGCATGGTGGCTCAGAGGTTAGCACTGCTGCCTTGCAGCGCTGGGGCCTTGGGTTCAAATGCCACTATGTGCTGCCTCAAGGGGGGCTCTAACTATATGCTTCCTAATATGTGGGAATCTTATGTGCTGCCTAAAGGGGAGCTCTAACTATGTGCTGCCTACCATGGGGGAATCTATGTGCTGCCTAAAGGGGGGATCTAACTATGTGCTGCCTAAAGGGAGGCTCTATGTGCTGCCTAAATTTATGCCCTTTATGGATTAAAATCAGACTCTGCATCAACTATGTATTTTTCCATGGGAGTTTTGCCATGGATCCCCCTCCGGCACGCCACAGTCCAGGTGTTAGTCCCCTTGAAACAACTTTTAAATGACTATTGTGCCCAGAAAGAGTCCCTGTGGGTTTTAAAATTTGCCTGCCCATTGAAGTCAATGGCGGTTCGCCGTACCAGGACCTGCGGGTCACGTGACTGAATAAACTCCATGGTATTCTGCTTAAGGACCTTCGGAGGCCCTGTGACGTAAGCAATCCCATTACTCTATGTAATGGTGAATGACAAGTGCTCGGACCAATCAGATTCACCCCGCCCCCTGCCCATATAAGGGAGCGGCAGCCATCTTATCTCTCTCTTGTTCCTGCTCCACCAAGGAAGAAGCATCTCTACAGCTGTGCTCGCAGTGAGTTAGGCACGAGCCTTGCGGCAATGGCCGGATCATTTCAAATCTTGAGTGTATCAATCCCCAGACACTCTGCAGCATCACCGAACCTAATTATACCCCTAAATCTGGACTGATCTGCAAATATATCCCTAAATTCAGAGACTGTACCTATATCAAGGTCCGCAGCAATTGTCAGTCACTACGCAACTTAAAGGACTGTTCATATTAGATTGTAACTGTGCCTTGGTTGTATCGCAACCACTTAAGTAAAGTTATTCAAGTTCAAGTTCAACTTCTTTGTGGACCTTCAGTCACTTCATGCACCTATCGTTACTGGGAAGGGCGGCGATAGGCCGGAGCATAGCCTCAGCATAGCAGCCTGGCATCACGAATTTTAGGGTTAACATCAACCCCTCATATACCGATACCATACCACCACTACCATACACCCCCCCAAGGTCTACCACAGCAACATCACTAATTACGACTCTACGGAAGCACATAGAATAACAAGACCTGGTAACAACTATCATATCACAACTGCCTCATTATATCACAACTGCCTGCTGTCCACTGGCTACAAATAACACTAGTCCACGACCCTTGCTGTCTGCTGGCAGCCAATCCACCACTCCTGCTGTCCACTGTCTACTACAACTACGACCCGTACACCAGAGCCTGCTGTCTGGCTGCAGTTAACGGGGGTCCTAGGAGAAATATCTGATCACATTGTGATGCCCGGGCACAGTTATTCTATACACAGTCCAAAGTTGGAGACAGCTTCTCCTGGGCCAGACACGGGGAGTAAATGAACACACCGATGTCAGGTTACAAATAACTGTCTTTACTGAGCTGGGTGCAGATGATATAGCACAGACAGTAGGTTTCAGGTGAGAGGATGCAGCGTAACCTCTTGGGAGCCCTGTTGCCTCACTGGGACTTGTAGTCCTTTCACCAAATAAATTGATACTGACTTGTGAGATGGGTAGATAGGGTTCTACAAAGATATATAAGCCTTTTCCGCGGGGCATGAACTTCCTCTGTACGAGTGATCCTTGCAGAATGACCAGATTAAGTAGATTTGTTCTGGGCCTTCCCTTAAGCTCTCCACACACAACATGCCTTAACCACACTGTAGCTCAGGAGCAGCACTAGGCTGAACTGGAGTAACTTATCCCCCCACTACAGTGTATGGGAAAGAATTTAGGGGTTCCTTATAGGCAGGAAGGGTCACATGGGGAATACAAAGCTCCTCTCTTAAGAGTACAATAACATGTTTTAAATCACACATAGGAACAACATTAAATAATTATTTACCCCTTAAGGACCAGGCAATTTTCACTGTAGGACCAGAGTGTTTTTTGCACCACTGTCACTTTAAGCCTTAATAACTCTGGGATGCTTTTACCTTTCATTCTGATTCCAAGAATGTTTTTTCGTGACATATTCTACTTTATGTTAGTGGTAAAATGTTGTCGATACTTGCATAATTCCAAAATTTGATGAAAAAATTTGAAATTTAGCATTTTTCTAACTTTGAAGCTCTCTGCTTGTAAGGAAAATAGACATTCCAAATAAATTATATTTTGATTCACAAATACAATATGTCTACTTTATGTTTGCATCATAAAGTTGACATGTTTTTACTTTTGGAAGACATCAGAGGGCTTCCAAGTTCAGCAGCAATTTTCCAATTTTTCACAACATTTTCAAAATCTGAATTTTTCATGGACCAGTTCAGGTTTGAAGTGGATTTGAAGGGCCTTCATATTAGAAATACCCCATAAAAGACCTCATTATAAAAACTGTACCCCTCAAAGTGTTCAAAATGACATTCAGTAAGTGTGTTAACCCTTTAGGTGTTTCACAGGAATAACAGCAATGTGAAGGAGAAAATTCTAAATCTTCATTTTTTACATACGCATGTTCTTGTAGACCCAGTTTTTTTATTTTTACAAGGGGTAAAAGGAGAAAAATCCTCTCAATTTGTAACCCAATTTATCTCGAGTAAGGAAATACCTCATATGTGTATGTCAAGTGTTCGGCAGGTGCAGTAGAGGGCTCAGAAGGGAAGGAACGACTGGGATTTTGGAGAGTGAGTTTTTCTGAAATGGTTTTTGGGGGGCATGTCACAGTTAGGAAGCCCCTATGGTGCCAGAACAGCAAAAAAAAAAAAACACATGGCATATCATTTTGGAAACCACACCCAACAAGGCACGTAGCAAGGGGTCCAGTGAGCCTTAATACACCACAGGTGTTTGACGACTTTTCGTTTAAGTCGGATGTGTAAATGAAAACATTTTCTTTTTCACTAAAGTGCAGTTTTTTCCCAAATTTAAAATTTTTACAAAGGGTAATGGGAGAAAATGCGCCCTAAAATTTGTAACCCCATCTCTTCTGAGTATGGAAACACCCCATGTTAGGATGTAAAATGCTCTGTGGGTGCGCTACAATGCTCAGAAAAGAAGGAGTCACATTTGGCTTTTGGAAAGCAAATTTTGCTGAAATGGTTTTTGGGGGGCATGTAACATTTAAGAAGCCCCTATGGTGCCAGAACAGCAAAAAAAAACAAAAAAAAAAAAACACATGGCATACTATTTTGGAAACTACACCCCTCAAGGAACGTAGCAAGGGGTACAGGGAGCCTTAACACCTCACAGGTGTTTGACAACTTTTTGTTAAAGTTGGATGTGTAAATGAAAAAAAAAAAAAAAAATCCCCAAATTTTACATTTTTACAAGGGGTAATAGGAGAAAATGACCTCCAAAATTTGTAACCCCATTTCTTCTGAGTATAGAGATACCCCATGTGTGGACGTCAAGAGCTCTGCTGGTGCACTACAATGCTCAGAAGAGAAGGAGCACCATTGAGCTTTAGGAGTGTGAATTTGTTTGGAATGGAAGTCAGGGGCCATGTGCATTTACAAAGCCCCCCGTGGTGCCAGCACAGTGGACCCCCCACATGTGACCCCGTTTTGGAAACTACTCCCCTCACAGAATTTAATAAGGGGTGCAGTGAGCATTTACACCCCACTGGCATTTGACAGATCTTTGGAACAGTAGGCTGAGCAAATGAAAAATTACATTTTTCATTTTCACGGACCACTGTTCCAAAAATCTGTCAGACACCTGTGGAGCGTAAATGCTCACTGCACCCCTTATTACATTCCATGAGGGGTGTAGTTTCCAAAATGGGGTCACATGTTGGGGGGTCCATTGTTCTGGCACTATGGGGGCTTTGTAAACACACATGTGGCCTTCAATTCTGGACAAGTTTTCTCTTCAAAAGCACAATGGCGCTCCTTCTCTTCTAAGCATTGTAGTTCGCCCACAGAACACATTACATCCACATATTGGGTATGTTCTTAGAAGAAATGGGGTTACAAATTTTGGGGGGCATTCTTCCTATTTTCCCTTGTGAAAATGAAAATTTTAGGGTAACACCAGCATTTTTAATTTTTTTTTCATTTTCCCATCCAACTTTAACGAAAATTTGTCAAACACCTGTGGGGTGTTAAGGCTCACTATACCCCTTGTTACATTCCGTGAGGGGTGTAGTTTCCAAAATGGGGTCACATCGGGGTATTTATTTTTTTGCGTTTATGTCAGAACCGCTGTAAAATCAGCCACTCCTGTGCAAATCACCAATTTAGGCCTCAAATGTACATAGTGCACTCTCACTCCTGAGCCTTGTTGTGCGTCCGCAGAGCATTTTACACCCACATATGGGGTATTTTCGTACTTTTACCGCTTGTGAAAATAAAAAGTATGGGGCAACACCAGCATGTTAGTGTAATTTTTTACATTTTTTTACACTAACAGGCTGGTGTAAATTTGTAGTGCAATTTCTCCAGAGTACGGAAATAACCCATATGTGGCCCTAAACTGTTTCCTTGAAATACGACAGGGCTCCGAAGTGAAAGAGCGCCATGCGCATTTGAGGACTAAATTACGGATTGCATAGGGGTGGACATAGGGGTATTCTACACCAGTGATTCCCAAACAGGGTGCAGCTGTTGCTAAACTCCCAGCATGCCTGGACAGTCAGTGGCTGTCCGAAAATGCTGGAAGTTGTTGTTTTGCAACAGCTGGAGGCTCCGTATTGGAAAAACTGTCGTACTATACTTTTTCATTTTTATTCGGGGGGACGACAACTGTGTAAAGGGTGTATATGTAGTGTTTACCCTTTATTATGTGTTAGTGTAGTGTTTTTAGGGTACATTTGCTTCGGCGGGCATTTCTGGTGAGTTTCCCGCTAGGAGTTTGCGATGCAGTGAAAAATTTGACACAGCTCAAACTTCAAGCAGGAAACCTACTGTAAACACGCCCGTGTGAATGTACCCTGTACATTCATATGGGGGGGGGGCAAACCTCCAGCTGTTTCAAAACTACAACTCCCAGCATGTACTGACAGACCGTGCATGCTGGGAGCTGTACTTTTGCAACAGCTGGAGGCACACTGGTTGGGAAACCTCCAGTTAGTTTCTGTTACCTAACTTAGTATTTTCCAACTAGTGTGCCTCCAGCTGTTGCAAAACTAAAACTTCCAGCATGTACTGATCGCCGAAAAGCATGCTGGGAGATGTAATTATGCAACAGCTGGAGATACGCAACTACATCTCCCAGCATGCCGAGACAGCTGTTTGGGCATGCTGGGATTTTCAGTTTTGCAACATCTGGAGGGCTACAGTTTAGAGACCACTGCACAGTGATCTCACAACTATGGCCCTCCAGATGTTGCAAAGCTACAAATCCCAGCATGCCCAGACAGCAAACTGCTGTATGGGCATGCTAGGAGTTGTAGTTTTGCAAGATCTAGAGGGCCACAGTTTAGAAATCACTGCACAGTGATCTCCAAACTGTGACCCTCCAGCTGTTGCAAAACTAATAATCTCAGCATGCCCAAACAGCTGTCTGGGCATGCTGGGAGTTGTAGTTTTGCAAAATCTGGAGGGATACAGTTTAGAGACCACTGTATAGTGGTCTCAAACTGTAACCCTCCAGACGTTGCTAGGCAACTCACCGGCTTCCGTAGGATCCAGGGATCCGTCCTCTGCTGCCACCGATCCCCGCCGCTGATCGTCGCCTCCGCCGCGGTAAGTGGACTCCGGCGCTGGTCCCTGTCGGTTTCATTGTGGGTGGACAGAACGGGGAGGCCGAAAGTTAACCCCCCCCCCCCCCCCCGCCCCCGATCTGCTATTGGTCGTCGCTTATAGACGACCAATAGCAGGGATAGGAGGGGTGGCACCCCTACCACCTCACTCCTATCCTTTCACGGGGATCGAGGGTGTCTTGGACAACCCCAATCCCCCTTATTTTCTGGGTCACATAGACCCGTATGACCCGAAATCGCGCAAATCGCCGGTGTGAATTCACCGGCGATTTGCTGCGTTCCCCGACATGGGGGGGTCTGATGACCCCCCCCCCCTGGGCATTTGCGCGGGGTGCCTGCTGATCGATAACAGCAGTCACCCCTGCCCGGTCCCTGCCTCGCGTACGTCATTGGTCCTTAACTACCAGGGAGCTTAGACGTACGTCCATGGTCCTTAAGGGGTTAAAATACATTAACTCTTTATAAAGTGCTGATACATAATAAACACAGCAAGAAGTTTTTAGTGGGCCCAACACCTTGAACTACAGGGCTGCCCGAAGTAATCTGAAGCCACAGGACAGCTATTGGTGCCGGGACACCACACTAGTCCACCACTGCCTGCTTTCCGTGGGCTACAACTAGCATTAGTCCACCACTGCCTGCTGTCCACTGCCTACAACTAGCACTAGTTTACCCCCCCCCCCCCTGCTGTCTGCTGACTACAACAACTACCACCAGTCCACCACCCCTACTGTTCACTGGATACTGAAACTAACACCAGTTCTCCACCCTTGCTCCTGCTGCTTCCAGCTAGGCCTACACAAATACAACCCAAAAGACGCCCAAAAAAGGAAAATGTTGGCTTTTTCTTCTTGACTTTTATGAGACACCAATCCTGATGCAACTCCCAAAAAGGGAGACTTTTTGGAAAGCTTTTTTTTAAAAAGCATGGCATCTTTTACCCTCTGTGTGCATAAACAATCCTATAGTGCAGTGTGTTTTTAACAAACTGTTAGTTCCTATAGGTTACCGCATGTCGCCATAACTTTGACATTTACTTAGCCTTAAAACCACTTTAAAACTACTTGATTCCTTGGTGACCCAAGCAGTGTTATACAGGGCTCCAGAGCTCTTAAGCTGTGTTATACACGAGTTTTAAGTGTTTGATTTTGGTTAGAACTTATTTGCCACAAACTAACCTTTTCAAAAATTTCTCAACTCTAATTATGTCTCTGTGTGGTACCAAGAAAGGCAATGTTACTGTTTGAGGGTTAATGAACAGAAGTTGTATAGAGGTAGCGTAGATGCTAAAGAACAGGGCTACTGTCAGGGGGGGTACAGGGAGTACTAGGGGTTATTACATTTCAGGGGACTCAAGCCAAGAAAGCAATGTTGCTTGCCTCCCTCCAGGGACATCCAGGGACAAAATAGATCTTTTCCAGGGATGTCCTGTCATGCCGTCATGGGCCCGTGGCCACTTTAAATGCTTGGACCCTGCCTAGACCAAGTAATGCAGGTGGCTGACCTGTCAGGAAGGTAATTATGCATACATAGGCCCCCTCTGTGCCCTAATAGGCCCCTCGGAGCAGTGGTAGGTGCACCGAAGTGGGGCATTACACAAACATACTGCCTGCAGCCATATATTGTAGGAGCCTACAACTATATATGGGAGGCACAGGGGACCTACAACACAATATATGGGGGGCACAGAGGGTTTACACCTACAGTCATGGCAATAAATGTTGGCACCCCCGAAATGTTTCAAGAAAATTAAGTATTTCTCACAGGAAAGGATTGCAGTAACACATGTTTTGCTATACACATGTTTATTCCCTTTGTGTGTTTTGGAACTAAACCAAAATAGGGAGGAAAAAAGCAAACTGGACATAATGTCACACCAAACTCCAAAAATGGTCTGGACAAATTTATTGGCACCCCCCTTCAAAATTGTGGATAAATAAAACTGTTTCAAGCATGTGAAGCACCTTTTAAACTCACCTGGGTCAAGTAACAGGTGTGGGCAATATAAAAATCACACCTGAAAGCAGATAAAAAGGAAAGAAGTTCACTTAGTCTTTGCATTGTGTGCCTCTGTGTGCCACACTAAGCATGGACAACAGAAAGAGAAGATAACTGTCTGAGTACTTGAGAACCAAAATTGTGGAAACATATCAACAATCTCAAGGTTACAAGTCCATCTCAAGAGTTCTAGATTTGCCTTTGTCCACAGTGCGCAACATTATCAAGAAGTTTGCAACCCATGGCACTGTATATAATCTCCCTGGGCATGGACCAAAGAGAAAAATTGATGAAAGGTGTCAACGCAGGATAGTCCGGATAGTGGATAAGCAGCCCCAAACAAGTTCCAAAGATATTCAAGCTGTCCTACAGGCTCAGGGAGCATCAGTGTCAGCACGAACTATCCGTCGACATTTAAATGAAACGCCATGGCAGGAGACCCAGGAGGACCCCAGTGCTGACACAGAGATATAAAAAAGCAAGACTACATTTTGCCAAAATGAACTTGAGTAAGCCAAAATCCTTCTGGGAAAACGTCTTGTGGACAGATGAGACCAAGATAGAGCTTTTTTTTATAAAGCACATCATTCTACTGTTTACCAAAGACAGAATGAGGCCTACTAAGAAAAAAACTAAGTACCTACAGTAAACTATGGTGAAGGTACAATTATGTTTTGGGGTTGTTTTGCAGCCCCTGGCACTGGGTGCCTTGAAAGTGTGCAAGGCATCATGAAATCTGAGAATTACAAATGGATTTTGGGTCGCACTGTACAGCCCAGTGTAAGAAAGCTGGGTTTGCATCCAAGACTTGGGTCTTCCAGCAGGACAATGACCCCAAACATACGTCAAAAAGCACCCAAAAATGGATGGCAACAAAGCGCTGGAGAGTTCTGAAGTGGCCAGCAATGAGTCCAGATCTAAATCCCATTGAACACCTGTGGAGAGATCTTAAAATTGCTGTTGGGAAAAGGCGTCCTTCCAATAAGAGAGACCTGGAGCAGTTTGCAAAGGAAAAGTGGTCCAACATTCTGGATGAGAGGTGTAAGAAGCTTATTGATGGTTATAGTAAGCGACTTATTTCAGTTATTTTTTCCAAAGGGTGTGCAATCAAATATTAAGATAAGGGTGCCAATAATTTTGTATAGCCCATTTTTGGAGTTTGGTGTGACATTATGTCTTGTTGTCTCCTTAGATATTCATGGCTGTTTAGATAAGACAGATGAGGGGGCTAATTACCTTCTCTAGTCTGTACTGGTACATTTTACCCAAGTGAAGGGGGGTTGAGATAAGAAATTGTGAAACTTATAATTATTTCTTATCTGAACGAACATTAGTTACTGATATATAAAGTAATCAATAGGACATATGATATTGTCATATTGTCAGGATCCGGATGGGTATACAGTGAGGATACTGGTGGTGGATCCTCTGTGTCAGTGGGGTGATGACGTGGGCCGTACCAGGGGAATGGAATCTAAGGGGTTACTGGTTTTCACCAGAGCCCGCCTCAAAGTGGGATGGACTTGCAGCAGCAGGTAACCCCCAGGTCGTTCCACCCGATAGCGACTCAACCCCAGCTGACTGATTAGGCAAGAGCAAGGTCGGACGTAGCAGAAGGTCAGGGCAGGCAGCAAGGATCGTGGTCAGGGGCAATGACAGAGGGTCTGAAACACTGGCTTGGAACATACACAAGAAACGCTTTCACTGGCACTAAGGCAACAAGATCCGGCAATACTAGGAAGGGGAAGTGGGTTTTTATAGAGAGGACACAGGTGAAAGTGCTGATTGGGCCAGGCGCCAATCAGTGGCGCACTGGCCCTTTAAATCGCAGAGAGCCGGGGCACGTGTGCCGGGACTGAGCCAATGGAGGACAGGACAGGTGAGGGGGTTAGGATGCGAGCCGCGAGCGGGCGCGGGTCACATCCCCGCCGGTGACACTGATGCAGCGCTCCCGATCAGCGGGTCTGACCGGGACGCTGCATGGAGGTGAATGCCGCGAGCGCTCCGGGGAGGAGCAGGGACCCGGAGCGCTCGGCGTAACACATATACTGTTAAGTATTGTAAATGTGATGTCCCGGTACCGCATCCTATACGGTACCTGCATAGAGGTCCCCATAGCCAGAGTCCCTAGGACGTCGGGGTCCTTTTTCTCTAGTCTGCCCCTTGTCACCTCTCATCTAGATATCAGTTAAACTAACAGTTTATTCAGGATTTATATAAGTATAATTGTACAAATGTATATAATTGGTTAATTACCTGTACTGAGCGTAGCAGGACCTGCGGGTCACGTGATCAGGTAAACTCTATGGTTTTTGCTTAAGGACCTTTTGAGGTTTCTATGATGTATTGCACCCATCATTCCTTGTTGTTAGCTCTTCTCTTGTTCCTGGGCTGTTGACAGGGAAGGATCTGCGCTGCTGTCATCAGTGAGTTTAGAGTTTTATCTCTTCTAAGCCGTCAGTGTATCAATCTCTAAGCACTCTGCAAGATCACCGGACCTAATCTATCCCCTAAATCCGGACGGATCTTCACAATTAACCCTAAATTCAGAGACTTATAGCACAAGTCAAGTTCCGCAACAACTGTCAGTCACTGAAGTGTATGGAGACTGTTTGAATGAGACTGTTACTGTTCATTGGATGTATCGCAAGTCTTTAAGTAAAGTTTATCCAAGTTCAAGTTCAACTATCTTGTGGACCTTCAGTCATTATTTGCAAACACCTATCGTTACTGGGAAGGGCGGCGATAGGCCGGAGAATTACCTCAGCATACTAGCCCTCAGCCTGGCGTCACGAACAATAGGGTTAACCTTAACCCCTGATATACTGAAGCAATACCCTGACTACATTACCCCTACCCCAGAGGCCTACCCCAAAGCCTTTTTGGCGTCGCACGAACAGGATTCGGGTGTGTGCCTACTACAGTCGCCACTAGTGAAAGTGTACTCCCCCCCCAGAAAAAAAACTTTATTCATGTACTGTGACTTATACTCCAGAGTAAGGGGTTGCGCGCACGGTGCTGTGTGGAGGAAGCGCGCATGTAAAGTAAGGGGAAGGTGAACAGCACAGCGGAGTTACAAGCTGTGAAAGGAAGAACTGAAGTTAGCGCGGGGCCTTCCTGTGAACGTGATCCAGAGACCCCGCCCACCGAAGCCATCGGTGCCGTGGCGGCCATTTTGTTGGAGTCTAGTGCCAAAAACCAACAAAGAGAGAGAGTTCAGCATGGGAAAAGGCACAGAGTGCGACAACGGGTTGGAAGCTGTAAGGAACCGGAACAGTACGGGACTCTGAGACACCAGATTGTCGAATTGAAATCCTATATAGAGTCACTCCAGCTGCCGATCAACGCACTCAAACGTCAATTAAAAGCTATTGAGTTTCAAGTCACCGCTCTCAAATTTGAAATCTATGCTCTCAAATTCCAGATTAGAGAACAATGGCGTATCTCCTCGGGACCTAGGAATTCAAGATCTATTTAAAGGGCCAGCATACCAAACACGAAGATTTCAGAACCTGCAGCGCCACAGTCCCCATCTGAACAGCAAGGGGGCGATGCTCCAGTGGCCCCATCAATGTGGTCTCCACCCCAAGTCAGAAAGGTGTTGCCGCCTTCACTAACACTTTCTACCTAACAAAGACATGCTCTACCTGTGATTCCAACAAGACCTCCATCACATGCGGAGCAGGACCCAGCAAGTCCACCTCCAGTCTCTTCCTATGTGTTGGGAGCCCCTGTTGCTGCACCTGTCTTCTTGGGGAATCCTGTGCTTCCCACCTACAATGGTGACCCTTTTACATTGAGAGACTTTAAAGAAAAGTTTTACAGCCTCTTTGGATTTTATCCATTACCCCCTCACCAACAGATACAGCTGCTTCTGGGACATGCAGTAGCTTTACAGAGCGCATTAGAGGCGGTACAGAAGTTGGACAGCATCACGCCCAATCAGGGCAACCGAGTACCGATGGACCATTTTATAGAAGGGGCACTGAATAAATGGGACAAGGCCCAACTAAGGATGCTGGCTGTGCAAAATCCCGATATGGCTTTCCCAGCTTTTAAGAGACTAGCGGTTAAAGTGATAGAATCAGGACCTCAGAAAGAGGAGGCTAGTGTTCCCGCTACAGAATCTCTGGGGCCCTCGCCCCAGCCGCTCGTCCCTTCTCAGTCTGCCCCGCCAACACCTTCTTCTAGCCCTTGGACAGCTGACCTACAAGACCTTAAACAGGACATTGAGCAGTTAGCCAAGGCCTTTAAAGAAATGGCGGTAAGGCCAAACCGTTCTAGATCTGCAACCCCGCCACCGAAGAAACCTGACCCCCGCCCTGCTGGTCCACCTGATAACCCTCCTGTGAGACCACCTGGAAGTCAGAGACCAGTCTGTAGTTATTGTAACAAGAATGGACACTGGAAGAGCCAATGTTGGGCTTTAAACGGGCGTCCCCTGGGGTCGAGGACCGCACCCCAGGAGTAGCAGCTGAAGGTCCAGAATCAACCAGCGGCAAGAAGGGACTGTCTATGTATGTAGCTTCTTGTCCTTATGTACAGGTGATAGTTGAAGGTATCCGGTTACAAGCTCTGATAGATACGGGGTCTCAGGTGTCCACTATTCCGCAGGGGGTTTTCTATAAGTATTGGGGCCCAGAAAGGTTGTGTGAGCCTCAGGAAGCGGAGTTTAGAGTAATTGCAGGGAACGGGAAACCAGTACCCAGGCATGGCTACTGGGAGCCCACGGTGAAGGTGGGAAAGCATGTGTTAGAAAGGCAGGGTGTGATTGTCACCAATTTTAGGGATGAAGGGGCAGCTGATTTAATCTTAGGCATGAATATTATGAGACAGTTTTGATTATATTGTCTGTGTACTGCATGCATCCCTCCCTCACTTGTCACTTCCAGGCCGGCGAGCTGCCCAACACCACCTCAAAAATCGTCCAAGCAGAACAGAAGTTTGTGAATCATCAAGAAGAAATCTGTCGAGTAAGGATTCAAGATATACGAGCCGTTAGTCTACAGTCACAGAAGGAGACAGTTATTTGATGTTGTGCCCGACCCGATGTGAAGAATCAAGATTATCAAGCGCTCTTGGAACCCATCCTACTGGAAGATTGTCCCTTGGTGCAAGCCGCTAGAAGCCTGGTAACAGTACGTAATGGGAAAGTTCCGGTGAGACTTATTAATCTCTCTCAAGTTGCCGTCCGACTACCCAAGTATACCCGGTGGCTACCCTGCACCATTTAGATGTCAGAGATGTGGTCTCGAAGTCGCAAGTGGCTCAACGAGAACCTGACCAGAATCCTGTGGTACCTTGGTGGAGCCAACTACAAATAGGAGGCGAAGATACCCCCAAGGAACAGGTGGAAGGAGTCATCCAGGTAGCTAAGAAATATCAAGAAGCTTTCAGCAAGTTCCCTACAGACTTTGGCAGGACCACCATGATCAAACATAGGATTCTCACAGGGGACAGTCCACCCATTAAGGAGAGACATCGCCCTGTGGCTCCTGGGATGTATCAGACCATAAAGAAGATGCTCGTGGAGATGAAAGAGGCTGATGTCATCCAAGAAAGCCAGAGTCCTTGGGCTGCACCTTTGGTCCTGGTGAAGAAAAAAGATGGGACTATCCGCTTTTGTGTAGATTACCGGAAGTTGAACGGCATAACTCATAAGGATGCCATCCTCTTCCTCGTATTGAAGAATCCTTGACTGCATTGGGGTCTGCCGCCTACTTTTCCACACTGGATTTGACGAGCAGTTACTGGCAGATGCCAATGGTGGAGGAGGATAGAGAAGACCGTGTTTGTGACCCCTAGTAGACTCTTTGAATTCAAAAGTATGCCCTTTGGACTGTGCAATGCACCAGCCACTTTCCAAGGCTTAACCCCTTCACGATGAGTGACGTACATGTACGGCGCCACAAAGTGTCACTTGGCGCGCGGCGACGTACATGTACGTTGCGGGGTTCCGGGAGCGTCGCGTCACCGCTAGCGGTGATCGGGCCGGGATGACTGCTGTTATTTAACAGCAGGCATCCCGGCACATCACTGATGGGGGTCCTGAGACCCCCCCATGACGGCGATGGGCGCAAATCGCAGGTCAATTCAAACCTGCGATCTGCGCGATTCCGGGTCATACGGATCACTGGTGACCTGGAAAATAAGAGGGATCGGGGGTGTCCGAGACACCCTCGATCCCCCTGAAGGGACAGGAGTTTGGTGGCAGGGGTGCCACCCCTCCTATCCCTGCTTTTGGTCGGCCGGAGCGACCGACCGAGAGCAGACCGGGGGAGGGTGGGTTAAAGTTCGGTTCCCCCGCTTTGCCCACCTATCGGTGTCCGGGCAAAACGGGGGGAACTGCCCAGGGACCGGCGCCAAAGGTCCCTTACCTGAATCCCCGAGCGCGATCCTCCATGCGGGGATCCCCCACGTGCGGCGGCGGCGGCAGCAATTCATTCGGGTCCTGCCAGGTGAGTTGTTGCCTAGCAACATCCGGAGGGCCACAGTTTACAGTGGTCTCTAAACCGTGGCCCTCCAGATGTTGCAAAACTACAACTCCCAGCATGCCCAGACAGCTGTTTGCTGTGTGGGCATGCTGGGACTTGTAGTTTTGCAATATTTAGAGGGATTCAGGTTGTAGATCACTATGCAGTGGTCTCAAACTGTAGCCCTCCAAATGTTGCAAAACTACAACTCTCAGCATGCCCAGACAGCAGTTTGCTGTCTGGGCATGCTGCGAGTTGTAGTTTTGCAACATCTGGAGGGCCACAGTTTAGAGACCACTGGACAATGATCTACAACCTGAACCCCTCTAAATCTTGCAAAACTACAACTCCCAGCATTCAGGAACAGCATAAGGCTGTCTTGTAATGCTGGGAGTTGTACTTGCGTGCCTCCAGCTGTTGCATAACTACATCTCCCAGCATGCCCTTCCGCAATCAGTACATGCTGGGAGTTGTAGTTTTGCAACAGCTGAAGGCACACTGGTTGGAAAATACTGAGTTAGGTCATAGAACCTAACTCAAGGTTTTCCAACCAGTGTGCCTTCAGCTGTTGCAAAACTACAACTCCCAGCATGCATGGTCTATCAGTGCATGCTGGGAATTGTAGTTTTGACCCCCCTCCCATGTAAATGTACAGGCTACATTCACACTGGCGGCAGATTACAGTGAGTTCCCCGCTTCAAGTTTGAGCTGCGGCAAATTTTCCGCCGCAGCTCAAACTCCTAGCGGGAGACTCAGTGTAATCTGCCTCCAGTGTGAATGGAACCTAAAAACACTACACTACACTAACATAAAATAAAGAGTAAAACACTACATATACACACGTACACTGCCCCCCCCACCACCCCCCTTCCCCAATAAAAATGAAAAAACGTATTGTACGGCAGTGTTTCTAAGATGGAGCCTCCAGCTGTTGCAAAACAAAAACTCCCAGCATTTCTGGATGGCAATTGACTGTCCAAGCATGCTGGGAGTTTTACAATAGCTGGAGGCACCCTGTTTGGGAATCACTGGCATAGAATACCCCTATGTCCACCCCTATGCAAGTCCCTAATTCAGGCCTCAAATGCGCATGGCGCTCTCACTTTGGAGCCCTATTGTATTTCAAGGCAACAGTGTAGGGTCACATCTGAGGTATCGCCATACTCGGGAGAAATTGCCTAACAAATTTTGGGGGGCTTTTTCTCCTTTTACCCCTTATGAACAGTTGGGGTCTACACCAGCATGTTAGTGTAAAAAAATAAACATTTTTACACTAACATGCTGGTGTTGCCCTATACCTTTCATTTTCACAAGAGGTAAAAGGGAAAAAAAGTTTGTAAAATTTGTAACGCAATTTCTCCCGTGTATGGAGATACCACAAATGTGGGTGCAAAGTGCTCTGGGGGCACACAACAAGGCCCAGAAGGGAGAGTGCGCCATGTACATTTGAGGGGATTTGCACAGGGGTGGCTGATTGTTACAGCGGTTCTGACAAACGCAAAAAAAAAAAAAAACATTTTGTAAACTACACCCCTCACGGAATGTAATGAGGGGTGCAGTGAGAATTTACACCCCAGAGGTGTCTGACGGATCTTTGGAACAGTGGTCCGTGAAAATGAAAAATTTTGCACAGCCCACTGTTCCAAAGATCTGTCAGACACCAGTGGGGGGGTAAATGCTCACTTTACCCCTCATTACATTCTGTGAGGGGTCTAGTTTCCAAAATGGTATGCCATGTGTTTTTTTTTTGCTGTCCTGGCACCATAGGGGCTTCCTAAATGCGACATGCCCCCCGAGCAAAATTTGCTCTCAAAAAGCCAAATATGACGCCTTCTCCTCTGAGCATTGTAGTTTGCCCGCAGTGCACTTCAGGTCTACTTATGGGGTACTTCCATACTCAGAAGAGATGGGGTTACAAATTTTTGGGGGTCTTTTCTGCTATTAACCCTTGCAAAAATGTGAAATTTGGAGGGAACCCCACATTTTAGTGAATTTTATTTATTTTTTTACATATGCAAAAGTCGTGAAACACCTGTGGGTTATTAAGGCTCACTTTATCCCTTGTTACGTTCCTCAAGGGGTATAGTTTCCAAAATGGTATGCCATGTGTTTTTTTTTTTTGCTGTCCTGGCACCATAGGGGCTTCCTAAATGCAACATGCCCCCCGAGCAAAATTTGCTCTCAAAAAGCCAAATATGACTCCTTCTCTTCTGAGCATTGTAGTTCGTCCGCAGTGCACTTCACTTCAACTTATGGGGTACCTCCATACTCAGAAGAGATGGGGTTGCTAATTTTGGGGGGTCTTTTCTGCTATTAACCATTTAAAAAATGTGAAGTTTTGGGGAAAACCAACATTTTAGTGAAATTTTTATTTTATTTTACATATGCAAAAGTCGTGAAACACCTGTGGGGTATTAAGGCTCACTTTATTCCTTGTTATGTTCCTCAAGGGGTCTAGGTTCCAAAATGGTATGTCATGTAGGTTTTTTTTTTTTTTTGCTGTCCTGGCACCATAAGGGCTTCCTAAATTCGACATGCCCCCCAAAAACCATTTCAGAAAAACGTACTCTCCAAAATCCCCTTGTCGCTCTTTCGCTTCTGAGCCCTCTACTGTGCCCGCCGAACACTTTACATAGACATATGAGGTATTTCCTTACTCAAGAGAAATTAGGTTACACATACAAGTATACATTTTCTCCTTTTACCCCTGGTAAAAATTCAAAATTTGGGTCTACAATAACATGCAAGTGTAAAAAATTACGATTTTGAATTTTCTCCTTCACTTTGCTGCTTTTACTGTGAAACACCTAAAGGGTTAAAACACTTACTGAATGTAATTTTGAATACTTTGGGGGGTGCAGTTTTTATAATGAGGTCATTTATAGGGTATTTATAATATGAAGACCCTTCAAATCCCCTTCAAACCTGAACTGGTCCCTGAAAAATAGTGAGTTTGAAAATTTTGTGGAAAATTGCTGCTGAACTTTGAAGCCCTCTGGTGTCTTCCAAAAGTAAAAACTCGTCCTTACAAGCAGAGATCTTCAAAGTTAGAAAAATGCTAATTTTTTTTCATCAAATTTGGGGATTTTTCACCAAGAAAGGATGCAAGTTATCACAAAAATTTACCACTATATTAAAGAAGAATATGTCACAAAAAACAATCTCAGAATCAGAATGATAAGTAAAAGCATTCCAGAGTTATTACTGTTTAAAGTGACAGTGGTTAGATTTGCAAAAAAGGGCTTCATCCTAGAGGTGAAAATGGGCTGCATCCTTAAGGGGTTAATGGAATGATGCTTGGGGCACCTTAACTTCCAGAGTGTTCTGTTATATTTAGATGATGTCATCATCTATTCCCGGACATATCAGGAACACCTGAAGCACCTGAAAGAAGTTTTCCAAGTCCGTATCCAACATGGGCTCAAGGTTAAACCTTCCAAATGTCACTTGCTAAAGCGACAAGTCCACTATCTGGGACATGTCGTCAGTGCTCAAGGAGTCCAGCCTGATCCGGACAAAGTGAGTGCTGTGAAAGAGTGGCCTACACCCAGGACGGTGTGAGACATCCAAAGTTTCCTGGGATTTGCCGGCTATTATTGATGCTTCATCCCCCATTTTCTCAAATTGCTGGGCCCTTAACCGAGTTACTGAGAGGGACTGCCCGGAAGAATTATAATGGGAGGCTACCCATACAGTGGGCTGAAGAACAAGAAGATGCCTTTCGAGTCTTGAAGTACCTCCTCGCGGAACCCCCCATTTTGGCGTAACCTGACTACAGCCTGCCGTTCCGTTTGTATACAGACGCTAGCTTCGAAGGTCTGGGGGCAGTCTTTTCTCAGGTGCAAGATGGCAAAGAGAGGGTGATTGCCTATGCCAGCCGACATCTCCGAGGTGCTGAGAAGAATGACGACAACTAGAACTCCTTCAAACTGGAGCTCCTGGCCCTTGTCTGGGCCATTACTGAGAAGTTTAAGGACAATCTGGCTGCTACTCCCTTCACGGTCTACACTGTTAACAACCCCTTGGCCCATTTGAACACTGCTAAGTTGGGAGCTCTTGAACAGCGCTGGGCCTCTCGGTTGGCCAACTATGATTTCAACATTAAGTACCGCAGCGGAAAAACCAATGTTAATGCGGATGTACTTTCTCGCATGGCCCCGGGAGGAGCACCTCCTGCTGACGATGTGTGGGAAGATGTGGAAATGCCTTCCTTCTACCGAAGGTTCGTGAGCCAGAGAGCTTTAACTGCCCAGGCGGGTGACGGACCTGAATCTCCCAAAGTCCCTGAAGATTTGTCTACATGGAAGACGCTTCAGGATGAAAGCCGAGTCATCGGGGACCTCTTAGACTATTGCCTCCACAAGAAAGTGCCCACTCGGGTACACAAGACACGGTGGGGACTTTGAATTGAAGCAGCGGTGGTGGCAGAGGAATCGCCTGTTCCTGCACAAGGGGTTGGTCTAGCGAAATTCCCTGGACCCAGTCTCCGGAGACTGCATACATCAGATTGTGGTTCCCAGAAGAGATGCAGCCATGGTCATGAATGCCTATCATTATCAATCCGGACACTTCGGGGTCCATAAGACAGAGGCCACCTTCAGAAGGAGATTTTACTGGATTGGGATGTGGGGAGACATCGAGAAATGATGTGCCAAATGCTCCGTGTGCAATGTGATCAAGAATCCCCGAAGGGACGCAAGAGCCCCTTTACATCCCATCTGTACGGAGAGGCCGAACCAGATTGTTGCCTTGGATCATGTGAAGCTGGCCCCCACTCGATCTGGCTACTGTCATGCTCTAACCATGGTGGATCATTATTCCAAGTGGGTGGTCGTGGTCCTTGTCAAGGATCTTACCGCCAAGACTGCTGCTCAGCTCTTCTATCATCATTGGATCCAACCTCTAGGATGTCCTTTGAGGCCCAGTTGTTCCAAGAACTTTGCCGGTTGCATGACTGCAAGAAACTCCGGACGACGGCCTACCATCCCCAAGAAAATGGGCTCTGCGAGAGGATCAATCAAGTGTTCATCCAAATGCTCAGAGCCGCCTCTGTCTCAAAGCATGAAGAGTGGCCTCAGCTGTTGCATGAACTTCTAGAAATTTACAACACCACTGTCCACTGCTCTACGGGGTATACGCCTTTTTCCTGATGATGGGCCGACACGGCCAATTGCCAATGGATCGGACCTTCGGGCTTCAGGTTTCCCAAGGTTGGGTGTCAGAGCATCAACGAAGAATTGAGGAAGCCAAAGACATTGTTGAGAAGAAAATGGATAAAGTTCATGAGTGCCAGCAGAAAGATTATAATCGACATGCTTCGGCTCAGCCCTTACAGCTTGGAGATAAGGTGTGGGTCTGAAAATTCCCTAGAACCCATAAACTGGACTCATTGTGAGAAAAGGAACCGTACACCATTACTGCGGTCCCTTACCCCGAAACGGACGTGTACAAAATACAGAAGGACGGGTTCGAGCCACAGGAATAGAATAAAAGTGTGCCTGAAAGAAGATATACTTGGCCCACCTCCTTCTACTCCTCCTGCTACTTCTACTCCACCTCCAACAAGGCCAGTGAGAGAATACGTGCCGGGAGAAGGAATTCATCCCACTATGGACGTTCCTTTGTTCCCATCTCAGCAGCCTACCATGTATTGGGGTATATCGTTTCCAGCTCCATCCAGCCAGCCGCCGCTGGTTGCTCCACCCAGACAGTTGCCAGTGGCCGTTCCACCTAGCCAGTTGCCAATAGCTGTTGCTCCCTGTCAACCACCATTGGTTGCTACACCAAACATCAGTCCTGCTCCTGTGACTGCTCCAGGTCTTGATGCCCCTACTCCACCTGTCTTTAGAGAACCCCCCAGTCCAACCAAAGATATTGCTTCTGTTTCCAGCCCTCCAGCTGGTCCCTCAGGAACTGAAGTTCTTGAAGAATCCCCAAGTGAAGGAACTCCTGATGACTCGGAGGTGGTGTTGCGGCGGTCTCAAAGGACTACACAGGGCAAACTACCCATAGTACCTTTGATAACCCACTTCAATGTGCTGCCTATAACTTTTCAGTACTTTTCAGTAGATTACTGACTTAAAGGGGTATTCCAGGCAAAAACTTTTTTTTATATATCAACTGGCTCCGGAAAGTTAAACAGATTTGTAAATTACTTCTATTAAAAAATCTTAATCCTTCCAATAGTTATTAGCTTCTGAAGTTGAGTTGTTGTTTTCTGTCTAACTGCTTTCTGATGACTCACGTCCCGGGAGCTGTCCAGCTCCTATGGGGATATTTTCCCATCATGCAAGGGATATTCTCCCATCATGCACAGCTCCCGAGACGTGACATCATCATTGAGCAGTTAGACAGAAAACTTCAGAAGCTAATAACTATTGGAAGGATTAAGATTTTTTAATAGAAGTAATTTACAAATCTGTTTAACTTTCCGGAGCCAGTTGATATATAAGAAAAAGTTTTTGCCTGGAATACCCCTTTAAATGTACTACCTCAAGTTTCTCTAGTACATACACCAAAATAAATATCTCACTTAAGAAAACACTTTAGGGATTGTAGCATATTGAAATTCAATTCCTGCTACTGTTAGGTACACTTCTTCTCCTTTGCATGTGTGAGATGCTCTACCTGGCCAGTAGGTGCTCTTGCGAGCTAACAAATTAAACACGGAATTCTTAAAGTAACCTAGGTAGGTTATGTGAAGTGCTCTAGGGAGAAGTAGCGTGTAGCCGATAGACCCTAGCAGCCAATCTTACTGTGACCTAGCTTCCGGCTAGCCAGTATACCTTATGTGTACTAACAGGAAACTCATTGTTGGCGAATAAAATGTGTGAGATAATAAAAATGTCTAGTCAGCTTGACGCTAAAGGTATATAGAGCTGTACTAATGTCTAGTTAGTCTCATAAAGATGTGTAGAGAGCTAATAAAATGTCTTAGGAGCTAGCATGTTAGATAGCTGCCTAATTATCTAGTAAGCTTTAAAATGTATAGTAAGCTTAATAAAAATGTCTAAGAAGTTAGAAACTAAAGGTTAGATAGCTTCATTAATGTCTAGATAGCATTAATGTCTAGATAGTACCCATGTCTAGATAGATTTCTATTGTCTAGTCTGGATACTAGTAAGAGTATCAGAGAATGTAAATGTGTTCAATGTTTACTTAGCATGTATAGCAAATTTATAAGTATCATCCTGGTCTAGTCCTAGTCCCTCTGTCTTAGGGGACAGGCGCCGAGGTTGACTTATCTTAAGTAAGGGGGTTTGTGGTGTCCCGGTACTGCATCCTATATGGTACCTGCAGAGAGGTCCCCATAGCCAGAGTCCCTAGGACGTCGGGTCCTTCGTCTCTAGTCTGCCCCTTATCCCCTTTAATCTAGATATTAGTTAATCCAATCACAAGAAGAAATGAATAGAGTCGCAACTCACCGCACTGTTAAACTTCAGGCTTTAATGCATAATGCCACAGGGTCCAAAGACAAAGACATCCAACATTGGCAGCAGGCCGGGGGGGGGGGGGTTGTGCAGGGGAACAACAAAGTTGTATATAGTAAACACAAACCTTTCCAAAAAAAACACCCATATAGTGCAAGTTAAGGTCAAAATAGGATCTAAACCTAGCGTACAGCGGTTATATGAACGATGAAAGATCATTCCTTTCATTAAGTCCCATTGGACCTATCGCATTTAGTCTACTTATCTAGTAGACTTCTCGCTGTGCAAGCCGTAGCTCCTTGTTCACATCGCTCATATTGTCAAACATGCGTTCTATGCCCGCAAAGTGAAGTGCTCTCGGGTCATTATTATGTACAGTACGCATGTGAGCAATAAGTCGGGATGCTCCTACTCCTGTTTTTAGAGAGTACAGATTTTCTCTAATACGTTTAAACAAATGTCTTTTTGTTTTGCCCACGTAGTATAACCCGCAGCTGCATATTATGCAGTATACTACGTGGGTGCTACGGCAAATTATAAACTGCTTTACATGAATATTATAGCCTCCTAGATTAAATGTACTTTTAGCTAAATTAAGGTTACAGTGGGAACAATTTCTGCATGGATAGTTACCATTTGGGACTATGTTGCTCAACCAATTCTTTTTTTTCCAGTCATTATTTCTTTGTCTTCTTTTAATAAAACCTCCTATAGTGTTGTTTCTTTTATAGGTAACGAGAGGTTTGCGTTTGGCTACTTCTTGTAAGTCAACATCATGTTCCAACAAAAAACAATTTTTATGTATGGCATTGCGAATTGCATTGTTCATATTGGTATTTTGGAAAGAAATTTTTTTTTTCTACAGTATTGGGGGCTCTTTTCTTAGGTCTTTTTATAATTTCTTCTCTGCTTTTATTATGAACCCTTTCCATAGGGTTCCATTTCCTTTTTTCCTAGCGTGCAATGCTAAGGATGAACTACAACTGCTGAGCCAGAAAGCATTGGAGTCCAAAATACTAACTCTAGCCGAAAAGGAGTTGAGGAGTTTCTGGACGATAAAATCGCTGATGGCATACACAGAGTGTGGAAGAGTACCAAGGGGTCTGCGGCCCTACAAACCACCCTCCCAATTTTTGGAGGACAAATTATTTATTAAGGAGTGGGATACAGCACATTTAATGCTTGCCAAAAATCTACAAATGATAGTGCTCAACAAAAACCGCAAGGAACATGAAAGTATTACTAATGCCCTTACCAAAGCGAAAACAGAACTAAAAGAATTGATAACTGAAAATAATATGAGGACTTCTTAAAGTTGTTGGATAACAAAATGATGCAAATACAGAAAGAGATTAAGGATATTAAACTAGACAAGTTTGTCCGAGATAAGAATGATTTCGATAGAAGCAGATAAAGCACCTAACTTCACCCGTACCCCTTTAGGAGGCGAACGAGAAGGGGGAGAAGTAGGAACAAACGAAGGCAAAAGATCCAAGAAGAGGAAATATGTAACCTGGCAGAGACGCTAAATGTGGACAATGTTGTTAATCTTACCAACACTGCACTGACAAAGGACTGTATCACGGCACTTTCCAAGGGACTTAATTTTGGACTGAATGAAAAATTTACCTATGAACAGTTTGAGGTGGATTTATATAAAGCACTACGCAAGATGAACCTGTTTAAGTTTTTCTTCTAAAATCCCACCTCAACAAGTGGCTAATAAGAGAGAGGGGGAAACCCCCTGTATAGCCACAGGATGGGACCCCCAAACACATGTAGATACCTCTCCCCAAAATCAAAAATCATTTTTTCAGGGTGGGAATCCTTCCAAATTCAATCCCAAAGCTCTCATATACCCCCCCATTAACAACAACATCACTTACACAGAAAAGAAGGCCCTATTGTGGCTGGCGGATCAACCTGATTTGATAGTTACTAAATCTGATAAAGGGGGAGCAATAGTTATTTGGGGTAAAGAGGACCATGATGGAGAGGCCACTAAGCAATTGAATAACAATACAGTGTATGAGCTTTTGAAAGAAAACCGCACGAAACGCATTATGGATAAAATGAGATCCATGTAATGTAAATACATTAACAAGAGGGTTATCACAGAAAAAATAGCTGATAAATTAATTCCCTTAGTCCCTAAACCTGCCAAATGGTACATAGTCCCTAAAATACATAAGACCCTCAAACAACCCCCGGGGAGACCAATTGTGGCGGGGATAGGTGCAGTCACGGAGGCACTGTCTACCTATATTGAGTGGCTTATCTCCCCCCTCTTGCCTAGCATCCCTTCTTACTTAAAAAATACAGGAGAACTGATAACCACCTTAGAGTCTTTTGAATGGCAAGATGGATATGCATTAGTATCCATTGATATTGAAAGCTTATGCACGCGCATCCCGAATGAAGCAGGAGTGCAAGCAGTTCGCAACCTCCTTATGAGTACAAATAAATCTACTGATTTTACTGATTTTGTCGCTGAAGCGATGACATTCATTTTGGAGAATAATACTTTTTCACATGGTGGCAAGTGGTACAAACAATTATTTGGGACAGCGATGGGGAGCCCAGTATCTTGCTCCAATGCAAACATTTTTCTGGCAGCTTTTGAAAATAAATTCATCCTGTCCCACCTGAATCCATACCTCCACCATGTAAAAAAGTATTTAAGATATGTGGATGATATCCTGATTTTATCGGATGGCCCAAAAGAAACCTTTACTGATTTTGTATAACACCTTAATCGAACGAACAATGTGAATATGTTTCTGACACATCAATGGGGAGCACCCCGCCATCCACAGACTCCGACACTGAGGCTATGTCCCGAGTAACTATTTACACCTGCTGTGCCAAAGCTATTCTTTGTTTGAACTATATTAGATATTAGTTGAACTAACAGTTTATTCAGGATTTATATAAGTATAATTGTACAAATGTATATCATTGGTTAATTACCTGTACAGAGCGTAGCAGGACCTGCGGGTCACGTGATCAGGTAAATTCTATGGTTTTTGCTTAAGGACCTTTTGGAGGTCCCTATGACGTATTGCACCCATCATTCCTTGTAACGGTGAGTGACAATATTCGGACCAATTAAAAACGGCCCTGCCCATATAAGGGAGCAACGGCCATTGTTAGCTCTTCTCTTCTTCTCTTGTTCCTGGGCTGTCGACAGGGAAGGATCTGCGCTGCTGTCATCAGTGAGTTTAGGCCCGAGCCTTGCGGCGACGGCTGATCTCTTCTAAACCGTGAGTGTATCAATCCCTAAGCACTCTGCAAGATCACCGGACCTAATATATCCCCTAAATCCGGACGGATCTTCACAATTAACCCTAAATTCAGAGACTTATAGCACAAGTCAAGGTCCGCAACTACTGTCAGTCACTGAAGTGTATGGAGACTGTTTGAATGAGACTGTTACTGTTCATTGGATGTATCGCAAGTCTTTAAGTAAAGTTTATCCAAGTTCAAGTTCAACTATCTTGTGGACCTTCAGTCATTATTTTCAAACGCCTATCGTTACTGGGAAGGCCGGCGATAGGCCGGAGAATTACCTCAGCATACTAGCCCTCAGCCTGGCATCACGAACAATAGGGTTAACCTTAACCCCTGATATACTGAAGCAATACCCTGACTACATTACCCCTACCCCAGAGGCCTACCACATAAAGGACATCAGCATATCTATTATCTTTATATATGATTCTTACTAGAAGTATTGCTTAGTTCTTGCATTCCTAAGATATGGTGGGAAGGTAACAACTTCTCAAGTATAGACTTTGATAATGAGTCTTTGTGCAAAGCTGTACCAGTCCTGTGTATGTTATTCTGACTAACAATTACCCATGTGAATGGACAGATAAACATTGACACATCTGTGTTGGAGAATCATCCATTGTAATATTATCTTTCCCATAAATTTGATAGTTTGGGAAAATGTCAACTGGTGCCTTCATGTCTATGGGGAACCATGTAAATTGTCAAAGATAATCCAGATACTTCTAATTTAGGGCTCCATACATCATTTGTGGAATGTGGATTTAAAATCAACTTTGGACAGTTAATGATGCTAATTGCTTATGCAATAGCACCCCCGAGTGTATGTATAGTTGTCATTATATGAACCAGAAATGCATTCTGGGTATTATGATATCATAGTCATTATCATATGTACACGCCCAAGCTACATTCATTGGGGAATTCCAGTTTAGGAGGGTGTGTCTAATTAAAAAGTCTGTTAAATCAGATGTTAGACACACAAAAACACAAAGAGAGACACACCTAGAGGAAAGAGTTTAGACAGAAAAAGACAAAGAAGTCTGCCCTGAAAGAGGTCCACAAAATGGAAGCCATGAAAGCCATGTGAGATCCTAACAAGCCGGACTCATCGCACGGTACAGACAATCGCTATCCATGACGATGCTATGATGGACCATCCAGCTTTCCTAAGAGCCGAAGAGAGATTCTTACATTGACTTGGAAAGAGACACAAAAATGGTATTCCATTTAATTAAGACTAATTTGGGTAAAGTGGATGGAAATATACCAGTTAGATTGGCGAATAAATTAATTAAAATAATTATCTCCATATTGAGATTATAGTCTTAGGATATTGTGAGACTTCTATAACCGATAAATCTGCATACTGTTATAATACCTGCGTATTATTGTAAATTGCAAAACTACATCCTTAAGCGTCAATGTCATCCCGTCGTAAAAATAACTTGATATCTGAGGAAATAGTCTGACTCGGACTCAGATGTGAATTGTATTGATTGGCTTTGTCTACAATTCACCAGGTCACAATTTTGATATTTGTAATCATTTTCTAAATTTTTTATTTTTCATAATTCATATTTTTTATCACCATACTCCATAATTGAGTTATTACCGCACAACACTTTAGGGGGTAAATCCTGGTGACAATTGCGCTTTAAAGAAGCTGTCTGATTGGTTGCTATGGGCAACTGCTCCACTTTTGTTCTGCACAGGTTTTCATAAATCTCCACAGTATGTAGGAATATTCACAAATTTTGGGGCCGATTTTCAGGGCAATATTACAGTAACCAGAATAGAGTATATAAGATTATAGCAAAATGTGCCAGTCCTTGAGCGGCGTAAGGAGCTCTGAAATTTGTGATGGCAGCCCTGCTGAAGAAGCAAGGTGAATCATATCTGGAAGAAGTATTGATGGAGGTCTAGGCCAGATAAAGAAGAAAGGGGAAAGTAAATGACTTCAATCAGAGAAGTTCCCTATAAATGTATAAAATAAATCATAAAAATGATTTTAACCCCTTAAGGACAGCTTTCTTTTTTTCTTTAAATTTTGCACTCCCCCCCCCTTCTCTTTTAAATGCCATTACACATTTTCCACCTACAGACCCATATGTTTTTTTTGCGCCGCCATTTTTACTTTGTTAACACTTAATTTAAACACAGTCTACGACACCATCTGGATGAGAATTCGATTTATATGAATGCATTATGACCCTAGTAAAGACAGCAATATCTGTAATGATTGCACCTGTCCAGGCATCACATGCTGCGCTTTGGCCACTTAGGAGCTGCAGCAACCAGGCCAATCAGCTGCAGCTTTAGCCCTCACACCCTTAGTTGCATTATATTTAAAACCCTGCCCAGCCTCCAGGCCTTGCTTCTGTCACTAGTGTTTGTTCCTGACCATTTTGCTTTGTGTATCTCCCTTCTGTTAGCCCTTGACTATGCTTTGCATGCTGTTCTGTACCTTGTAGTACTCCTGGTTTTATACCTGGCTTGTCTGATTTTTCTTTGATTGTATGTTGTTACCTGCTTTGTGCTTTATTTAACTCTTTGTTCTTGACTTTTGCACTGTCTGCTTATGTTTTGGACTTTGCTACACCCTGTATGTTACTCAGAGTAGGGACCGTCATCCAGTTGAGGGTCCATTGCTCACAGTTGATTGTCAAGAAGGCAGGGGAAGTGGCTGTTGGTGAGTGCAGGGTTGCACTAACCCCTGCTTGACATGTCAATATCCATTGTTTTGTGTTGTTCATGACTAGTTTCGTAAAGTTAAGTTCCATCACCTTTACCTTTTTTTCATTCTATATATATGAGATTTAAGACATTCCTCACACACATTAGACATATGTTACAAACAATTCACACCTATCATTCATTCTACAGACATCACTCATATATTCCTCTTTATTCCTATTGCAGCACTTATAGTAAAAGACAATATCTAGAGTATTCCATACCTGAGGATATCCATACAGTCCAAGGATTTGCGCTGCTGGGATAGTGGTAGATGAGTAGCGATCTCCAATAATACCGGCCAGCCGGCCATGCCTCTTACAGGAGTAATTTGGTATCATCTTATCCGAATTGGACACAAGATGTAAAACACCTTTTACTGCCAATCTTACATCTAAGCACGAGTTATAAATATGATATCCCAGGGTAATATTGGGTAAAATGTCAGGATTCTTGTTAATATTATTAATGGCAAAGTAAAAAATCAGAGAATGTAGGAATCCCTGAAAATCCGGCCTATAAATAGATAAATGTATATACAGATGAGTGACTGACTAGAGATCTGGTCTCTATTTATGACACTGCCTGAGGCCCGGTTCACTTCACATTCACACTGCAGTTTCTCCATAGACATAAATGGAGGGGATGTGGCGTGACATCACGTCTCCAGTCCCAGAAAGAAAGAGCTTTTTCGAGACTGGAGACGCAGCCCCGCATAGAATGCAGGTGCTGCACGGGGATCATCGCTGTGACCCCCGCGATCAGACATCTTATCCCCGTCTTTGCCCAGATAACCCCTTTAACCTCGTGTCAAGTAAGGCTTTGCAGTTCTTGTGTGTGTGTTTATAGCAGCTGTGTGCAGTTCTTATATGTGTGTATATTAGTTGTAGGTGGTTCTTGTGTGTTTGTGTATAGTGACTGTGTGCAGTTCTTGTGTGGGTGCGTATGGCAGCTGTGTGAGGTTCTCGTGTGTTTATAATGGCTGTGCACGTTTCTCGTGTGTGTTCTTTGTGTACGGTACTTGTGTATATAACAGCTGTGTGTTGTTCTCATGTGTGTAACACTGCTGTTTGGCTAACACCAGCGTACCATGTGCCCAGGGTCTTACCAGCACCATGCAACATTCTGGGTGCCATGTTCCTGTTTTATTGTCTGGTATGATGTGTGTCTTGCTGTTCTGTCCACTAAGGGCCGCACACGAGCATTGGCTTTGTCTTATAGGGCTGATGTGTGCTCCCTAGTGGTTCCCCTTCCAATCGTTGGAAGGCAATGCCTATTTAAAGAGGCCACACCTGTTGTTCTGGGCCTCAGCAAGATTGTGCATTCTGCTTTTGTTTGTCTGCATTGCTAGGTCTCTGCCTAATCTGTCTGCTGTACCTGGTTCCTGATCCATGCCTGTTTATTGGACTCTGTATGCACTTTGTAAATAAACTCCTTAAAGTGGTATACAGGTTAAATCAGCATAGTGTCCATAATGACACTCGGATACATCTTCCTTCTCATTTGTTTATTCAACTATCGTCATCATATAATGTATTCAGACATAGTTGTACCGATATTCATACAGTGCAAGATGTTAAAACAGCATACCTCGGTCAGATGGAGAGAGACATGGGTACAAACCTGCCGCGCTATGTTTCGGAGGCACTCCCCTAGTCATGCACACAAGCTTGGAACACCAGTGGGTTTAAGTATAGTAGCGGTCAGACACAGGAGAGCTTTTAACTCTTCATATTCTGCGCACAGTACGTGTTACCTTTTTCAATAACCGTCCAACTACCACTAACACACAGTCAAATCCACTACTACAAATAGACTTTAAAATAAAAAAAAATTTGCTAAGCCCTTTCGGTTCCAATGATTCTAACTCTACAATCCAAAATGTTTCCCACTTCAGCAAATTCCTCCTGTTCACATCCACATTAGTATTTACCTTCACTTCCCTGATCACTTGCCATCTCAAACCAGATGCAAAATGCCTGCATTCTTTAAAATGCTTGTCCACTGTTATACACGTTATACACACAATGAATCTGTAGCGTGTGTTGGTACCCCAATATGGAGAGACAACAATGGCCAGGCATTTTAAAGGACGCGGACATGTAGCATCTGATTTGAGATGGCAAGTGATCAGGGAAGTGAAGGTAAATACTAATGTGGATGTGAACAGGAGGAATTTGCTGAAGAGGGAAACATTTTGGATTGTAGAGTTAGAATAATTGGAACCGAAAGGGCTTAACGAAAATTGCAATTTTAAAGTCTATTTGTAGTAGTGGATTTGACTGTGCTAGTGGTAGTTGGATGGTTATTGAAAAAGGTAACACATACTGAATATGAAGAGTTTAAAGCTCACCTGTGTTCGACCGCTACCATACTTAAACCCACTGGTGTTCCGAGCTTGTGCACATGACAAAGGGGGCATGACCCTGAAATGTAGCACGGCAGGTTTGTACCAGTGTCTCTCTCCATCTGACCGAGGTATGTTGTTTTAACAACTTGCACTGTATGAATATCGGCACTATTATGTCTGAATACATTATATGATGAAGCTATATGAATAAACAAATGAGAAGGAAGGTGTATCAGAGTATCATTATGGACACTATGCTGATTTAACCTGTCTGCAGTTTGAACACCATGATCAATTAAGTGCATACAGTTCTTTTGTGTGTACAACAGCTGTGTGCAGTTCTCATGTGTGTATAGCAGCTGTGTACGGCACTTATGTGTGTGTATACCGCTTGTATGCAGTTCTCGTGTGTGTGTGTATACAGTGATCCCCCGACCTACGATGGCCCCGACATACGATCATTTCAACATATGATGGCCTCTCAGAGGCCATCGCATGTTAAAGACAGCATCAACATACAATGCTTTTATATGTCGGGCGTTGGAATAATCGGCTATCCGGCAGAGCAGACTGCTTCAGCTGTTGCCGGATAGCCGTTTAATGTGCCCCGTGTGCTTCGGTGAATGTCACTCACCTGTCCCCGACGTTCCGGACTGTCTTCTTCATGCTCCGCTCATTCGTCGTTATCACGTCGATGACGGCGATGGAGAGTGACAATCCAGGGCAGCGGTGGGGTCAACATGGGGACGTGATGACGGCGATGGAGAGCAACGATCCAGGGCAGAATTACCATCGTATGTTGCAGGATCACTGTATAGCATCTGTGTGCTGTTCTTTTGAGTCAGTGTGTATAGCAGCTTTGTGCAGTTCTCGTGTGTGTATAGCAGCTTTGTGCAATTCTCATGTGTGTACAGCAGCTGTGTGCAATTCTCGTGTGTGTGTACAGAAGCTGTGGGCGGTTCCCGTGTGTGAATAGCAGCTGTGTGCGGTTCTCGTGTGTATAGCAGTTGTGTGCGGTTATCGTGTGTGTATAGCAGCTGCATGCAGTTCTTGTGTGTATAGAGCAGCTGTATGGGGTTCTTGTGTGTTTATAGCAGCTGTGTACAGTTCTCGTGTGTGTGTATAGCAGCTTTGTGCAGTTCTTATGTGTGTATAGCAGCTGTGTGTGGTTCTTGTGTGTATATAATAGCTGTGTGCAGTTATCATGTGTATATAGCAGCTTATGCGGTTCTCGGGTATGTATAGAAGCTGTTTGCGGCTCTCGTGTGTGTATAGCAGCTGTGTGCGGTTCTTCTTCCAGGGCCAGAAATATAAGTTCTTAATTTCAATGTCATGTTTCTACTTCTAATTCTGACTAAAATGCACACAGACAAAATAGCAGTCTCTCTAAGTTCTGCTTCCAGTAAGTCCTTTTTTGTACTGGTGCATAAAATTACACTGCATATTCAAGAGCTCCACAACAATACAACACACATTTTTCTGCAACATTAAGTAGGCAGCAGTTCCCCCACATTGCGTGGCAACTTAAGACCCCCACATAAGTAAGGAAGCAGTCCCCCCACAATAGGTAGGCAGCAGTTCCCACACATTAGGTAGGTAGCACAGGTCCCCCATATAAGGTAGGCAGAAGTTTCCCCACATTAGGTAGGCAGCATAAGTCACCCACATTAGGCAGGCAGCAGAGGTCCACCACATTAGGTAGGCAGCAGATGTTCCCCACATAAGTAAGGCAGCAGTTCCCCCACATTAGGTAGGCAGCAGAAATCCCCCACATTAGGTAGGCAGCATAAGTCCCCCACATAAGGTAGGCAGCAGTTTCCCCATATAATGTAGGCAGCATAAGTCCCCCACATTAGGCAGGCAGCATATGTCCTCCATATTATATTATGCCAGAACAAGTAAGTAGGGTAGGACAAGTGTCACTATTAAAAGCAAATAATGCTGTACAAAATATGTTTGCCAACGTTTGGTGAACTCCTCCACCATATACACAACCAATAAATAATGGAGCCACTTACAGATATATATATATATATATATATATATATATATATATATATATTTAATCTTTATTAGGAAATACAGTAAATCACAAAAATAGTAAAATTTATGGAATGTATCTGTATATACAAATAAATAATATTGGTACAGGTGAATCACAAAGTAGAGCAGCAATCCATATATTGCATATAGAGCACATATAGAGGCATTTAAATAAAGAGTAAGGAAAGGATTATACCTAGGGGCTGTCAATATGCACAGCCGGAGAAGCATATTGAGGGACATTTATCAATGTTTGCCTATGTATTCTTTTTTTTAGTAATTTTTTCCTTACTTTTTTTTTGCTTATGTGTGACTTATTTATCAACTGGTTTCAGCCTATTGATAATTTTCTTTCACATAAGCAATTTTTCCTTTTTTACTTTGGTAGTAGCTTTTTCTGTTCCATGTTTGAGCTGGAGTAAATTTAGTCAATTTTTAACCCTGTTTTTTTGTGCAGTTGCGACTGTCGCAGTTAATAAATACCTGACTACCCGTAGTCCATTTTAAAATTATTACTACGTAGTTAATTTTTTGAAAACTTGCTTTTCTCGCTTTCCAGTCAAAATGTTGCACGAAAAATCGCGTAGTCGCATTTTGCGACAATTATAGTAAAGAAAACCTGACTAAACCCGTTGATAAATGTCCATAATTGTGACTACATAGTTACCACATGGCAAAATACTGCAAGCTATACAGACCACAACAAGTAAGGATAGTGAAACAAAGACCTGAGACACTCCAACATACATTTCAGCATGTTAACATCTTCTTCTGGGAGCTGAAACATACGTTGGAGTGTGGGGTCCCGGTCTCAGCACTTTGTTTTACTATCCTTACTTGTTGTGGTCTGTATAGCAATATTTTGCCATGTAGTTAGTAACTATGTAGTCATAATACACTTCTTGGGCTGTGCAATACTTCTTTAGAGCCCCTAGGTATTATCCTTTCCTTACTTATTATTTAGATAATAGTAGGCAGCGGTGTTCCTTATAGTGGGCAGCAGTTTCCCCATAGATGCCAGAACTTCATCCATAGTGGGTAGCAGCCCTGCCCTCCAATGTAGGCAGCAGCTTCTTCTATACAATCCAGCAATTTCCCCATACAACCAGCAGCCCTCCCCCCCCATAGTAGGCAGCATTACCCCCCCCCATAGTAGGTAACAGTTTTTCCATAGTAGGCCACATTTTCCCCAAATTATCCAGCAGTTTCCCCATAGTAGGCAGCAGTTCCCCCATAGAAGCCAACAGTTCCCCTATAGAAGCCAGCAGTTCCCCCATTAAAGCCAGCAGTTCCTCAATAGTAGGCAGTAGTTCCCCCATAGAAACCGCCAGGAGTAATGCCCTCCTCCCTCCGACCTACTTACCTTCTACTGGTCTTCTTCCCGCCGGCTTCTGTGGCTCCCTAAACGCGGCCTCTTCTCTGACTTCCTCTTCCTCTGTGCTCCAGTGTTTGATGATGTCACTCGTGCACCGAAGAGTTTGCTGGCTAAATACAGCCAACTAACACAAAAGTGATTGACTTGGTGAGGAGCCAATGGCTCTTTACCCTCTCAAATTTCCCACAAGCTCCACATTTAACTGTAGGTGCCTCATTAAGAGGATGTACTTTTATGCGGGAATTTCGGAGGCCTTCCGGGATGACGAGACATCACCCCAAAAGCGGGAATGTCCCATGGGATCCAGGACGGTTGGGACATACAAAGTAAAAAGAAAGAAAAAAAAAAGGTTAAAAAAAAAAATGTGATAAAGCCCCTCCCCCAAAAAGCGCAAAAAAATAAATAAATTAATAAACAAATTTGGTATTGCCGCGTGCATAAATGTTCAAACAATTAAAACATAATGTAAATAATCGAAGTAAACTTAAAGTTCAAAATTGCTGTGTTTTGGACACATCACATTTAAAAATAAATAATACATTTAACCGGTTGCCGACGAAGGACAAACCGGCTCGTCCTGAGGCAGCAACTGTTGTATGAAGCGGGATCCTGACTGGAGCCCGCGTCATACCGCACGGCCCCTAGCTGATTCCTAGCTGGGGGCCAGCATTAATAGCCAACATGCCATGATTGCCGCAGCTGGTTATTAACCCTTTAGATCGCCGCTGTCAAAGTTGACAGCTGCACCTAAAGGGACATTTAAATGCTCCCTGGTGGTCCAGTGGGGTGGATCCACTACTGAGGTAGCCTGAAGGCTTACCTCTCCTGCTGCGGTGTCTCCGGCGCACAGAATGATAAAGTCTGTCAGGGCCAGGCTTTATCAATCGAGCGCAGAGCACACAGATCAATGTGGTTGTATGAAACCACATTGAACTGTATGGGGAATCTAATGATTCCTTCTAAAAGTCCCCTAAGGGGACTAAAAGTGTTAAAAAAAAAAAAAAAAAGTTAAAAAAGTTTAAACACACACACATTGACCCCTTCCTTATTAAAAGTTTAAATCACCCCCCTTTTCCCAAATTCCATATAAAAAATGTGACCATAATAAAAAAAACATATGTGGTATCGCCACGTGGGTAAATATCCGAACTATAAAAATATATTGTTAATTAAATCGCACGGTCAATGGCATACACGCAAAAAAAATTCCAAAGTCCAAAATTGGTCACTTATTAGATCATGAAAAAATTAATAAAAAGCGATCAAAAAGTCAGATCAATACAAAAATGGTATTGTTAAAAACTTCAGATCATGGCGCAAAAAATGAGCCCTCTTAATTGAAAAGTTATAGGGGTAAGAAGATGACAATTTTAAACGTATACATTTTCCTGCATGTAGTTATGATTTTTTCCAGAAGTACAACAAAATCCAACCTATATAAGTAGGGGATCATTTTAATTATATGGACCTACAGAATAATAAGGTGTCATTTTTATCGAAAAATGTACTGCGTAGAAACAGAAGCCCCCAAACTTACAAAATTGTGTTTTTTCTTTAATTTTGTCGCACAATAATGTTTTTTTTCCATTTAGCGGTCGACTTTTGGGTAAAATGACTGGTGTCATTACAAAGTAGAATTGGTGGCGCAAAAAATAAGCCATCATATGGATTTTTAGGTGCAAAATTTAAAGGGTTATGATTTTTAAAAGTAAGGAGGAAAAAACAAAAGCGGAAAAACCCTGCGTCCTTAAGGGGTTAAATAATCACATATGTACAAAAGTAGTACCAAAAGAAAAGTAAACATCATGGCGCAAAAAAATTTGCCCACATGCAGACCCGTATACAGAAAAATAGGGAAGTTATAGATGGTAAAAATAGGGCAATTTTAAACACACATATTTTGTGAATAAGTTTGAGTTTTTTTTTTTTTTTTAAAGCAGTACAATAATAGAAAAGTATGTAACCATGATCATCATTTCTTAAATGCTTATACGCTGTTGTTCAGTTTGTTTCTGGGGCACATCTACCTTCCCTTGTTTATACGAGAAGAAGAACAAAAGGACCTCTGGAATCCCGGCACTGTCAATCAACACATCTAGACGGTGTATTATAAAGGAAATCCTGGGCAGGATTACATTTATTAAAATAAAAAATGCAGCATACAGCATACAAGTAGATTACACGTTTTGAAGGGAAACCCCTTCTTCCTCAGATCAGTTGCATACTGATCTGAGGAAGAAGGGGTTTCCCTTTGAAACGCGTAATCTACTTGTATGCTGTATGCTACATTTTTTATTTTAATAAATGTAATCCTGCCCAGGATTTCCTTTATAATACGCCGTCTAGATGTGTTGATTGACAGCGCCAGGATTCCAGAGGTCCTTTTGTTCTTCTTCTCCTGCACTTACCCAGGACTCCGTCTATATACGTGGTCCGGTGACCTGATCCCGGCAGCAGCTATCCACATCAGTGTACCCCTTTAGTGGGGCAATACGCTCTTTTTATTCTTTTCTAAGGTGAGCACAGATCTGAAGGGATGGTACTGGTCCCTGAAGACAGCATATTGCTGTTAGTTCTGCCAGCCTACCAAGGGTAATACACGAGGCGCCGTATGCGGTTGTCTTTTCTCTATCTCTATACTTGTTTATACAAGGCCAGTAGTTCATAGTTCATTAGTATAAGGTGGGAAAAAAAGTGTTGGTTTTCACATGGGTATACGGGCATATAGGAATGTATATGTGGGGATAATACATGTGTAGGTACACAGGGCACGTATACAGGGCACATACGTATAAGAGTATGGGTAACGTGTATATAGACATTGCTTGGTCAATGTTTTATTATTATGTCTTTTACCCACAGGTGCACGGTCAGCGTCTTATATCCTCTGTCTTTTTCCTGGCAGGTTAAGGTTTAAGGGTGCGTGAATCTTGCATATTTTATGTTTCCTTTGTAAAGTAGCAGGTGGTTATTTTATTGAATCAATTTTTTAGGTGCTTTCCATATAAAACCGCACCCTTATTCGTTACTATAGCTGTCGCAAAGTGTCTTTGACTTCATCTACTGCTCTGGGTGCTTAATATTGGTTTTACGGGCATGTTTCTGTCATACAGGCATACATATGTCGCTATTTTACAAGTCATAACCTTCAAACCTTTGTTCTACCATCACACCAAAGTTCCCAATAACCAGTGCATACATATTCAGCAAGCAGTCTGCTACTCTCTCTCTCAAACTGGTTGCTATTCAAAGTGTCAAAGCTTAAACGTGTCACCAATACAGGCACGTTGGTTACGTTTAGACCTGTCAAGATTACAGGCACGTTGGTTATGCTTAAACCTGTCACAACTACAGGCATGTTGGTTACGCTTAAACCTGTCACGACTACAAGCACGTTGGTTACGCTTAAATCTGTCATGACAACAGGCATTTTGGTTACATTAGACCTGTCACGACTACAGGCATGGTGGTTATGCTTAAACCTGTCATGACTACAGGCATGTTGATTACGTTTAGACCTGTCACGACTACAGGTGCATTGGTAACGCTTAAACCTCTCATGACTATAGGCACGTTGGTTACGCTTAAACCTATCATGACTACAGGCATTTTGTTTACGTTTAGACCTGTCACAACTACAGGCACTTTGGTTACAGTGATACCTGGTATAACTTCATGCATGATGGTCACACTAGGTGTCATATCCACAGCTTTATTGCTCACAGCATGTCCCACATCGGCTCTAAGTCTTAGATGGGTAGCTTTAGTTGTTCACAGGTGACAATGGTATTTAGCGGTTTCCTCGACTCAGTCTACCATAATCTCGATTGGCCCCTTTTCTTTCTCTGGTTTGTCTACAGTTAGCATGTCTCACATATCAGACATAGAGGAAACTGCGTCTCTGCCAGATAGCGTGGATCAGCAATCCAAGCATGACAGCATACCGTCTCTTAGAATGTGGACCATTCCCAAGCTGATGGCACAGTTACACAGAAGACACATTCCATACCCCACTGCCGCTAGGAAAGCTGAACTTTTCCGTCTCCTGTCTGCAGACATGGCAGGTCCCAGCCAGGAGCACCTCTGGACACTAGTCAGACATCCTTATCACAGTTGGAGGCAGTTGAGAATAGAAATACACCTACTCCAGTTTCACAGGCCAACCCCATTCCTAGTACCTCTCGGACTAGCATGCCAGGTGGGTTGGGCGGTTTTTTGAATGTTGCTCCATCACACTTTGTTCCTAGTAACATTTTAAAAAGAGATACTTGAAGGCAAGCTGGTTAGCCTGGCATCCCTGCTGGTTGCGTCACATGAAGCCCCAGACAACAAGACCATAGCATGTGGCGAGGTTTCCATCATCTTAAAGTCCAAGGATGCCAGGTGGAACCGCAAACTCACCCTACCGGAATTTGTGCTGGCCTTTAGTTTATTTTGGAACATTATCTGTTCTGCCAGTCCAAACAGGAGGGAGGAGACATACGTATGCTCCATCTGCTGCTGTTGTCCCTAAGGCAGCACTAGCCCTGGATAAACTAGGCCGCCCCATCAGGTACCTAGGCAGGTCACAGATCTGCAACAATTTCAATTTCACCTCCTGCCTGTCAGGGACCGATTAGGGGGACAGGGAGAGTGAGCCCTAAACTAACCCTAAAACCGCTCTCCCTGCCTACATGCCCATCCACTCTAACCAGTGGATCCACAACTGGGCGCCGGTCCCTTGCTGTGCTAAAGGGCAGTGGTGTAAAAACACATAATATACATAGTCGGTCACACCAGAAAAGAAACAGAAAACTACTAGACAACCAGATATACCAGACAGTATACATATACTAACAGGGCAGAATATAAACTCACAAACAGCAGAATATAGTGAATTAACAAACAGTTCATAAACTGGATATCAGATAAACGGCAGACATGATAAAATGAACAAGACTAGGCATGATATGAGTATACAGCAGAATCCAGGGGATGAAAGGAAAAACAGAAGAACTGAGTGCCAAAGCACTAAACTGAACAGGTAACATAGGACAATGTTCACCAACAGGTACAAGGACAAAGGACAAAGATCAAATCAACCAAACAGGATATAAATTTAGGACACTGTTCACACTGGGACACAGAACATACAAACTGGACTCCCCACTCCCCTATAGGAGTAGCCATTAATAATATAGCCAAATAGGCTACTGGCCAGCGGACACACTCCAACGTGTGGACAAAATGCTGGCCCAGTAAGAAACGGAAATATAATACATGAAACACTAAACTAGAACCGGATGAGTCTGAATAGACTTCAGAACAGGAATATAACATACAGGGCATTGGTAACAAGCAAGACTCAGACATAGTGTGAACACCGACAAAGCTGAACAGACATGTCCTAAAACCGACTAATGTAACACTAAAATACAAGGAGCATGCTATATAACCATGGCTAAAAACCCAGATAAAATGACAAGATAAATACAAGGTTAAATGCTGAAGCAGACATAGTCAGAAAATTAGCACAAACAGACATAGTAGTATTGCACTCAATAACCAGCACCAGAATGCAGGAGAACTCTGGCTAAATAACTCCACCCGAGTTCTCATTCGTTCAGAGCATTAACTATTTCCCTATCCAGGTAGAATAGCAAACTGCTCTGAACAAACTAGTGTGTGAATACGCACCTAAACAGAAAAATACAAAAACTGATAAATGGACATTACAGTACCCCCCTTTAACCTCTTCAGGACATAGGGCGTATGGATACGCCCTGCATGCCGAGTCCTTAAGGACCGAGGGCGTATCCATACGCCCGTGGGAATTCCGGCCCCCACCGCTAGCCGGTTGGGGACCGGAGCCGGATGCCTGCTGAAATCGTTCAGCAGGCATCCCGGCATATCGCCCAGGGGGGTCATTATGTCCCCCCATGTCGGCGATCGCCGCAGATCGCTGGACAATTCAGTCCAGCGATCTGCGGCGATTCCGGGTCAATCGGGTCTCCAGTGACCCGGTGACCCGGAATTACTGGCTGTTCGGGGCCGTCTCTGACGGCCCCGAACAGCCAGAGCCTGCAGGGGTGAGGTGGCACTGGTGCCACCTCACGATCGCCCTGATTCGTCGGCCGGATTACCGGCCGACCAATCAGGGCGGCAGGTGCGGGTGTCACTCCCGCACCCGCTCCGCCCCTCTTCCGGAGGACGTGAGCGGGTGCGGGACGTGCACCCCGGGTGCTGGGGACCCCGATCCCCGGCGCCCCTGTTGGGATCGGGGCCCCAGGAGCAGCTGCGGCGGCGGAGACGACGAGGGACTGACCTGTGCGGCGAGGATCGTTGGAGGTGAGTGACAGCCTCCTGCTGTTGCTTAGCAACAGATCCCAGCATGCAAAAAGGGCATGCTGGGAGCTGTAGTTATGCAACAGCAGGAGGCAGACCACCACAACTCCCAGCATTCCCTTATGGGCATGCTGGGACTTATGGTTTTGCAACAGCTGGAGGCACATTCTTTCTATGGAAAAGTGTACCTTCAGCTGTTGTATAACTACAACTCCCAGCTTGCACAAACAGCTAAAGTGCATGCTGGGAGTTGTAGTGGTGCATCTGCTGGTTGCATAACTACAACTCCCAGCATGCCCGTTGGCTGTCGGTGACTGCTGAGAGTTGTAGTTTTGCAACAGCTGAAGGCACACTGGTTGTGAAACTCAGTTTTTTTTTTACCTAACTCAGTGTTTCACGACCGGTGTGCCTCCAGCTGTTGCAAACTACAACTCTCAGCAGTCACCGTACACCATGCACCGTACATGCTGGGAGTTGTAGTTTTGCAACAGCTGGAGGCACACTGGTTGTGAAACACTGAGTTAGGTCACAAACTCAGTGATACATAACCAGTGTGCCTACAGCTGTTGCAAAACTGCAACTCTCAGCAGTCACCGACAGCCAACGGGCATGCTGGGAGTTGTAGTTATGCAACAGCTGGATGTCCCCCCCAATGTGAACGTACAGGGTACACTCACATGGGTGGAGGATTACAGTAAGTATCTGGCTGCAAATTTGAGCTGCCGCAAACTTTCTGCTGCAGCTCAAATTGCCAGCGAGAAACTACTGTGAACCCCCGCCCGTGCGACTGTACCCTAAAAACACTACACTACACTAACACAAAAAATAAAATAAAAAGTAAAAAACACTACATATACACATACCCCTACACAGCCCCCCTCCCCTCCCCAATAAAAATGAAAAACGTCTGGTACGCCACTGTTTCCAGAACGGAGCCTCCAGCTGTTGCAAAACAACTCCCAGTATTGTCGGACAGCCGTTGACTGTCCAGGCATGCTGGGAGTTTTGCAACAGCTGGAGGCACCCTGTTTGGGAATCACTGGCGTAGAATACCCCTATGTCCACCCCTATGCAATCCCTAATTTAGGCCTCAAATGCGCATGGCGCTCTCACTTTGGAGCCCTGTCGTATTTCAACGCAACAGTTTAGGGCCACATATGGGGTATCGCCGTACTCGGGAGAAATTGTGTTACAAATTTTGGGGGGTATTTTCTGCTTTTACCCTTTTTAAAAATGTAAAATTTTTGGGAAAACAAGCATTTTAGGTAAAAAAATTTTTTTTTTTTTTTTACATATGCAAAAGTCGTGAAACACCTGTGGGGTATAAAGGTTCACTTAACCCCTTGTTACGTTCCCCGAGGGGTCTATTTTCCAAAATGGTATGCCATGTGGGGGTTTTTTTGCTGTCCTGGCACCATAGGGGCTTCCTAAATGCGGCATGCCCCCAGAGAAAAATTTGCGTTCAAAAAGCCAAATGTGACTCCTTCTCTTCCGAGACCTGTAGTGCGCCAGCAGAGCACTTTTCACCCCCATATGGGGTGTTTTCTGAATCGGGAGAAATTGGGCTTCAAATTTTTAGGGGTATTTTCTGCTATTACCCTTTTTAAAAATAAAAAAATTTTGGGAAAACAAGCATTTTAGGTAAAAAATTATTTTTTTTTTTTACATTTGCAAAAGTCGTGAAACACCTGTGGGGTATTAAGGTTCACTTTATCCCATGTTACATTCCCCGAGGGGTCTAGTTTCCAAAATGGTATGCCATGTGGTTTTTTTTTGCTGTTCTGGCACCATAAGGGCTTCCTAAAGGTAACATGCCCCCCAAAAACCATTTCAGAAAAACGTACTCTCCAAAATCCCCTTGTTGCTCCTTCCCTTCTGAGCCCTCTACTGCGCCCGCCGAACACTTTACATAGACATATGAGGTATGTGCTTATTCGAGAGAAATTGGGCTACAAATACAAGTAAAAATTTTGTCCTTTTACCCCTTGTAAAAATTCAAAAATTGGGTCTGCAAGAACATGTGAGTGTAAAAAATGAAGATTGTGAATTTTCTCCTTCACTTTGCTTCTATTCCTGTGAAACACCTAAAGGGTTAAAACGCTGACTGAATGTCATTTTGAATACTTTTGGGGGTGTAGTTTTTATAATGGGGTCATTTATGGGGTATTTCTAATATGAAGACCCTTCAAATCCACTTCAAACCTGAACTGGTCCCTGAAAAATACTGAGTTTGAAAATTTTGTGAAAAATCGGAAAATTGCTGCTGACCGTTGAAGCCCTCTGGTGCCTTCCAAAAGTAAAAACACATCAATTTTATGATGCAAACATAAAGTAGACATATTGTATATGTGAACCAAAAAAAAATGTATTCGTAATATCCATTTTCCTTACAAGCAGAGAGCTTCAAAGTTAGAAAAATGCTAAATTTTCAAATTTTTCATCAAATTTACGGATTTTTCACCAAGAAATGATGCAAGTATCGACAAAAATTTACCACTATGTTAAAGTAGAATATGTCACGAAAAAACAATCTCGGAATCAGAATGATAACTAAAAGCATTCCAGAGTTATTAATGTTTAAAGTGACAGTGGTCAGATGTGCAAAAAACGCTCCGGTCCTTAAGGCCAAAATGGGCTCCGTCCTGAAGGGGTTAAAGAGGGGCCAGCAAAACCTCTAAAAAACACCAAACAAGCATAAAAACATACCAGATTTTTTTTTTTACAAAAAATACCTGGGCGCCCAGGTGGCTCCACGATTGCCACCTGGACGCAGATGCTTGGCTCAGGAACGGAAGAACGCCATACTGCAGCAGACAGGCTGAAGAGATCCTTGCATCTGGTCCACTTGAAAATGGAATCAGAAAGTGGAAACAGAGCAAGTGGTTTGGCTGGTTATTCTGTCAGGGACTGACCAGGGGGCAGGGAGAGTGAGCTCTAAACTGACTCTAACACCACTCTCCCTGCCTACATGAGATAGGGTAAACCTAATAGATGACAATATGCTTTTAGTGTTCAGCTCGCCCTAGCTGGCTGGCTACTATTAGCTTTTCAGTTGTACACACCAGTGCTGCCCCCCCTTCCCCATGTCGGCAACTCAGATCGGTGATTTGCGGCGATTCCGGGCTGATTGGGTTTCTGGTACCCGATTGCCCGGAAAATAGGGATGATCAGAACTGTCAGAGACAGCTCTGACCATCCTAAAGGCTAGCAGCAATGTGGAAGGGGTGCCACCTCCTCCTATCCCCTGCGATTGGCGGGTCATGATTGACTGGTGAATCCTAGGGCAAGTGCGGGGGTGATAGTTAATTTCCCCTGCTCTGCCTACCCCTGGAAGTCCAGGCAGAGCAGGGGAAAATGGCGACAATGGCTGCGGGGGCCGGCGCAGGCAGCGGAGGACCAGAGCAGGCAAATGGATGCAGCTGCGGAGGCAGTGTCAGATGCAGCAGTGAAGATAGCCATAAAGTGTTCTTCATTGCTACTTCTAGGTGTTTCAAATCTACAACTCCAAGCATGCCCAGACAGCCTCTGGCTGTCTGGGAATGCTTGAAGTTGTTGTTGTGCAACATCTGGAGGACCACAGTTTGGAGATCACTGTGCAGTTGCAAAACTATAATTCAAAGCATGCTGGGAGTTGTAGTTCGGCAACATCTGGCCCTTCAGATGTTGCAGAACTACAACTCCCAGCACGCCTGGGTAGTCTGGGCATGCTTGGAGTTGAAGTTTTGCAACATCTGGAGGGCTAAAATTTGGACACCACTATTAAGTGGTCTCCAAACTGTTCTCCTCCAGTTGTTGCATAACTACAACTCCCAACATGCCCTTCGGCTGTCTGGGCATGTTGGGAGTTGCAGTTTTGCAACAACTGGAGGCACACTGGTTGGGAAACATTGTCTGTTACCTAACTCAGAGTTTTGCATCCAGTGTTCCTCCAGCTGTTGCATAACTATAACTCCCAGCATGCTCGGACAGCCAAAGGGCATGCTGGGAGTTGCAACAGCTGGAGGTTTGCCCCCCCCCCCCATGTGAATGTACAGGGTGCATTCACATGGGCGGGTGTTTACAGTGAGTTTCTCACTGCAAGTTTGATATGCAGCAAATTCTCCGCTGCAGCTCAAACTCCCAATGGGAAACTCGCTGTAAACCCCCGCCCGTGATAATGTACCCTAAAAACACTGCACTACACTAACACAGAATTAAAAGTAAAACTCTACATATACACATACCCCTACACAGTTACCTCCTAGCACCCCCCCCAACCCCCACCCACAATGAAAATGAGAAAACGTCTCATACGGCAGTGTTTCCAAAGCAGAGCATCCAGCTGTTGCAAGACCCCAACTCCCAGTATTGCCGGACAGCCATTGACTGTCCAGGCATGCTGGGGGTTTTGCAACAGCTGGAGGCACTCTGTTTGGGAAACACTGCCATAGGGTAATTTTGGTATTGAAGGTAAGTCTAATTCTTGCATCCGGGTCCGTCCCTATGCAAATACCTAATTTAGGCCCCAAATGCCCATGGTGCTCTCTCACTTCAGAGCCCTGTCGTATTTCAAGACAGTTTAGGGCCACATATGGGGTATTTGCATACTAGGGAGAAATTTCCTTACAAATTTTCTGGGGCTTTTTCTCCTTTCACCCCTTATGAAAAAGTAAAGTTGGGGTCTACACCAGCATGTTATTGTAAAAAAAAAAAACATTTTTTACACTAACATGCTGGTGTTGCCCCATACTTTTTATTTCCACAAGAGGTAAAAGGAAAAAAAGACCCCCAAAATCTGTAATGCAATTTCTCCTAAGTACGGACATATCCCATATATGGACATAAAATGCTCTGCGAGTGCACAACATGGCTCATAAGTGAGAGCGTACTATGTACATTTTGGAAACTACACCCCTCACGTAATGTAATAAAGGGTGCAGTGAGCATTCACACCCCACAGGTGTCTGACAGATTTTTTTGAACAGTGGCCTTGAAAATTAAAAATTTTATTTTTCATTTGCACAGCCCACTGTTCCAAAGATCTGTCAAACGCCAGTGGGGTGTAAATGCTCACTGCACCCATTATTACATTCTGTAAGGGGTGTAGCTTCCGAAATAGGGTCACATGTGACATGCTCCCCAGAAACCATTTCAGAAAAACTCACTCTCCAAAATCTCATTGTCGCTCCTTCCCTTCTGAGCCTTGTAGTACACCCACAGAGCACTTGACATACATACATTGGCCCTCATTTACTATTGCAAACCCGACATGTTTTGTTGGGTTGTGTGTCAGATTCTGTTGCATTGTGCCAGAAATTCTGTCTGCGTCAGATTTTGCGCCAGAATTGAAAAAAAAAACCTAACCCTCCATTTTGTTAAGAAAACCCGAAAAAGGGGCGTGGCTGCCGGGAAAAGGGGACGTGGTCTCCAAAAAGGGGTGAGTTTCGGTCATTAGCACAAAAACCCAACATATTTACTAAGGTTTCCACATAAAATGTGATGGCTTTGAGCTGAGGAAAACCCGACAGATCAGAACATGTGTTAAAAAAAGAAAAATGTAGGGAAAGGGGAAAATGTAGGGAAACCTTAGTAAATACAGTGGAAAATAAATTGTAGGGAATTAAAACCCACAAAGAAAGCTACACTCCACTATTAGTAAATAAGGGCCATTAGGTATTTCCTTACTCGAGAGAGATTGGGTTAATAATTTTAGGGAGATTTCTCTCCTTTTACCCTTGTAAAAATTCAAAAACGGGGTCTACAAGAACATGCAAGGGTAAAAATGAAGATTTTGAATTTTCTCCTTCACATTGCTGCTATTCCTGTGAAACATCTAAAGGGTTAATACACTTTCTAAATGTCATTTTGACTACTTTGAGGGGTGCAGTTTTTATAATGGGGTCATTTATGGGGTCATTTACGAACTGGTCCCTGAAAAATTCAGATTTTGAAAATTTTGTGAGAAATTGGAAAATTACTGCTGAACTTTGAAGCCCTCTGATGTCTTCCAAAAGTAAAAACATGTCAACTTTATAATGCAAACAGAAAGTAGACATATTGTATATGTGAATCAATATATCATTTATTTGGGATGTCCATTTTCCTTATAAGCAGAGAAAAGTAAAAAAAAATTCAAAATGTTCTAATTTTTCATAGAATTTTGGAATTTTTCACCAAGAAATGATGCAAGCATCGACAAAAATTTTACATAAAGTAGAATATGTCCCGAGAATATAATCTCGGAATCAGACTGAAAAGTAAAAACATCCCAAAGTTATTAATGCTTAAAGTAACAGTGAACTACAAAAAGGAGCGCTCCATGGTGCAGGTTAACGATGATGATGGAAATGTAAATGGTAAAGATTGTGCTTACCAATATAAGTTGTGCAAAGGCCAGCACAACTTGGAAAAAGGCATATGTGTGGATCCCTCTGCTGCCGCTCCACAATAAATGCAATAAAACCAACGACCTCCAAACCAGAGGACAATGAGGTGCTGAGGGACCAGGCGATGAGTAGAGCAATCAGTTTATTCCCAACATGCAACGTGTTTCGCGCAAATGCGCTTCATCAGGCATCCTGATGAAGCGCATTTGCGCGAAACGCGTTGCATGTTGGGAATAAACTGATTGCTCTACTCATTGCCTGGTCCCTCAGCGCCTCATTGTCCACTGGTTTGGAGGTCGTTGGTTTTATTAAAGTAACAGTGGTCAGATTTGCAAAAAATGCCTGGGCCCTTAACCTGTGAACAACCATTGACATCTATACTCTTCCATGTGCCGTTAACGGGGTATGGCACCGGCTCCTGACTCGAGCCCACGTCATACCGAACCGGCGTTAATAGCCAACATTGCTGCGGCCGGCTATTACCCATTTAGATCGCCGCTGTCAAAGCTGACAGCGGCATCTAAAGGTGCCTTTATCCCGTCCCTGGTAGTCTAATGGGGTGGATCGCCCCCCCTGCAGTGCAATCGCAGGGGGGAGGGGCGATCCACTTCTGAGGTAGCCTGAGGGCTTACCTCTCCTTCACTGCCTGCTCCTGCGCTGACAATGATAAAGCTTGGCAGGACCAGGCTTTATCAATAGAGTTCTATGTAACCACATTGATCTGTATGAGGAATCAAATAATTCCTCCTAAAAGTCCCCTAGAGGGACTAAAATTGTAAAAAGTAAAAAAAAAAAAGTTTAAAAACACACACAATAACCCCTTCCTTATTAAAAGTTTAAATCACCCCCCTTTTCCCAAACTCCATATAAAAAATATATAAACATAATAAAAATTTACATTTTGTGGTATTGCCGCATGCCTATATGTCCGAACAATAAAAATATATTGTTGATTAAACCGCACGGTCAATGACGTACGAGCAAAAAAATTCCAAAGTCCAAAATAGCGTATTTTTGGTCACTTTTTTATACCATAAAAAACTAATAAAATGCGATCCAAAAGTCTGATCAAAACAAAAATGGTACCGATAAAAGTTTTACATCACAGCGCAAAATATGAGCCCTCATATAGCCCTGTACGTGAACAAATAAAAACGTTATAGGGGTCAGAAGAGGACAGTTTAAAATGTATTAATTTTCATGCATGTAGTTATGATTTATTCCAGAAGTAGGACAAAATCAAACCTATATAAGTAGGGTATCAGCATAATCATATGGACCTAAAGAATAAAGATAAAAATTTACAAAATGGCGTTTTTTTCTTCAATTTTGTCATACAATGATTTTTTTTTTTCATTTCCCCATAGATTTTTTGGGTAAAATGAATGATGTCATTACAAAGTAGAATTGGTGGTGCAAAAGAAAAAGCCCTCGTGTTTTTTTAGGTGCAAAATTGAAAGGATTATGATTTTTAAATGGTAAAGTGGAAAAAACAAAAGTGCAAATGATTAGTCCTTAAGGGGTTAAGGTGACAATGGGCTGGGTCCTTAAGGGGTTAAAACAGTATTTGTCTACAACACCAGCAGGTGTGTACTTTTGGCTGGCCTTTCACAGTATCTAGGGCCTTAAAGGGGTACTTCGGTGAGCGCTCCATTTTTTTTGTAGTTCACTGTTACTTTAAGCATTAATAACTTTGGGATGTTTTTACTTTTCAGTCTGATTCCGAGATTATATTCTCGGGACATATTCTACTTTATGTAAAATTTTTGTCGATGCTTGCATCATTTCTTGGTGAAAAATTCCAAAATTCTATGAAAAATTTGAACATTTTGATTTTTTTTTACTTTTCTCTGCTTATAAGGAAAATGGACATCCCAAATAAATTATATATTGATTCCCATATACAATATGTCTACTTTCTGTTTGCATTATAAAGTTGACATGTTTTTACTTTTGGAAGACATCAGAGGGCTTCAAAGTTCAGCAGTAATTTTCCAATTTCTCACAAAATTTTCAAAATCTGAATTTTTCAGGGACCAGTTCGTAAATGACCCCATAAATGACCCCATTATAAAAACTGCACCCCTCAAAGTAGTCAAAATGACATTTAGAAAGTGTATTAACCCTTTAGATGTTTCACAGGAATAGCAGCAATGTGAAGGAGAAAATTCAAAATTTTCATTTTTACCCTTGCATGTTCTTGTAGACCCCGTTTTTGAATTTTTACAAGGGTAAAAGGAGAGAAATCTCCCTAAAATTATTAACCCAATCTCTCTCGAGTAAGGAAATACCTAATGGCCCTTATTTACTAATAGTGGAGTGTAGCTTTCTTTCAACACACACTGCTGTCTGTCATTCTCTCTCTGCAATAGAACGCTCATGTGAGTGGCCGCAATATGGCTGCTGATTACATAGGGCTGTGACATCACAGCGGTGGCTGGCTGCGGATAGGCTGCAGGCTGCATGTGATTCAGGATCATCCCGCCAACCCTTGTTCCCACCTTCCCAGGATTCCTTGCCCCATGTCCTCACATGTGGATCCACCATTTTAGATGCCCAGCTCCAGGAGCCTGGACCACACTAAATGGAGTTTAATTAAGCTATTTGCATGATCGAATCGCGGCTATATTCGCATTCGTTACAAATTAAAAAGATTCTAAAATTTGTAACGAATTCGGATTCGTCAGATTAGATTCGCTCATCTCTAGTTCCTAACTTCTGTGATTTGTAGTTCTACTATATTACTACTGCAGTAACTAACATGAGTTTACAATACTTTAAAGAGTACCTGTCATCAAACCATATTTTCCAAACTAACTCAGGTTACTATATATTCCCTAACTACCCCTAGCATCCCTCCTGCCCTTAAAAAAAATTCCGAGCTCTAAAAAGCTGTGTATAATACCTTTCCCCATGCTCACATTGTATGAGCTCCCGGCAGGAGAAAGTCGGCGTTCCCCAGCAGGCGACGTCACTGAAGCCTGTGAGAGCTGTGCCTCACCATGCCCCGCATGCACTTCCTGAGTTTGGACGTCTGCAAGTCCAGGTGGAGGCCAAACTAACTGTTTGACTTGTGGTAGGAAACGGAACAGAGCCACCTAGTGGCCGTTTTTTCAATCACATTAAAAACATATAAAGGTTGAGAATTTTAATAGCAAAGTGTCTTATAGTTACATAAGGAACAATATATAAAAAGTTTAGTTTAGTGACAGGTACTCTTTAATAATCTTTAGATATATTCACATCTTACTGATATTATATATAATATGTATCACCTTAGGGACCAAGGGCGTACCTGTATGCCCTGGTCCCGCTCCCCTGCTATGAGGCGGGGTCACAGGCTGACCCCTCTTCATAGCTGTGTAGTCCCAGCGGCTATCTGCTGCCAGGACCAGTGTCTAATGCCAGACATTACCGATCGCGGTGATGCCTGGCATTAACCTCTTAAAAGCGGTGATCAAAATTGATCGCCACGTCTAAAGTGAAACTAAACTGTTCCCGGCAGCTCAGTCGGGCTGTTCGGGACCGCCGCATGATCCTTACCTGCCTCCTCTCTGTCCCATCGGCGATCTGCTGCTCCATGCCTGCTCAGCAGGCTGAGCAGCAGAGTGCCAATAACACTGATCAATGCTATGCTATGGCAAGAAATGGTGTAAAAAAAGTAAAAAAAAAAAAAAAAAGTTAAATGTAATTTAACCCCTTCCCTAAAAAAAAAAATTGAATCACCCCCCTTTTCCAATTGAGAAAGAAAAATATGTAAACAAAAATAAAAATAAACATATGTGGTATCGCCGCGAGCGTAACTGTCCGAACTATAAAAAATATAATGTTAATTTAACCAAACGTTCAATGGCGTATACATAAATTATTTCGTATAATTAAAAAACTAATAATAAGTCATAAAAAAAGATCCATCAAAACAAAAATAGTACAGATAAAAACTTTAGATCACAACGCAAAAAATAAGCCCTCATACATCCCCCATATGAGGAAAAATAAAAGGATATAGGGGTCAGAAGACCATTTTAAACAAACTAATTTTGGTGCATGTAGTTATAATTTTTTTAAAGTAGTAAAATAAAATAAAACCTAAATAAATTAGGTATCCTTGTGACTGTAGGGAGACATACAGAAAAAAGATAAGGTTTCATTGTTACCGAAAACTGCACTGTGTAGAATTGGAAGCCCCCAAAAGTTACAAAATTACGTTTTGTTCTTTTTACAATTTTTTCCCACAAATATTTTTTTTCTAGTTTTCCATACATTTTGTGGTAAAATGATTGATGTCATTACAAAGCAAAATTTGTGGCACAAATAAATAAAGAAAAAAAAACGAAAGTGCAAAAATGAAAAATGGCCGGTCCTTAAGGGGTTAAATATCATTGTGTTTATTAATTTTAACCAATAAAATTATTGGTTTATAATACCTGTATATTATTTTATGTTGCAAAAATACGTTCATAGCATTACTGTCATCAAAAAAACCTAATAGATCTGAGTAATAGTCAGCTCAGATGTCAATTGCATTGCTTATATTTTGGGCAATTTATCATGTCATCATTTTTATAATTTTTGTTGACTATATATCATAATTCATAACTGAGTTATGATGTCCCGTTAAAATTGCTGACAAATAACACTATGGAGTCGATACTGTAAGAGAAGTCACACTGTGGAGCTCTCTACTGTAAGAGCAGTCAAACAATGGAGTCTAAACTGTAAGAGCAGTCACAGTATGGAGCCTCTACTGTAAGAGAAGTCACACTATGGAACCTCTACTGTAAGAGCAGTCAAACAATGGAGTCTACACTGTAAGAGCAGTCACACTATGGAGCCTAAACTGTAAGAGCAGTCACACTATGGAACCTCTACTGTAAGAGCAGTCACACTATGGAACCTCTACTGTAAGAGCAGTCACACTATGGAGTATCCACTGTAAGAGCAGTCACACTATGGAGCCTCTACTTTAAGAGCAGTCACAATATGGAGAGTCTACTGTAAGAGCAGTCACACTATGGAGTCTATACTGTAAGAACAGTCACACTATGGAGCTTCTACTGTAAGAGCAGTAACACTATGGAGTCTATACCGTAAGAGCAGTCACACTATGGAGCCTCTACTTTAAGAGCAGTCACAATATGGAGAGTCTACTGTAAGAGCAGTCACACTATGGAGTCTATACTGTAAGATCAGTCACACTATGGAGCCTCTACTATAAGAGCAGTCACACTATGGAGTCTATACTGTAAGAACAACCACACTATGTAGTCTCTACTGTAAGAGCAGTCACACTATTAAGCCTCTACTGTAAGAGAAGTCACACTATGGAGAGTCTACTGTAAGAGCAGTCACACTATGGAGTTACTACTGTAGGAGCAGTCACACTATGGAGTCACTACCGTAAGAGCAGTCACACTATGGAGCCTCTACTTTAAGAGCAGTCACAATATGGAGAGTCTACTGTAAGAGCAGTCACACTATGGAGTCTATACTGTAAGATCAGTCACACTATGGAGCCTCTACTATAAGAGCAGTCACACTATGGAGTCTATACTGTAAGAACAACCACACTATGTAGTCTCTACTGTAAGAGCAGTCACACTATTAAGCCTCTACTGTAAGAGAAGTCACACTATGGAGAGTCTACTGTAAGAGCAGTCACACTATGGAGTTACTACTGTAGGAGCAGTCACACTATGGAGTCTCTACTGTAAGAGCAGTCACACTATTAAGCCTCTACTGTAAGAGCAGTCACACTATTAAGCCTCTACTGAAAGAGCAGTCACACTATGGAGAGTATACTATAAGAGCAGTCACACTATGGAGTTACTACTGTAAGAGCAGTAACACTATGGAGTCACTACTGTAGGAGCAGTCACACTAAGGAGTCTTTACTGTAAGAACAGTCACACTATGGAGTCTCTACTATTAGTGCAGTCACACTATGGAGCCTCAACTATAAGAGTCAGACTATTATCTGCCCTTTTAGTATATATGAAGTTATCACTCACTTATTACACCATATACTTGAGTAAGATTGTCCTTCTAACATATCTTCTGTCATATGATCCATTGTGAACAATCCTCCGATGATAAGGTCTCCATCCTGGTAATGTTTTTCCATATGATCTCTAACTTGTCTTATCTTGAGATCACAGATTAGTTTTGTTGAAGGAAGCCATGGAAGAACCAACAGTATAGGGAAAATGATCATCTTGTTATAGGAATAAGATGGTAAAGAAGAGAACTTTATCTAAGTAACACTTTGTTAATGGAAGCAGCAGAAACATCAGTGACACGGAGAAGACGGCAGCTCATAGTATCAGTGATATTATGGTGACTGCTCTCATCTCTCCTCTTCTTATACAGTATGATGGGATATATTTTACATTGTCTGATCTCATCACACATTATTCTGGATCTGCCCCCAGATGATTGTGGCCTGAACTGTCTTTACAATAGAGAATTGTGGAACAAGATGAAAAAAATAGAAACATGATCAGCTGTGCTTGTGTTATACAGATTTAATTTTGTTCCATTCTTCACAATTGAATTCATGGATTATCATCACTCACATTGACCACTGTCTCAGTAAGGCTTACAATATACACTAAACACATGCACACTGGGGTCAATTCCATGGAAAGCCTATCGACCTATCAGTATGTTTTGGAATTTAAGAGGATATAGCCCTAACAAACTCCTTGGGAGTTGTCCTTAGTCCAATGTAAACTGTTAAGGACACAGGGCAAACAGGTATGCCCCTGCATCCCGGTCCTCAAATAGTATCTATCGTAAACGAATCTGTCCCTGACTCCTGTAGACCCTAATTCTACCTTTTTTAAAGAAAATTAAAATTGTCCTATTTACCTTATTTCAGGCCTGTCAGCCTGCTAAGTCACTGTGGCCGCTGTTAGAGGGTGGAAGGGAGTGTGGCCAAGCAGGCGCAACATCATCTGAAGCCTGCTGGGGCTAACTTCCGCCCTTCTTCAGCTATGCTGCCTCAGTGTATCAGGAGGCAGAGGCAGGTGGTGGGGATATCCAAATCAGGTGCACTGCATTTCCCGAGTTTGTACTTCTGCCCAGCCAGCAGAAGTCTGAACTCAGTGCTCGCGAGGGGGTAAAAATGCAGTCTGAACCAATAGGGAAACCCCTAGTGGCTGGGATTTCAAAGTTAAAATAAACATATAAAACAACATATTTTTTAAATAAAATATATTAGGAAAATGTTTATATTCTGATTATGAGTGTCTTATTAAAAGTTTATTTTAATAAGAGTGCCTATTTAAAGATGCAGGGTGTACCTGTATGCCCTTGTCCCATTACCAGGGTTTAAAGCATACTCACTAGCTGAGCACTCTTCAAACCCAGTGGGTCCCGACTGTGTCAGCAGCCAGGACCCGGGATTAATGCCAGGGACTGCCGATCGGACTGATAATACTGATCAATGCTATGCTATGACATAGTACTGAAATCAAATGGTTGCTTAGTATAGTACCCTATGGAGACAAAGAAATAAATAAAGTGTTTAGAAAAAAGGTAATACAAGTGAATTAACCCCTTTCTAATAAAAGTTTGAATCCACCCCTGTTTTCCCATTTTTAAAATAAAATAATGTAAAAAAAAACATTAATCATATTGTTACGCCGAGCGCTCCGGGTCCCTGCTCCTCCCCTGAGCGCTCGCGGTGTTCTCTTCTCTGCAGCTCCCCGGTCAGACCTGCTGACCGGGAGCGCTGCACTGTCACTGCCGGCGGGGATGCGATCCGCGTAGCGGGACGCGCCCGCCCGCGGGTAGCATCCCAGTCCGCTCACCTGTCCCGTTCCCTGGGTGTCACGTCCCCGCGCGCGCGGCCCTGCTCTCTAGGATGCGCGCGCGCCGGCTCTCTGTGATTTAAAGGGCCAGTGCACCATTAATTGGTGCCTGGCCCAATCAGTGTCAATCACTTCTCATTCCTATAAAAACCCACTTCCCCTTCCTGTCCTCGCCGGATCTTGTTGCCTTAGTGCCTTGAGAAAGCGTTTTAGTGTGTTCCCAAGCCGGTGTAACCAGACCTTCTGCTGTTGCACCTGACTACGACTCTTGCTGCCTGCCCTGACCTTCTGCTACGTCCGACCTTGCCTTGTCCCTGTGTACCGCGCCTGTCTCAGCTGTCAGTGGGGTTGAGTCGCTATCGGGTGGAACGACCTGGGGGTTACCTGCCGTTGCAAGTCCATCCCGCTCTGGTTAAAACCAGTAACCCCTTAGATTCCGTTCCCCTGGTACGGCCCACGCCATCACCTCACTGACACAGAGGATCCACCTCCAGTGTCCTTGCTGCATACCAGTCTGGATCCTGACAGTAGATCCGGCCATGGATCCCGCTGAGGTCCCACTGCCTAGTGTCGCTGACCTAACCACCGTGGTCGCCCAGCAATCACAACAGATCGCGCAACAAGGACAGCAGCTGACTCAACTGACCGTTATGCTGCAACAGCTTCTGCCGCAACTACAGCAATCATCTCCTCCGCCAGCTCCTGCATCTCCTCCGCAGCGAGTGGCTGCTCCCAGTTTCCGCCTGTCTCTACCGAACAAGTTTGATGGGGACTACTTCCCTACTGAACGGTCTAAGGTGGCTTTCGTGGTCAGTCTCCTGTCTGGAAAGGCCTTGTCATGGGCCACACCGCTTTGGGACCGCAACGATCCCACCACCGCTACAATCCAGTTGTCAGGATTCGGCAGGCTGGAGGTGGATCCTCTGTGCCAGAGAGGGATTGGCCTGGACCGTGTCGGGGGACCGGTTCTAAGTTGCTACTGGTTTTCACCAGAGCCCGCCGCAAAGCGGGATGGCCTTGCAGCGGCGGTAGCAACCAGGTCGTATCCACCGGCAACGGCTCAACCTCTCTGACTGCTGAGATAGGCGCGGTACAAGGGAGTAGACAAGAGCAGAGTCGGACGTAGCAGAAGGTCAGGGCAGGCAGCAAGGATCGTAGTCAGGGGCAACGGCAGGAGGTCTGGAACACAGGCTAGGAACACACAAGGAAACGCTTTCACTGGCACAATGGCAACAAGATCCGGCAAGGAAGTGCAGGGGAAGTGAGGTATAAATAGGGAAGTGCACAGGTGAAGATACTGATTAAAACCCATGCGCCAATCAGTGGTGCACCGGCCCTTTAAAATCGCAAAGACCCGGCGCGCGCGCGCGCCCTAGGGAGCGGGGCCACGTGCGCCGGGACAGCACAGACGGGGAATGAGTCTGGTAAGCGGGTTGGGATGCGCATCGCGAGCGGGCGCGTCCCGCATCGCGAATCACATCCCGGCTGGGGACATTATCGCAGCACACCTGGTCAGCAGGTCTGACCGGGGCGCTGCGAACAGGAGAACGCTGTGAGCGCTCCGGGGAGGAGCGGGGACCCGGAGAGCTCGGCGTAACACCAGTCCTTCTTCTCAGAAGTACGTAGTGTTTTTGAGGAGCCAGCCCGGGCCTCCTCAGCCGAGACTGCTTTGCTGAACCTCGTCCAAGGGAGTTCTTCTGTGGGTGAATACGCCATCCAGTTCCGTACCCTCGCCTCTGAGCTATCCTGGAATAATGAGACCCTCTGCACGACCTTCAAGAAAGGCTTATCCAGTAACATCAAAGATGTCCTGGCCGCACGAGAAATTCCTGCAATCTGTCTGAACTAATCCATTTGGCCACCCGTATCGACATGCGTTTCTCGGTAAGATGCCAGGAACTTCGACAGGAGAAGGATCTTGTTCGCACCAGGCGGTTTTTCTCCCCGGCACCTCTCTTCCAACGTCCTTTGCAATCTGTTCCTGTGCCTTCTGCCGAGGTGGCTATGCAAGTGGATCGGTCTCGCCTGACCCTACAAGAGAGGACTCGCCGTCGTAATGAGAATTTGTGCCTGTACTGTGCAAGTACCAAACACTTCCTAAAAGACTGTCCTATCCGCCCTCCGCGTCAGGAGAAACGCACGCACCTACTTCACAAGGGTGAAAGACTCTTGGTGTGAATTCTGCCTCTCCACGTCTGACTGTACCTGTGCGGATTTCTCCTTCCGCCAACTCCTCCTTCTCAGCAGTGGCCTTCTTGGACTCAGGTTCTGCAGGACTTTTTCTTGGCCTCTTTCATTAATAGTTTCAGTATCCCAGTAACCCGTCTCGTCAAGCCGCTCTTTATCTCTTCTGTTAACGGAGAGAAATTGGACTGCACTGTGCGATACCGCACTGAACCCCTGCCCATGAGCATTGGACTTCACCATGAAAAAATTGAATTTTTCCTTCTTCCTAACTCCACCTCTGTAGTTCTTCTCGGCCTGCCGTGGCTCCAACGTCATGCTTCTACCCACGATTGAACCACCGGGGAGATCAAAAGTTGGGATCCTTCTTGTCACAACGATGCCTCACATCTTCTCCCACTTGTCAAACCCCTGAGGCTTCACCTTTACCGGGCCTTCCCAAGGCTTACCAGGACTTTTCAGATGTTTTCTGCAAAAAGCAAGCAGAGATCTTACCTTCTCATAGACCTTTTGATTGTTCCATTGACCTCCTTCCTGGTATCACTCCACCCCGTGGCAGGATTTACCTTCTGTCAGCCCCAGAGACTCAAGCCATGTCGGAGTATATCCAGGAGAACCTAAAGAGAGGTTTTATTCGGAAATCCTCATCCCCTGCTGGAGCGGGGTTCTTCTTTGTTTCTAAAAAGGATGGATCCTTACGTCCATGTATTGACTACCGTGGTTTAAATAAAATTACCATCAAAAACCGCTATCCCCTGCCTTTGATCTCCGAACTCTTTGACCGTCTACGCGGAGCAAGTATCTTCACCAAACTGGACTTAAGGGGCGCGTATAATCTTATTTGCATCCGTAAAGGTGATGCGTGCAAGACCGCTTTCAATACCAGAGATGGACATTTTGAATATCTAGTTATGCCCTTTGGGCTCTGCAACGCTCCTGCAGTCTTCCAGGACTTTGTTAATGAAATATTTTGGGACTTATTGTATACCTGTGTTGTATTTTACTTGGATGACCTCTTGATTTTTTCCTCTAACTTAGAGGAACACCATCGTCATGTCCGTCAAGTGCTCCAAAGACTTTGTCAAAACCACCTGTACGCTAATTTCGAAAAATGTCTCTTTGAATGCAACAATCTTCCTTTCCTAGGTTACCTAGTCTCTGGCCAAGAGCTTCAAATGGATCCAGATAAACTGTCGGCTGTTTTGGATTGGCCACGCTCTTCTGGACTCTGCACTATCCAACGCTTCCTGGGATTCGCCAACTATAACCGACAGTTTATTCCCCACTTCTCCACCATTGTGGCCCCTATTGTGGCCCTGACCAGGAAGAATGCTAATCCTAAGTCGTGGCCTCCACAAGCGGATGAGGCCTTCAATTGCCTCAAAGCTGCCTTCGCCTCTGCACCAGTTCTGTCCAGACGTGATCCATTTAAACCATTCTTCCTGGAAGTAGACGCTTCCTCAGTCGGAGCTGGAGCCATACTTCTGCAAAAAAACGCTACCGGACGTAACATTACTTGTGGTTTTTTCTCAAAGACTTTCTCCCCGGCGGAAAAGAACTACTCTATTGGAGATCGTGAACTTCTGGCCATCAAGTTAGCACTCTAGGAGTGGAGGCATCTATTGGAGGGTTTCAAACACCCCATTGTCATTTACACTGACCACAACAATCTCTCGTACCTCCAGTCCGCTCAGCGTCTGAATCCTCGCCAGGCTAGGTGGTCGTTGTTTTTTGCCCGCTTCAACTTGAGATGCACTTCCGCCCCGCTGACAAGAATGTCAGAGCTGATGCCCTTTCTCGTTCCTCTGATGCCTCCGAGTCTGAAGCCCCTCTGCAGCATATCATTCACCTGAGTGCCTGGTCTCCTCTTCTCCAGCCTCACTGGGGCAAACCCCCCCCCCCCCCTGGAAAGACTTTCGTTCCCCCACGCATTCACCTCAAGATCCTCAAATGGGGGCATTCTTCTCACCTGGCTGGTCATGCTGGCATTAGTCCATTCAGCTCGTCTCCTGTCTGTATTGGTGGCCTACACTAGAGGGTGACGTTACTGATTTTGTTCGGGCCTGTACTGTTTGTGCCCGGGATAAAACCCCTCGCCAGAAGCCTGTCGGACTCCTCCTTCCTTTGCCCGTCCCTGAGCAACCATGGTCCCAAATTGCCATGGATTTCATTACTGATCTTCCCGTATCCCATGGCAACACCGCCATCTGGGTGGTCGTTGATCGTTTTTCCAAAATGGCTCACTTCATTCCGCTTCCAGGCCTTCCTTCTGCGCCACAGTTGGCGAAGCAATTTTTTCTGCACATTTTTTGTCTTCACGGGCTTCCCACGCATATCGTCTTGGATAGAGGCGTTCAATTTGTGTCAAAATTTTGGAGAGCTCTCTGTAATCAATTCAAGATCAAATAAAATTTCTCATCCTCCTATCACCCCCAGTCCAATGGACAAGTGGAAAGAGTCAATCAGATTCTTGGTGACTACTTGCGACATTTTGTCTCCCCTCGCCAAGATGATTGGGTCGACCTTCTGCCCTTGGCTGAATTCTCGTACAATTTCAAAAATTCTGAATCCTCATTCTTTGTGGTGTACAGCCGTCACCCTCTGCCCCCCCCCCCCCCCCTCCCCATTCCCACTTCTTCTTGAATTCCTGCTGTGGATGAAGTAACCCGGGACTTCTCCGTTATCTGGAAGGAAACTCAAAAGTCGCTCCTACTGGCCTCGTCTCATATGAAGAGACATGCAGATAAAAAGAGAAGAACTCCTCCTGTCTTCGCTCCTGGTGACAAAGTGTAGCTCTCTGCCAAATATATCCGGTTTCGTGTTCCTAGCTACAAGCTACACCTTGGACCATTTAAAGTCAAAAGTCAAATCAACTCCGTCTCCTACAAGCTTCATCTTCCTCCTTCTCTTCGTATTCCTAACTCCTTTCATGTTTCCCTTCTCAAACCTCTTGTTCTTAACCGCTTTTCCCCCAAGGTCACCGTTCCTGCTCCTGTCTCTGGTTCCTCTGATGTCTTTGCAGTAAAAGAAATCCTTGCCTCCAAGTTTGTCAGAGGTAAAAAAAAAATTCTTGTTGACTGGGAGAATTGTGGCCCCGAAGAGAGGTCTTGGGAGCCCGAGGACAATATCCTCGACAAGGAGCTCATCCATAGGTTCCTGGGCTCCAAAAAGAGGGGGAGACCAAAGGGGGGGGGGTACTGGGGGGCATTCTCTTCTCTGCAGCGCCCCGGTCAGACCCGCTGACCGGGAGCGCTGCACTGTCACTGCCGGCGGGGATGCGATCCACGTAGCTGGACGCGCCCGCCCGCGGGTCGCATCCCAATCCACTCACCTGTCCCGTTCCCCGGCTGTCATGTCCCGGCACGCGCGGCCCCGCTCTCTAGGGGGCGCGCGCGCTGGCTCTCTGAGATTTAAAGGGCCAGTGCACCATTAATTGGTGCCTGGCCCAATCAGTGTCAATCACTTCCCATTCCTATAAAAACCCACTTCCCCTTCCTGTCCTCACCGGATCTTGTTGCCTTAGTGCCCTGAGAAAGCGAATTAGTGTGTTCCCAAGCCTGTGTACCCAAACCTTCTGCTGTTGCCCCTGACTACGACTCTTGCTGCCTGCCCTGACCTTCTGCTACGTCCGACCTTGCTCTTGCCTTGTCCCTGTGTACCGCGCCTGTCTCAGCTGTCAGTGGGGTTGAGTCGCTATCGGGTGGAACGACCTGGGGGTTACCTGCCGCTGCAAGTCTATCCCGCTTTGCGGCGGGCTCTGGTGAAAACCAGTAACCCCTTAGAAGTCCAAATTTGTGCATTTTTGGTCACTTCATATACCATAAAAAAACTAATAAAAAGCGGTCAAAAGGTCCAACAAAAATAGTACCGATAAAAACTACAGACCACGACTCAAAAAAATGAGCACTCATATAGCCCTGTATGTGGAAAAATAAAAAGTTATCGCGGTCAGAAAAAGATAATTCTATACATACTGGGGGAGATTTATCAAAACCTGTGTAGAGGAAGAGTGGTGTAGTTTCCCATGGCAACCAAGCAGCTAGCTTCTTTCATTTTTAAAGAGGCCTGTGAAAAATGAAAGAAGCAATGTGATTGGTTGCTCTGGGCAACTGCACCACTTTTCCTGTACACAGGTTTTGATAAATCTCCCCCACTATATTTAGCGCATGTAGTTATAATTTTTTTAAGGTTGTAAAATAAAATAAAACCTTCATCCATGCACTCAGAGAGAGAGGACGGACTGCGTGTGTGTGTGTGTGTGTGAATTGCTTATACCACAGCGTACCACTTGCAACTGCTAGTCACTAGTGTTGAGCGGCATAGGCCATATTCGAATTTGCGATATTTTGCGAATATATGGATGAATATTCGTCATATATTCGCTAAATTCGCATATTCGTAATATTCGCGATTTATTTTTGCATACGCGTAAATTTGCGTATGCGAAAACTAGCGTATAAAAAATTAGCCTATGCTCAAATTCGCATATGCAAAAATTCGTCTATGCATATTTTCGCATATACGAAAATTCGCCTGGCAGTCTCACACAGTAGTATTAGAGCCTTCTTTACACCACACAAGCTGGAAGCAGAGAGGGATGATCACTGTGATGTGTACAGTGGAAAAAAAATATTCGTAATTGCGAATATTCGCGAATTTGCATTGCGAATATTCGCGAGCAACACTACAGTCACATCAGCATTGTGGAGTGACAGAAGTGCAGTGCTTTGGTTGTTCTCACTGACAAGGATTTTACGCCATAAACCTCCTATTCACGTTATTGAGCATTTCATCAGAGAGGGGCAGATAGCTTTTCGTTGCCTCAAACATATCAACAAGCTACCTGAACTTTATGAACCATCTTATCACCTTATTTTTCAGCGCAATTCTGTGCTTTTTTTCCCCACAAGTAATCATCTGCTGCTTATAATTGTGTGTAGATGGTATAAAAAAAAACTGTGCACACCATTCTTAACACTCTGTGACAGAGTGCAATTTAAGGTTTAATCCCTGTTTTTTTTTTTTTTTTTGGTGGTGCTGCACTGTTGTGTCCTGCTGCTGTTCAAAAATATGTTTTTTCAGCGGACTGTAGTGCATTTGTCTGCCTTCATATGTGCATATTCACATACCTACATCAAAGCAGTCTACTATTTTGAATCTGTAACAAGTTTAGATACAGGGAACGTCCTGGCAAAAGTAATCACCGGCTGGTGTTTTACAAAAGAAGTGAGTTTTTTGGCGTATTCTTGCGCATTTTATTGCCCTCATACGTGCCTACCACATACGTACATCTAATTAGTGTACCATTTTGTACCTGTTAATCTATCAAGGGCCTACATACTGTGAAAGTCCAAGCAATAGTACTCACCGGCTGGTGCTTTACAAAAATACAGAGTTTTTCTGCGTATTGTTGCGCATTTTTTTGCCCTCATACGTGCATACCACATACCTAGATCTAAGTAGTGCACAATTTTGTACCTGTTAATCCTATCAAGGGCCTACATACTGTGAAAGTCCAAACAATAGTACTCACCGGCTGGTGTTTTACAAAAATTACAGAGTTTTTAGCCTCATTGTAGGGCATTTTTCTGCCCTCCCAAGGGCATAACGCATACGTACATCTAATTAGTGTACCATTTTGTACCTGTTAATCTGTCAAGGGCCTACATACTGTGAAAGTCCAAACAATAGTACTCACCGGCTGGTGTTTTACAAAAATTACAGAGTTTTTCTGCGTATTGTTGCGCATTTTTTCTGCCCTCATACATGCATACCACATACGTACATCTAAGTAGTGTACCATTTTGTACCTTTTAATCCGTCAAGGGCCTACATACTGTGAAAGGACAGCCAAAAGTAATCACCTGCTGCTGTTCTAGACAAATACTGTTTAAAGAGTAGTGAAGCGTATTGTAATATCCTCATAAACGCACTAAGTATGTCAGGCAGAGAAGTGCCAGGACGTGCACAGAGGAGTGGCAGAGGCCTAAATACTTAAGGCAGAGGTCGCAGCAGACTAGGGGCGAGTGGCAGCAGGAGTCGCAGCGAGAGGCCTGAGCTCCCGTTATAAGCCAACGGTCGTGTCTCGACCAGTAATCCATCTGTCGTCGTCGATTGGTTAACACGCTCATCCACTTCATCACAAGTGACATCTGACACCCCCAGTTAACAGTCGGTGGGTTCCTCAGACACAACCCTCAGCCGATCGCAATTGGGATCCGGGTGCAGAAGGGGCTTCATCATCATCAGGAGAAGAGAGTTGCAGGTTGCCCTTGAGGCAGCAGCTGAGCCAGCAAGGCGGTAGCATGGTTGGCAGTCAGCATGGTGGCAGAAGTGGAAATTCTGGAGCCAAACGTGCCCCGGGGGAGACCACCTGCTTCGCGGCAGCCTACCTTTCCGGGAGGTAGTGGAACGGGTTCCTGGAGACATCGCCAGTAGCAGTCAATTGTGTTTGGCAGTTTTTCTTCAGGCATCCGGAGGAGGTTCACGTAGCCACATGCAAGATATGTCGGTAGAAGCGTGGCCCTGTGTCAACACATGCTTCGCCACCATAAAGCGGCCTGGGAAAACCGTGGCTCCGATGTAGTGGTCCAGCCTGTTGCATCACCCAGTGGCCAGCCACTCCCTCCTTCAGCCAGCCAAGGCTCCACCACCTCAGCCGAAGGGAGCTGTGTGTCAAACCCTCCTTCTGTCACTCCAGATGCTCCTGCTTCTCCCACTTTCAGTCAGCCATTCTGCCAACAGTCCATCGGCGAAACCATGTCCAAGAGACAACAGTATGCGCCCACTCATCCAACAAAGCAGAAGTTGAATGTGCTCCTGTATAAGTTGTTGGTGCTGCAGTCCCTCCCTTTTCAAGTGGTGGACATTGCACCTTTCAGAGAATTGATGGCTTGTGCCGAGCCGAGGTGGAGAGTACCAAGCTGTCATTTCTTTGCGAAGAAGGCAGTACCAGCCCTGCATAATTTTGTACAAGAGAAGGTGGGCCAGTCCTTGCGCCTGTCGGTGTGTTTAAAAGTGCACGGCAGTGCAGACGTGTGGAGCTGTAACAACGGGAAGGGACAATACATGTCTTTTATGGCCCACTGGGTAAATGTGGTTCCTGCAAAGCCACAACAGCAACTTGGACAGTTCACACCGCTTCCTCCTCCACGCTCTCGCTCTCAGGCAGTTGGTCCTGGTACAATGTGCGACTCCGCCTCCTCATCCTCCACCGTGTCCTCGGCCTCCACTGCACGTCCAAATCTCGGTGGCCCTTCATCGTACCATGTGTGTAGGGCACAGCGGTGTCACGCTGTTCTTCACATGGTTTGCCTTGGCGAACGGAGTCACGCAGGGGAGGAACTGCTAAAATTCATTCATCAAGAAATCCGAGTATGGCTTACTCCATGAAATCTGGAAATGGGAACTATGGTGATCGACAACGGGAAGAACATTGTGTCCGCGCTGCGATTCGGAAGTGTGAAGCATGGCACACGTGTTCAATCTGGTTTTCAAGCACTTCCTGAAGTCTTCACCCCATTTGCAAGACATCCTAACAATGGGAAGGAAACTGTGCAGGCACTTCTGCCACTCGTACACCACAAAGCACACCCTTCTTGAGCTGCAGCGTCAGAACGATATCCCACAACATAGTCTTATTTGTGACGTACATGTTGGAATTCCACCCTCCATATGTTGGACAGACTATACGAACAAAGAAAAGCCATCACCGATTTCTTGATGATCCAAGCAGATAGGGGTACTCCCCTGTGTAACTTCAATGGGAACCAGTAGCAGCTCATACATGACAGCTGCCGTTTGCTGAGGCCCTTTGAGGAAGCCACATTATTTGTAAGTCGCCTGGATTATAGGATGAACGACGTAATTCCCCTCCTACATTGCCTACAACAAATGATTGAAACGATGGCTGGTCACGGCAATGGAGACGTTGCGTCTACATCTCACGGCTACATGAGCCCTGTGGGGACTGAACTGGAGGAGGAGGATGAGGGGCAGAGTGGAGCACAATTTAGGTTGGATGAGATGGGCGGTGTTTCTAGTCATCGGACAAGAGGAGGAGCATGATCAGCTAGAGGGTTATTATGAGGAAGGCGAGACAGAGGACCCAGACACACCATGGCAGTATGCAGTGGAGATGGAGGTAGGGCGTCCCTCTGAGTCACTGGCGCAAATGGCACGATGCATGCTCAGTTGCTTGCGTAGTGACCCCCGAATTGTCAAAATTCGTCAGCGGGATGACTTCTGGTTCTCCACCTTATTGGACCCTCGCTACCGTCACAGAATGGGGGCCTTTTTTACACCCACTGAGAGGGAGGACAAACTGAACTACTACAGAGAGATCCTACGTAGTCAGTTGGTCGATGCCTATTGGTGACATGGTCCATCCACTCGCAGGTCTGACTCGGGGGGCCCTCTGCGCTCACCTTCCACTGCCATGGCTGCTGGGGAGGGGTGGCAGGAGCAGTATCAGCTCCATTATAAACAGCCTAAGTCTACAGTCGGTGTTGAGTAGCTTTCTTCACCCGCATAGTGAAGCAACTCATCAGCAGCAGGTAGACATGGAGCAGGACCTGAACCAGCAGGTGTTGGCATACCTTGACATTGCCATGCCAACAAACCTTCAAGATCCGCTGGACTTCTGGGCAGCCAAACTTGATTTATGGCCGCAACTAGCAGAGTTTGCCCTGAAAAAGCTGTCCTGTCCGGCCAGTAGTGTGCCATCAGAGCGGGTGTTTAGTTTGGCTGGGGCCATAGTCACTCCAAGGCGAACTCGTCTGTCCACGAAAAATGGGGAGAGACTGACCTTTGTGAAGATGAATCAGGCATGGATCAGCCAGGATTTCCAGCCACCAATGCCAGATGCCTCAGAGTAGATTGACCATGCTGCTACATCAACACTTCACAATTATAGTTATGAAACCCTCTTGGTTTATCAATTAGGGTTATGAAACCCTCTTGGGTACTGTGAATGCATGCTCCTGACTCATCCTGTGTCTTTCAGGAACTAGATGCCTCACTGATGCTTCTGGCCTTGGGCCTTTAATTTTTGGATGTTTGCACTAGCTAAATACATGCTTAATTGAAATTTTCACATTGATCTTGCAATGTAAAGGTGTTATGAAACCCTTGGGTGTACTGTTGATGCCTGCTCCAGTGTCTTTCAGGAATTACTTGGCTTACTGATGCTTCTGGGCTTGGGCCTTAAATTTTTGGATTGTAGCACTACCTAACATGCATCTCCAATAGAGATTTCAACGTTCACCTTTTAATTTTAGGGGTTGTGAACCCCTCTTGTGTACTCATGCTGCTTCCTGCTGCACTCTGTCAGCCCGTTGGTCCTGTGATAGTGTGCGACTCTTCCTCCAAATCCTCCACCGTGTCCTAAGCCTCCACTGCCCGGAGAAGGGTCAGTGTCCCCTCAGCATACCATGTGTGCAGGGCACGGCGGTGTTACGCTTTTCTTCACATGGTTTGCCTTGGCGAAAAGTCTTGGAAAAATGGCCAGTCAGGGCAATGGAGACATTGCGCCTACATCTCATGGCCACATGAGCCCTGTGGGGGCTTGTTAGATTGGGTCCTTTGTACCCACACGCCATGGGTCCGAGACACTCAAACTTTGATTTAAATAAAAAAAAAAAATCACACATTTCAATGGTCTCCTCATGCTTCAGCCAACTCCAGGCTGTGTCATTCAGGCAATATATGGTTTACTGATGCCGCTGCTGGGCCTGGGTCTGCGAATTAAAATTTTATGATAGGTAGCACCAGCTATCCAAAATCTTCATTTAAAATTTCAAAAATTCTTGTGTTTTTTTTTTTTTGGGGGGGGGGGATTGTGACGCCCTGTTGTGTGTACTCATGCTTCAGCCAACTCCAGGCTGTGTCATTAAGGCAATATATGGTTTACTGATGCCGCTGCTGTGCCTGGGTCTGGGAATAAAAAATTTGTTATGGTAGGCAGCACCAGCTATCCAAAATCTTTGGTTTAAATCTCTAAATTCATCTTTTAATCTTAGGGAATGTGAAGGCCTAGTGCCTACTCATGCTGCTGGCATCTCTGGGCTGTGCCATTCAGCCACCATATGGTCTCCTCATGCTGCCAACACCTCCATGCTGTGTCATTCAGCCACTATATGGTCTCCTCATACTGCCAATACCACCACGCTGTGTCATTCAGCCACTATATGGTCTCCCCACACTGATGCCACCTCCAGGCTTATTGTGCCGCTCTGCAGCAGTGATTGTAAAAGTGATCCATTCACTTCAAGCCAGCATTCGTTCTGGCTACAGAGAGAGCAGACACTGAGTGGTCACTAATCAGTATTACTGACAATACAGATTAGCCAATTGAGTTTAGTACTGGGAACAATCCCCATTCAAAGACTGTAAGCAACCATTGTGCAGACAGGGACAGTTCAGAGAGAGAGAGTACTGGGGCATATTACTCTAAGAAAAGTTAAATATATAGCAACATCTGGAGGGCTAGAGTCTGAGACCACTATACAGTAGTGTCTAAACTGTAGCCCTCCAGATGTTGCAAAACTACAACTCCCAGCATGCCCAGACAGCTGTTTGCTGTGCGGGCATGCTGGGATTTGTAGTTTTGCAACATCTGGAGGGCCACAGTCTGGAGATCACTGTGCAGTGGTCATTAAACTGTATCCCTCCAGATGTTGCAAAACTGCAAATCCCAGCATGCCCACACAGCAAACAGCTGTTTCGGCATGCTGGGAGTTGTAGTTGCGTACCTCCAGCTGTTGCATAACTACATCTCCCAGCATGCCCTTCGGCAATCAGTACATGCTGGGAGTTGTAGTTTTGCAACAGCTGGAGGCACACTGGTTGGTTGGTAAAATACTGAGTTAGGTAACAGAACCTAACTGAAGGTTTTCCGACCATTATGCCTCCAGCTGTTGCAAAAGTACAACTCCCAGCATGCACGGTCTGTCAGTAGATCCTGGGAGTTGTAGTTTTGAAACAGCTGGAGGTTTGACCCCTATGTGAATGTACAGGGTACATTCACACGGGCAGGTTTACAGGGAGTTTCCTGCTTCAAGTTTGGGCTGTGGCAAATTTTTCGCAGGAAACTCACCATAACCCACCAGTGTGAATGTACTCTAAAAACACTACACTACACTAACACATAATAAAGGGTAAAACACTACATATACACCCTTTACACTGTCCCCCCCAATAAAAATGAAAAACGTATTTTACGGCAGTGTTTCCAAAACGGAGCCTCCAGCTGTTGCAAAACAACAACTCCCAGCATTTCCGGACAGCCACTGACTGTCCAGGCATGTTTTGAGTTTAGCAACAGCTGGAGGCACCCTGTTTAGGGATCACTGGTGTAGAATACCCCTATGTCCACCCCTATGCAATCCCTAATGTAGTCCTCAAATAAGCATGGCGCTCTCACTTCAGAGCCCTGTTGTATTTCAAGGAAACAGTTTAGGGCCACATATGGGGTATTTCCGTAATCGGGATAAATTGCACTATAAATTTTGGGGGCTTTTTCTCCTTTTACCGTTTATGAAAAGGAAAAGTTGGGGGCTACACCTGTTGGTGTAAATTTTTTTAATTTTAACACTAACATGCTGGTGTTGCCCCATACTTTTTATTTTCACAAGCGGTAAAAGCAAAAAAAGACCCCCCAACATTTGTAACACAATTTCTCCTGAGTATGGAAATACCCCATATGTGGGCGTACAATGCTCTGTGGATCGCACAACAAGGCTCAGGAGTGAGAGCGCACCATGTACATTTGAGGCCTAAATTTGGTGATTTGCACAGGGGTGGCTGATTTTTCAGCGGTTCTGACATAAACGCAAAAAAAAAAATATCCACATGTGACCCCATTTTGGAAACTACACCCCTCACGGAATGTAATAAAGGGTATAGTGATCCTTAACACCCCACAGGTGTTTGACGAATTTTCATTTAAGTAATTTTCATTAAAGAGTAAGAACATACCCCATATGTGGATGTAAAGTGCTCTGCGAGTGCACTACAATGCTCAGAAGAGAAGGAGCGCCGTTGGGCTTTTGGAGAGAAAATTTGTCCGGAATTGAAGGCCAGGTGTGTTTACAAAGCCCCCATAGTGCCAGAACAATGGACCCCCCCCTCCGCACATGTGAACCAATTTTGGAATCTACACCCCTCATGTAATGTAATAAGGGGTACAGTGAGCACAGGTGTCTTACAGATTTTTGGAACAGTGGTCCGTGAAAATGAAAAAAATTATTTTTCATTTGCACAGCCCACTGTTCCAAAGATCTGTCAAATGCCAGTGGGGTGTAAATACTCACTGTACCCCTTATTAAATTCTGTGAGGGGTGTAATTTCCAAAATGGGGTCACATGTGGGGGGGGGGGTCCACTGTTCTGGCACCATGGGGGGCTTTGTAAACGCACATTGCCCCTGACTACCATTCCAAATAAATTCTCTTTCCAAAAGCTCAATGGCTCTCCTCCTCTTCTGAGCATTGTAGTGCGCCAGCAGAGCACTTGACGTCCACACATGGGGTATTTCCATATTCAGAAGAAATGGGGTTACAAATTTGAAGGGGCATTTTCTCCTATTACCCCTTATAAAAATATAAAATTTGGGGGAAAAACTGCATTATAGTGAAAAATTTTTTTTTTCATTTACACATCCAACTTTAACAAAAAGCCGTCAAACACCTGTGAGGTGTTAAGGCTCACTGTACCCCTTGTTATGTTCCTTAAGGGGTGTAGTTTCCAAAATAGTATGCCATGTGTTTTATTTTATTTTATTTTTATTTTTTTTTGCTGTTCTGGCACCACAGGGGCTTCCTAAATGCTACATGCCCCCCAAAAGCCATTTCAGCAAAATTTGCTTTCCAAAAGCCAAATGTGACTCATTCTCTTCTGAACATTGTAGTGCGCCAGCAGAGCATTTTACGTCCTAACATGGGGTATTTCCATACTCAGAAGAGATGGGGTTACAAATTTTGAGGGACATTTTCTCTCATTACCCTTTGTAAAAATTGTAAATTTGGGGAAAAAAACTGCACTTTAGTGGAAAATTCTTTTTTTTCATTTACACATCCGACTTTAACAAAAAGTCGTCAAACACCTGTGGGGTGTTAAGGCTCACTGGACCCCTTGTTACGTGCCTTGTGGGGTGTAGTTTCCAAAATGGTATGTCATGTGGGATTTTCTGCTGTTCTGGCACCATAGGGGCTTCCTAAATGTGGCATGCCCCCCAAAAACCATTTCAGCAAAATTCACTCTCCAAAATCCCATTGTTGCTCCTTCCCTTCTGAGCCCTCTACTGTGCCCGCCGAACACTTGACATACACACATGAGGGATTTCCTTACTCGAGAGAAATTGGGTTACAGATTTTGAGGGGGCTTTTTCTCCTATTACCACTTGCAAAAATTCAAAAACTGGGTCTACGAGAACATGCGAGAGTAAAAAAATGAAGATTTTGAATTTTCTCCTACACTTTGCTGCTATTCCTGTGAAACACCTAAAGGGTTAACACACTTACTGAATGTCATTTTGGATACTTTGAGGGGTGCAGTTTTTATTATGGGGTCATTTGTGGGGTATTTCTAATATGAAGGCCCTTCAAATCCACTTCAAATTTGAACTGGTCCCTGAAAAATTCTGATTGCAAAAATTGGAAAATTGCTGCTGAACTTTGAAGCCCTCTGATGTCTTCCAAAAGTAAAAACTTGTCAACTTTATGATGCAAACATAAAGTAGACATATTATATTTGTGAATCAATATATCATTTATTTGGAATATCCATTTTCCTTATAAGCAGAGAGCTTCAAAGTAAAAAAAAATTAATATTTTCTTTTTTTTCATCAAATGTTGGAATTTTTCACCAAGAAATGATGCAAGTATCGACAAAAATTTACTAGAATATGTCATGAAAAAACTATCTTGGAATCAGAATGAAATGTAAAAGCATCCCAGAGTTATTAATGCTTAAAGTGACAGTGGTCAGATGTTCAAAAAATGGCCGGGTCCTTAAGGTATAAATAGGCTGGGTCCATAAGGGGTTAAGGTGGCCAATGTGGTAACCAATGGTAACTAACAGCCGCGCGCTATTAGCCACGGGTCCCAGCACTTGTTAGAGGCGTGGCTCTGTGTTATAGAAAGGGAAAGGACTCATGACGTACCGTTCCAGTACTTATCAGCTTATCAGCTGTGTAGTTCTCTCCAGACTGACCACAGTGCTCTTTGCTGTCACCTCTGTTCATGTCAGGAACTGTCCAGAGCAGGAGAGGTTTGTTTTGGGGATTTGCCTCTACTCCGGACAGTTCCTAGCATGAACATAGGTGTCAGCAGAGGGCACTAAGGTCAGACTGGAAATAACTATACAACTTCCTCTACAACAGCTGATAAGTACTTAAAGGATTAAGATTTTAAAATAGATGTAATTTACAAATCTGTATAATTTTCTGGCACCAGTTGATTTGAAAACATTTGTTTTCCACTGGAGTACCCCTTTAAGGACACAGCCAATTTTGGCCTTAAAGGAGTTATCCAGGAATAGAAAAACAGGGATAATTTCTTTTAACCCCTTCCAGCAAATGGATGTTTATGAACGTCCATTTTTCCTGTCACTTAAGGCAAATAGACATTCATAAACGTCCAATACATTTTCTATCACCATGTCCGTTGGCTTGGTGATAGAAATGTAATCGCAGCTATTCTGAACAGCTGACCAATGACACTATGCAGCTGGGGACCAATCAGAATGGACCCCTGGTGCTGATCGTTGTCATTGGTCAGTCAGTTAGTGACTGACAAATGACAAGGACTTGCTGGGTTCCGGGCTGATCTGGTCTCTGGTGACCTGATAGCCCGGAAAATAGGGATTATCGGAGCTGTCAGAGACAGCCCCGATCATTCTAAGGGATACACCTCGCTCCTATCCCCTGCCATTGGTCGCTAGGACTAACCGACCAATGGCAGGAAGGGGGTAGGAGGTTAAAGTCAAAATCACCCCAGGATGTCGGGGCAGAACGGGGGGAAGATGGCGGCGGGTGCCAGGACCGGCTATCGCATCGGGACTGGCGATGGCAGCGGGACCGGCCGCGGGATCGGCGGCAGGCAGCGGCGGAAATGGCAGAGGCAAGAGTAAAGATCAGCGGTAAGTGATCTTCACTGCTGCCTTCCAGGAGTTGCCAAACTACAACTCCCAGCAAGACCAGAAAGCTGTCTGGGCATGCTGGGAGTTGTAGTCTTGCAACATCTGGAGGGCCACAGTTTGGAGACCACTGTGCAGTGGTGTCCAAACTGTAGCCCTTCCAGCTGTTGCATAACTACAAGTCCCAGCATGCCCTTCAGTTGTCACTGTATGCTGAGAGTTGTAGTTTTTGCAACAGCTGAAGGCACACTGGTTGCGAAGTTGGTTACCTAACAAAGTGTTTCGCAACCAGTGTGCCTCCAGCTGTGGCAAACTACAACTCCCAGCATGCACTGAAAGAGGGTACATGCCGGGAGTTGTAGTTTTGCAACAGCTGGAGGCTCACTGGTTGCAAAACACTGAGTTAAGTAACAAACTCTGTGTTTTGCAACCAGTGTGCTTCCAGCTGTTGCATAACTGTTGCATAACTGTTGCATGCATGGACAGCCAAAGGGCATGCTGGGAGTTGTAGTTTTGCTACAGCTGGAGGTTTGTTTCCCCCCCCCCACCCCCATGTGAATGTACAGGGTACATTCACACGGGCGGGTTTACAGTGAGTTTCTAGAGATGCAGCAAATTTTCCGCCGCAGCTCAAACTCCCAGCGGGAAACTCGCTGTAAACCTCCACCAGTACGAATGTACCCTAAAAACACTTCACTACACGTACACAAAATAAAGGGTAAAACACTACATATACACATACCCCTACAAGGTCCCCCCTCCCCCAAATAAAAATAAAAATTTCTATGACACTGTTTCCAAAACGGAACCTCCAGCTGTTGCAAAACAACTCCCAGTGTTGCCGGACAGCCATTGACTTTTCAGACATGCTGGAAGTTTTGCAACAGCTGGAGGCACCCTGTTTGGGAAACACTGCCATAGGGTATTTTTGGTATCGGAGGCAAGTGTAATTCTTGCATCCGGGTCCGTCCCTATGCAAATCCCTTATTTAGACCTCAAATGTGCATGGCGCTCTCTCACTTCGGAGCCCTGTCGTATTTCAAGGCAACAGTTTAGCGCCACATATGGGTTATTTCCATACTCAGGAGAAATTGCCTAACAATTTTTTTGGGGGGCTTTTTCTCTTTTACCCCATATGAAAAGGTAAAGTTGGGGTCTACTCCAACATGTTATTGTAAAAAAAAAAAAAAAATTTTACACTAACTTGCTTGTGTTGCCCCATACTTTTCATTTTCAAAAAGACCCCCAAAATTTGTAACGCAATTTCTCCTGAGTAAGGAAATACCCCATATGTGGACATAAAATGCTCTGCGGATGCACAACAAGGCTCAGGAGTGAGAGCGCACCATGTACATTTGAGGCGTAAATTGGTGATTTGCACAGGGGTGGATGATTTTACAGCGGTTCTGACATAAACACAAAAAAAAACACCCAGATGTGACCCCATTTTGGAAACTACACCCCTCACGGAACGTAACAAGGGGTATAGTGAGCCTTAACACTCCACAGGTGTTTGTCAAATTTTCGTCAAAGTTGGACGTGAAAATGAAAATTTTGTATTTTTTCACTAAAATACTGGTGTTATTCCACAATTTTTCATTTTCACAAGGGTTATTAGGAAAAAAGCCCCCCAAAATTTGTAACCCCATTTCTTCTGAGTATATAAATACCCCATATCTGGATGTAAAGTGCTCTGCGGGCGAACTACAGGGCTCAGAAGAGAAGGAGCGCTATTGGTCTTTTGGAGAGAGAATGTGTCTGGAATTGAAGGCCATGTGCGTTTACAAAGCCTCCATAGTGCCAGAAAAATGGGTCCCCCACATGTGACCCCATTTTGGAAACTACACCCCTAAAGGAATTTAATAAGGGGTGCAGTGAGCATTTACCCCACATGTGTCTGACAGATTTTTTGAACAGTCGTCCGTAAAAATGAAAAATTTAATTTTTCATTTGAACTGCCCACTGTTCCAAAGATCTGTCAAACGCCAGTGGGGTGTAAATGCTCACTTCACCCCTTATTACATTCCGTGAGGGGTGTAGTTTCCGAAATAGGGTCACATGTGGGGGGGGGGGGGGTCCATTGTTCTGGTAGCACAGGGGGCTTTGTAAACGCACATGAACCCTGACCCCGATTCCAAACAAATCCTCTCTCCAAAAGCCCAATGGCGCTTATTCTCTTCTGAGCATTGTAGTTTGCCCGCAGAGCACTTTACATCCACACATGGGGTATTTCCATAATCAGATGAAATGGGGTTACAAATTTCGGGGGGCATTTACCTCTTGTAAAAATGGTAAGTATGGGAAAAAAACTGAATTTTTGTGAAATAAATTTTTTTTCATTTACACATCCGATTTTAACGAAAAGTCGTCAAACACCTGTGGAGTATTAAGGCTCACTGTAACCCTTGTTACGTTCCTTGAGCGGTGTAGTTTCCAAAATAGTATGCCATGTCAGGGGTTTCTGCTGTTCTGGCACAATAGGGGCTTCCTAAATGTGACATGCCCCCCAAAAACCATTTCAGCTAAATTTGCTTTCCAAAAGCCAAATGTGACTCCTCTTCTGAGCATAGTAGGGCGCCAGCAGTGCATTTGACGTCGACAAAATGGGGTATTTCCATACTCAGAAGAGATGGGGGTTACAAATTTTGGGGGGGATTTTCTCCTATTACCCCTTGTAAAAATTTGAAATTTGGTGAAAAACCAGCATTTTAGTGAAAAAAAAATGTTATGTACACATCCAACTTTAACAAAAAGTCGTCAAAAACCTGTGGGGTGTTAAGGCTCACTGTACCCCTTGTTACATTCCTTGAGGGGTGGGGTTTCCAAAATAGTATGCAGGGGTTCCATTAGGTCCACTGAGTTACCGGCAACTTGTTACTTTTATTTTAGATGCTGTGATCAGCCTTGATCACGGCATCTAAAAGGTTAAATGAGAGATCGCCACTGCCCAGCATAAGCATTGGATGTCTGATTACTGACATTAGCCGACACTCACTGCTCTGAAACGAGCTCAGCTCCTGCACTCACTTCAAATCCACTTAAAGGGGTACTCCGGTGAAAAACTATTTTAAGTATCAGGACACAAGGGCGTACCTGTATGCCCTTGGACCTTAGCAGGTTAATCCCAGCCACAAATGCTATATGTTTGATAAAACCCGGAAAATACAGGCAATATGGTCTAAAATGCCTATTCCACGTTCAATCTCATTGCTTTCAACATGGATTTATGTTTAACTCCTTAAGGACCCAACCATTTTACACCTTAGGACCCGGCCATTTTTTGAACATCTGACCACTGTCACTTTAAACATTAATAACTCTGGAATGTTTTTACTTATCATTCTGATTTCGAGAATGTTTCTTCGTGATATATTCTTCTTTAACATAGAGGTAACATTTTGTGGTAACTTGCATCCTTTCTTGGTGAAAAATCCCAAAATTTGATGAAAAATTTGAAAATTTTGCATTTTTCTAACTTTGAAGCTCTCTGCTTGTAATGAAAATGGATACACCAAAAATTTTTATTTTTTATTCACATATACAATATGTCTACTTTATGTTTGCATCATAAAATTGATGTGTTTTTACTTTTGGAAGACACCAAAGTTCTTCAAAGGGCTTCAAAGTTCAGCAGCAATTTTCCAATTTTTCACAAAATTTTCAAACACTATTTTTCAGGGACCAGTTCAAGTTTGAAGTGGATTTGAAGGGTCTTCATCTTAGAAATACCCCACAAATGACCTCATTATAAAAACTGCACCCCCCAAAGTATTCAAAATGACATTCAGTCAGCGTTTTAACCCTTTAGGTGTTTCACAGGAATAGCAGCAAAGTGAAGGAGAAAATTCACAATCTTCATTTTTTACACTCGCATGTTCTTGTAGATCTAATTTTTTTATTTTTACAAGGGGTAAAAGGATAAAATGTATACATGTATTTGTAGCCCAATTTCTCTCGAGTAAGCACATACCTCAAATGTCTATGTAAATTGTTCGGCGGGCGCAGTAGAGGGCTCAGAAGCGAAGGAGTGACAAGGGGATTTTGGAGAGTACGTTTTTCTGAAATGGTTTTTGGGGGGCATGTTGCATTTATGAAGCCTCTATGGTGCCAGAACCGCAAAAACCCCACCACATGCCATACCATTTTGGAAACAAGACCCCTCGGGGAACGTAACAAGGAATTAAGTAAGCCTTAATACCCCACAGGTGTTTCACGACTTTTGCATATGTACATTTTTTTTATTTTTTTCACTAAAATGTGCGTTTCCCCCCAAATTTCCCATTTTTGCAAGGGTTTGTAGCAGAAAATACCCCCAAAATTTGTAACCCCATCTCTTCTGAATATGGAGGTACCCCATAAGTTGACCTGAAGTGCACTACGGGTGAACTACAATGCTCAGAAGAGAAGGAGTAATATTTGGCTTTTTGAGAGCAAATTTTGCTCGCGGGGCATGTTGCATTTAGGAAGCCCCTATGGTGCCAGAACAGCAAAAAAAAAAAAAAAAAAAACACATGCCATACCATTTTGGAAACTAGACCCCTCGGGGAACGTAACAAGGAATTAAGTGAGCCTTAATACCCTACAAGTGTTTCATGACATTTGCAGATGAAAAAAAAAAATGTTTTCATTAAAATGTGTGTTTCCCCTCAAATTTCACATATTTGTAAGGGTTGATAGCAGAAAATCCCCCACAAAATTTGTAACCCCATCTCTTCTGAGTTTGGCGGTACCTGATAAGTTGACCTGAAGTGCACTACGGGCGAACTAAAATGGTCAGAAGAGAAGGACTAGTATTTGGCTTTCGCATGTCGCATTTAGGAAGCCCCTATGTTGCCAGGACAGAAAAAAAAAAAAAAAACACATGGCATACCATTTTGGAAACTAGACCCCTTGAGGAACGTAACAAGAAATTAAGTGAGCCTTAATACCCCCCCCCCCCCCCCCAGGGGTATCACGACTTTTGCATATGTAAAAAAAAAAAATTATTTTCACTAAAATGTGTGTTTCCCCCCAAATTTCACATATTTGCAAGGGTTAATAGCAGAAAATACCCCCCAAAATTTGTAACCCCATCTCTTCTGAGTATGGAAGTACCCCATAAGTGAACGTCAAGTGCACTGCAGGAGCGCCACAATGCTCAGAAGAGAAGGAGTCACATTTGCAAACTTTGCTGAAACGGGGGGGGGGGGGGGGACATGTCGCATTTAGGAAGCCCCTATGGTGCCAGAACAGCAAAAAAAAAAACAATATGGCATACCTTTTTGGAAACTAGACCCCTTGAGGAATGTAACAAGGGGTAAAGTGAGCCTTGATACACCACAGGGGTTTCACGACTTTTGCATATGTCAAAATATTTTATTTTTTTTCACTAAAATGTGGGTTTTCACCAAAATTTTACATTTTTTACAAGGGTTAATAGCAGAAAAGACACCCCACAATTTGTAAATACATTTATTTGGAGTAAGGACATACCTTATTTTTTGATGAATTTGGCATGGCGGGTGCACAGCAGGTCTTGCTTGAGTGGGAGCGCAGTCAGGGACCTTGAGCTTGATATGGAGCCAGGATGTGGGACCCCCCCTCAAAGAGCATTAATGAGGGGAGCACTGAGCCCTAAAACAGGGGGACACTATGGGGGACAATGGGCCGTAACTGGGGTAGACAGGTGGGGTACAGAGGCCCGTTATATGGGGTACAGTGGGCCAGAAAATTATAAATCATAATAAAAAAAAGGATATATTCCCAGAATGATGACCCAGAGCATAGCCAAAACTAAAAAAATATGCCCGCCCCAAACCCTATGCTCTGAGTCATCATTCTGGGAATGTGATGTGTGTGGCCGTCCCTAACCTGTTGCCTGAAATGCGCACCCGCTCAAGTGGAGAGAGAGCACTGCACATTTCAGGCAACATAAAAAGTCCCTGATGATAGTGACTCAGTGACCTATGACCCATTTCTGAAAAAACACCCCCAGAGGTCTTATCAGGTTTTTTTTTTTTTTTTCAGGTTTTTCTGGGTAATTTAGTGATTTATGTGGGTCAAATTTTGGAATGTACTCTGGACTTGGTACATTGGTCAAATTATGGAAAATTAAACTGAAAAGGGAAAATTTAGGGCTCCATGGAAGTGTGATACTCCCTGAAGCAGCCTATGCAGAGGCCCGGATTATCTGGGCAAGTGTCACATTGATAACTCCAGACCCTTGGGAAGTCCGGCCTGATCTTTCCCAGTTGCCAAACATCAGGACCTTTAGGACTTCTTCTTGGTACTGGAGGAATGTCCCTGTGTTGCCAGCGTACTGGGATAGTACAAAAGCGTTGTACATGGCAACCTGTACCAAGTAGACCGCAATTTTTTTGTACCATGCCCGTGTTTTCCATGTGGCGTTATATGGCTTGAGGACTTGATCTGAGAGATCAACTCCCCCCATATACTGATTGTAGTCCAGAATACAATCGGGCTTGAGGACCGGTCCCACGGTACCTCGCACAGGGACAGGGGTGCTGCCTTTCCCATGAATAGTGGTGAGTATAAGGACATCCCTCTTATCCTTATACTTCACCAACAACAGGTTATCATGGGTCAGAGCATGGGACTCACCCTTGGGGATAGGCGTCTGGACCAAATTTAGAGGGAGGCCTCTCTGGTTCTTAAGCAACGGTCCCACAAGCGAACGTGGATCTCGTGGAAAGGGATCTGAACAGAGGGATGCTGGTATAAAAATTATCCATGTATACGTGGAAACCCTTATCCAGCAATGGGTGCACAAGGTCCCAAACGAGTTTCCCGCTAACACCCAGAGTGGGGGGACATTCTGGTGGTTCAATACGGGAATCTCGTCCCTCATATACTCTAAACTTGCAAGTGTACCCGGAGGTACTCTCACAAAGTTTGTAGAGTTTCACGCCATACCGCGCCCGCTTCGAGGGAATATACTGGCGGAAGATGAGTCTCCCCTTAACCCCTTAAGGACATAGGGCGTATCCATACGCCCCCGTTTCCATGTCCTTAAGGACCGAGGGCGTATGGATACGTCCTGAGCATTTCCGGCCCCCGCCGCTAGCCGGATGCCTGCTGAAATCGTTTAGCAGAAATCCCGGCATATCGCCCAGGGGGGTCATTATGTCCCCCCATGTCGGCGATTGCCGCAGATCGCTGGACAATTCAGTCCAGCGATCTGCGGCGGATTCCGGGTCAATCGGGTCTCCAGTGACCCGATGACCCGGAATTACTGGCTGATCGGGGCCGTCAGAGACGGCCCCCAACAGCCAGACCCAGCAGGGGTGAGGTGGCACTGGTGCCACCTCACGATCGCCCTGATTCGTCGGCCGGTTTCCCGGCCGACCAATCAGGGCGCTTGCTGCGGGTGTCACTCCCGCAACCCGCTCCGCCCCTCTTCCGGAGGACGTGAGCGGGTGCGGGCAGAAGACCCTGGGTGCTGGGGACCCCGATCCCCGGCGTCCCTGTTGGGATCGGAGCCCCAGGAGCGACGGCGGCGGCGAGGGACTGACCTGCGCGGCGGCATCGTGGAGCAGCAGCAGGAGGTGAGTGACAGCCTCCTGCTGTTGCTTAGCAACAGCTCCCAGCATGCAAAAAGGACATGCTGGGAGCTGTAGTTATGCAACAGCAGGAGGCAGACCACCACATCTCCCAGCATGCCCTTATGGGCATGCAGGGACTTGTAGTTTTGCAACAGCTGGAGGCACATTTTTCTATGGAAAAGTGTACCTTCAGCTGTTATATAACTACAACTCCCAGCTTGCACAATCAGCTAAAGTGCATGCTGGGAGTTGTAGTGGTGCATCTGGTGGTTGCATAACTACAACTCCCAGCATGCCCGTTGGCTGTCGGTGACTGCTGAGAGTTGTAGTTTTGCAACAGCTGAAGGCACACTTAGTTAAGTAGCAAACCAGTGTGTCTCCAGCTGTTGCATAACTACAATCCCCAGCATCCCCAGCCAAAGTAGTATGCCTCCGGCTGTTGCATAACTACAAGACCCAGTATGCCCTTCCGCTGTCCGTACATGCTGGGGGTTGTAGCTTTTGCAACAGCTGAAGGCACACTGGTTGCAAAACACTGAGTTTGTTACCAAACTCGGTGTTTCACAACCTGTGTGTCTCCAGCTGTTGCAAAACTACAACTCCCAGCATGCACTGATAGACTGTACATGCTGGGAGTTGTAGTTTTGCAACAGCTGGATATCCCCCCCCCCCCCCCCCAATGTGAACGTACAGGGTACACTCACATGGGCGAAGGTTTACAGTAAGTATCCAGCTGCAAGTTTGAGCTGCGGCAAATTTTCTGCCGCAGCTCAAGCTGCCAGCGAGAAACTACTGTGAACCCCCGCCCATGTGACTGTACCCTATAAACACTACACTACACTAACACAAAATTAAATAAAAAGTAAAAAACACTACATATACACAGCCCCCCTCCCCTCCCCAATAAAAATGAAAAATGTCTGATACGCCACTGTTTCCAGAACGGAGCCTCCAGCTGTTGCAAAACAACTACTCCCAGTATTGCCAGATAGCCACTGACTGTCTAGGCATGCTGGGAGTTTTACAACAGCTGGAGGCACCCTGTTTGGGAATCACTGGCGTAGAATACCCCTATGTCCACCCCTATGCAAGTCCCTAATTTAGGCTTCAAATGCGCATGGCGCTCTCACTTTGGAGCCCTGTCGTATTTCAAGGCAACAGTTTAGGGCCACATATGGGGTATCGCCGTACTCGGGAGAAATTGTGTTACAAATTTTGGTGGGTATTTTCTGCAATCACCCTTTTTAAAAATGTAAAATTTTTGGGAAAACAAGCATTTTAGGTAAAAAAAATATATATATATTTTTTACATATACAAAAGTCATGAAACACCTGTGGGGTATAAAGGTTCACTTAACCCCTTGTTACGTTCCCCGAGGGGTCTAGTTTCCAAAATGGTATGCCATGTGTTTTTTTTTTTTGCTGTTCTGGCACCATAGGGGCTTCCTAAATGTGGCATGCCCCAGAGCAAAATTTGCTTTCAAAAAGCCAAATGTGACTCCTTCTCTTCTGAGACCTGTAGTGCGCCAGCAGAGCACTTTTCACCCCCATATGGGGTGTTTTCTGAATCGGGAGAAATTGGGCTTCAAATTTTGGGGGGTATTTTTTGCTATTACCCTTTTTAAAAATGTAAAAATTTTGGGAAACCAAGCATATTAGGTAAAAAAAAACTTTTTTTTTTTACATATGCAAAAGTCGTGAATCACCTGTAGGGTATTAAGGTTCACATTACCCCTTGTTACGTTCCCCGAGAGGTCTAGTTTCCAAAATGGTATGCCATGTGTTTTTTTTTTTTTTTTTGCTGTTCTGGCACCATAGGGGCTTCCTAAATGCGGCATGCCCCCAGAGCAAAATTTGCTTTCAAAAAGCCAAATGTGACTCCTTCTCTTCTGAGACCTGTAGTGCGCCAGCAGAGCACTTTTCACCCCCATATGGGGTGTTTTCTGAATCGGGAGAAATTGGGCTTCAATTTTTTTTTGGGGGGGGGGGGGTTCTGCTATTACCCTTTTTAAAAATACAAAAATTTTGGGAAACCAAGCATTTTAGGTAAAAAAAAAAAATTTCACATATGCAAAAGTCGTGAAACACCTGTAGGGTATTAAAGTTCACATTACCCCTTGTTACGTTCTCCGAGGGGTCTAGTTTCCAAAATGGTATGCCATGTGTTTTTTTTTTTGCTGTTCTGGCATTTTTTTTGCTGTTCTGAATCGGGAGAAATTGGGCTTCATATTTTGGGGGGTATTTTCTGCTATTACCCTTTTTAAAAATGTAACAATTTTGGGAAACCAAGCATATTAGGTAAAAAAAAAACACATTTTTTTTTTTACATATGCAAAAGTCGTGAAACACCTGTAGGGTATTAAGGTTCACATTACCCCTTGTTATGTTCCCCGAGGGGTCTAGTTTCCAAAATGGTATGCCATGTGTTTTTTTTTTTGCTGTTCTGGCACCATAGGGGCTTCCTAAATGCGGCATGCCCCCAGAGCAAAATTTGCTTTCAAAAAGACAAATGTGACTCCTTCTCTTCTGAGACCTGTAGTGCGCCAGCAGAGCACTTTTCACCCCCATATGGGGTGTTTTCTGAATCGGGAGAAATCAGGCTTCAAATTTTGGGGGGTATTTTCTGCTATTACCCTTTTTAAAAATGTAAACATTTTGGGAAACCAAGCATATTAGGTAAAAAAAAATATATTTTTTTTACATATACAAAAGTCATGAAACACCTGTGGGGTATAAAGGTTCACTTAACCGCTTGTTACGTTCCCCGAGGGGTCTAGTTTCCAAAATGGTATGCCATGTGTTTTTCTTTTTTGCTGTCCTGGCACCATAGGGGCTTCCTAAATGCGGCATGCCCCCAGAGCAAAATTTGCTTTCAAAAAGCCAAATGTGACTCCTTCTCTTCTGAGACCTGTAGTGCGCCAGCAGAGCACTTTTCACCCCCATATGGGGTGTTTTCTGAATCGGGAGAAATTGGGCTTCAAATTTTTTTTTTCTGCTATTACCCTTTTTAACCCCTTAAGGACGGAGCCCATTTTCACCTCTAGGACGAAGCCCTTTTTTGCAAATCTGACCACTGTCACTTTAAACATTAATAACTCTGGAATGCTTTTAGTTATCAATCTGATTCTGAGATTGTTTTTTCGTGACATATTCTACTTTAACTTTGTGGTAAAATTTTGTGGTAACTTGCATCCTTTCTTGGTGAAAAATTCCAAAATTTGATGAAAAAATTAAAAATTTTGCATGTTTCTAACTTTGAAGCTCTCTGCTTGTAAGGAAAATGGATATTCCAAATAATTTTTTTTTGGATTCACATATACAATATGTCTACTTTATGTTTGCATCATAAAATTGACAAGTTTTTACTTTTGGAAGACACCAGAGGGCTTCAAAGTTCAGCAGCAATTTTCCAATTTTTCACAAAATTTTCAAACTCGCTATTTTTCAGGGACCAGTTCAGGTTTGAAGTGGATTTGAAGGGTCTTCATATTAGAAATACCCCATAAATGACCCCATTATAAAAACTGCACCCCCCAAAGTATTCAAAATGACATTCAGTAAATGTTTTAACCCTTTAGGTGTTTCACAGGAAAAGCAGCAAAGTGAAGGAGAAAATTCAAAATCTTCCTTTTTTACACTCGCATGTTCTTGTAGACCCAATTTTTGAATTTTTACAAGGGGTAAAAGGAGAAAATGTATACTTATATTTGTAGCCCAATTTCTCTCGAGTAAGCACATACCTCATATGTCTATGTAAAGTGTTCGGCGGGCGCAGTAGAGGGCTCAGAAGCGAAGGAGCGACAAGGGGATTTTAGAGAGTACGTTTTTCTGAAATGGTTTTTGGGGGGCATGTCACCTTTAGGAAGCCCCTATGGTGCCAGAACAGCAAAAAATATCCACATGGCATATCATTTTGGAAACTAGACCCCTTGAGGAACGTAACAAGGGATAAAGTGAGCCTTAATACCCCACAGGTGTTTCACGACTTTTGCATATGTAAAAAAAATAATAATAATTTCACTAAAATGTGGGTTTCCCCCCAAATTTCACATTTTTGCAAGGGTTAATAGCAGAAAAGACCCCCCAAAATTTGTAACCCCATCTCTTCTGAGTATGGAGGTACCCCATAAGTGGACCTGAAGTGCACTACGGGCGAACTACAATGCTCAGAAGGGAAGGCGTCATATTTGGCTTTTGAGAGCAAATTTTGCTCGGGGGGCATGTCGCATTTAGGAAGCCCCTATGGTGCCAGAACAGCAAAATAACCCCCACATGGCATACCATTTTGGAAACTAGACCCCTCACAGAATGTAATGAGGGGTACAGTGAGCATGTACCCCCCACTGGTGTCTGACAGATCTTTGGAACAGTGGGCTGTGCAAAATTTTTCATTTTCACGGACCACTGTTCCAAAGATCCGTCAGACACCTGTGGGGTGTAAATTCTCACTGCACCCCTTATTACATTCTGTGAGGGGTGTAGTTTTCAAAATGGGGTCACATGTGTTTTTTTTTTTTTTTGCGTTTGTCAGAACCGCTGTAACAATCAGCCACCTCTGTGCAAATCACCTCAAATGTACATGGCGCACTCTCCCTCCTGGGCCTTGTTGTGCGCCCCCAGAGCACTTTGCGCCCACATATGGGGTATCTCCGTACTCGGGAGAAATTGTGTTACAAATTTTGGGGGGCGTTTTTCCCTTTTACCTCTTGTGAAAATGAAAAGTATAGGGCAACACCAGCATGTTAGTGTAAAATTTTTTATTTTTTTACACTAACATGCTGGTGTAGACCCCAACTGTTCCTTTTCATAAGGGGTAAAAGGAGAAAAAGCCCCCCAAAATTTGTTAGGCAATTTCTCCCGAGTACGGCGATACCCCATATGTGACCCTATTCTGTTGCCTTGAAATACGACAGGGCTCCAAAGTGAGAGCGCCATGTGCATTTGAGGCCTGAATTAGGGACTTGCATAGGGGTGGACATAGGGGTATTCTACGCCAGTGATTCCCAAACAGGGCGCCTCCAGCTGTTGCTAAACTCCCAGCATGCTTGGACAGTCAATTGCTGTCCAGAAATGCTGGGAATTTTTGTTTTGCAACAGCTGGAGGCTCCATCTTAGAAACACTGCCGTACAATACGTTTTTCATTTTTTATTGGAGAAGGGGGGTGGGGGGGCAGTGTACGTGTGTATATGTAGTGTTTTACTCTTTATTTTATGTTAGTGTACTGTAGTGTAGTGTTTGTAGGTTACATTCACACTGGAGGCAGATTACACTGAGTCTCCCGCTAGGAGTTTGAGCTGCAGCGGAAAATTTGCCGCATCTCAAATTTGCAGCGGGGAACTCACTGTAATCTGCCGCCAGTGTGAATGTAGCCTGTACATTCACACGGGAGGGGGGTCAAAACTACAACTCCCAGCATGCACTGACAGACCATGCATGCTGGGAGTTGTAGTATTGCAACAGCTGGAGGCACACTGGCTGGAAAACCTTGAGTTAGGTTCTATGACCTAACTCAGTATTTTCCAACCAGTGTGCCTCCAGCTGTTGCAAAACTGCAACTCCCAGCATGTACTGATTGCGGAAGGGCATGCTGGGAGATGTAGTTATGCAATGGCTGGAGGCACGCAAGTACAACTCCCAGCATGCCAAGACAGCCTTATGCTGTTCCTGAATGCTGGGAGTTGTAGTTTTGCAAGATTTAGAGGGGTTCAAGTTGTAAATCACTGTCCAGTGGTCTCAAAACTGTGGCCCTCCAGATGTTGCAAAACTACAACTCTCAGCATGCCCAGCCAGCAAACTTCTGTCTGGGCATGCTGAGAGTTGTAGTTTTGCAACATCTGGAGGGCTACAGTTTGAGACCACTTAGTGATCTACAACCTGAACCCCTCTAAATATTGCAAAACTACAAGTCCCAGCATGCCCACACAGCAAACAGCTGTCTGGGCATGCTGGGAGTTGTAGTTTTGCAACATCTGGAGGGCCACAGTTTAGAGACCACTGTAAACTGTGGCCCTCCGGATGTTGCTAGGCAACAACTCACCTAGCAGGACCCGGAAGCCGCCGCCGCCGCCACCGCCGCCGCCACCGCCGCACGTGGGGGATCCCCGCATGGAGGATCGCGATCCGGGATCCAGGTAGGGACCTTCGGCGCCGCCCGTCCCTGGACGGTTCCCCCGTTTTGCCCGGACACCGATAGGGGAAGGGGAACTTTAACCCCCCCTCCCCGGTCTGCTATCGGTCGGTCGCTCGGCCGACCAATAGCAGGGATAGGAGGGGTGGCAACCCTGCCACCAAACTCCTATCCCTTTAGGGGGATCTAGGGTGTCTCGGACACCTACGATCCCTCTTATTTTCCGGGTCACCGGGTCACCAGTGACCCGTATGACCCGGAATCGCGCAGATCGCAGGTCTGAATTGACCTGCGATTTGCGCGCATCGCGGTCATGGGGGGGGTCTCAGGACCCCCCTCGGCGATGTGCCGGGATGCCTGCTGTTAGATAACAGCAGTCATCCCGGCCCGATCACCGCTACCGGTGACGCGGCGCTCCCGGAACCCCGCGACGTACATGTACGTCGCCGCGCGCCAAGTGACACTTCGCGGCGCCGTACATGTACGTCGCTCGTCGTGAAGGGGTTAAACATGTAAAAATTTTGGGAAACCAAGCATTTTAGGTAAAAAAAAATAAAAAAATTTCACATATGCAAAAGTCGTGAAACACCTGTGGGTATTAAGGTTCACATTACCCCTTGTTACATTTCCCGAGGGGTCTAGTTTCCAAAATGGTATGCCATGTGTTTTTTTTTTGCTGTTCTGGCACCATAGGGGCTTCCTAAATGCGGCATGCCCCCAGAGCAAAATTTGCTTTCAAAAAGCCAAATGTGACTCCTTCCCTTCTGAGACCTGTAGTGCGCCAGCAGAGCACTTTCACCCCCATATGGGGTGTTTTCTGAATCGGGAGAAATTGGGCTTCAAATTTTGGGGGGTATTTTCTGCTATTACCCTTTTTAAAAATGTAAAAATTTTGGGAAACCAAGCATATTCGGTAAAAAATAATATATTTTTTTTACATATACAAAAGTCATGAAACACCTGTGGGGTATAAAGGTTCACTTAACCCCTTGTTACGTTCCCCGAGGGGTCTAGTTTCCAAAATGGTATGCCAAGTGTTTTTTTTTTTTTGCTGTCCTGGCACCATAGGGGCTTCCTAAATGCGGCATGCCCCCAGAGCAAAATTTGCTTTCAAAAAGCCAAATGTGACTCCATCTCTTCTGAGACCTGTAGTGCGCCAGCAGAGCACTTGTCACCCCCATATGGGGTGTTTTCTGAATCGGGAGAAATTGGGCTTCAAATTTTGTTTTTTTCCTGCTATTACCCTTTTTTTAAATGTAAAAATTTTGGGAAACCAAGCATATTAGGTAAAAAAAAAATTTTTTTTTTTCATATGCAAAAGTCGTGAAACACCTGTAGGGTATTAAGGTTCACATTACCCCTTGTTACGTTCCCCGAGAGGACTAGTTTCCAAAATGGTATGCCATGTGGTTTTGTTTTTGCTGTTCTGGCACCATAGGGGCTTCCTAAATGCGGCATGCCCCCAGAGCAAAATTTGCTTTCAAAAAGCCAAATGTGACTCCTTCTCTTCTGAGACTTGTAGTGCACCAGCAGAGCAATTTTCACCCCCATATGGGGTGTTTTCTGAATCGGGAGAAATATGGTTTCAAACCAAGCATTTTAGGTTAAAAAAAATGTTTCTTACATATGCAAAAGTCGTGAATCACCTGTAGGGTATTAAGGTTCACTTTACCCCTTGTTACGTTCCCCGAGGGGTCTAGTTTCCAAAATGGTATGCCATGTGTTTTTTTTGCCGTCCTGGCACCATAGGGGCTTCCTAAAGGTGACATGCCCCCCAAAAACCATTTGTCGCTCCTTCCCTTCTGAGCCCTCTACTGCGCCCACTGAACAATTAACATAGACATATGAGGTATGTGCTTACTCGAGAGAAAGTGGGTTTCAAATACAAGTAAAAATTTTCTCCTTGTTATCCCTTGCAAAAATTCAAAAATTGGGTCTACAAGAACATGCGAGTGTAAAAAATGAAGATTTTGAATTTTCTCCTTCACTTTGCTGCTATTCCTGTGAAACACCTAAAGGGTTAATACACTTACTGAATGTCATTTTGAATACTTTTGTGGGTGCAGTTTTTATAATGGGGTCTTTTATGGGGTATTTCTAATATGAAGACCCTTCAAATCCACTTCAAAACTGAACTGGTCCCTGAAAAATAGTGAGTTTGAAAATTTTGTGAAAAATTTCAAAATTGCTGCTGAACTTTGAAGCCCTCTGGTGTCTTCCAAAAGTAAAAACTCATAAATTTTATGATGCAAACATAAAGTAGACATATTGTATAATATGTGAACCCCAAAAAATTATTTTGAATATTCATTTTCCTTACAAGCAGAGAGCTTCAAAGTTAGAAAAATGCTAAATTTTCATTTTTTTCATCAAATTTGGGGATTTTTCACCAAGAATGGATGCAAGTTACCATAAAATTTCACCACCAAGTTAAAGTAGAATATGTCACGAAAAAACTATCTCGGAATCAGAATGATAACTAAAAGCATTCCAGAGTTATTAATGTTTAAAGTGACAGTGGTCAGATGTTCAAAAAATGCTCTGGTCCTTAAGGTGAAAAAGGGCTCGGTCCTTAAGGGGTTAAAGCTGATGAGAGACTAATCTACCGAGAGGTCCCTGAGCGGTACATAGGCCTCCAAAAATTTTGCCTCGGGGCGGACATGCATAATGCAGGCATTTCCCAATCGCCTCGTACCGCTTCCGTGTCATCGCCATACTGTAAAGCGGGGTCTGATAGAGGACGTCCCCGTTCCAGTAATGACGAGCACTTGGTTTTTTGACCAGGCCTATATGCAGCGAGAGGCCCCAAAATGTCCTCATTTCCGCTGCATCAATGGCGTACCATTCATTGGACCTGGCCAAAAACGAATCGGGGTGGTGGGCAGTGAACTGCTGGGCATACAAGTTCGTTTGCTCCACCATTAGATTGACCAGGCTGTCACTGAAAAAAAGGGGAAGTGTGTATGTGGTGCTTGGTGTAAACTTTATATAATAACGGTGTGTGATTTACAACCACACACCGTTATTAGAAACAAAAAAAAAACTGTGGCCAAAAAAAAAAAGGGGTGGCAAACGCAGCTCCCTGAACCCCTAATAGGACCCGGGGTAAGGGATCAGACCCTAATAGGACCGTGGGGGACCTATTAGGGGGTCAGGGGGGATTTTTTTTTTATTAAAAAAAAAAAAAAGCGGTTGGCGCACGCAGCTCCCTGAACCCCTAATAGGACCCAGGGTAAGGGATCAGACCCTAATTGGACCCTTGGGGACCTATTAGGGGGTCAGGAGGGGAGGGGGGGTTACTTTTTTTTTTACTTTTATTAATTTTATTGACACTTATTCACCTACCTGTCCCTACAAGAGTCTTCCCTATTCTAACGGCTCCTGAGGGGGCTCCGGAGCTCTGAGGGGGGATCCACTGTCCTCTCTGCGCTGCTGTACCCGCTTACTGAACGCAGCGAGCGGGTACAGCGGCGGGAATGACCGTTAACCCCTCCTCTGCCGCGCTACTATTGGCTGGATGATCGCCGGCCAATAGTAGCATTGCTGGGGCGGTGACAGTATTGCCACCGCTCCCTAGCAACGGCAGGTGATTGGCGGTGTATCGTACACTGCTGATCCCCCTGTATTTCACGGTCCTCGGGTCACAAGTGACCCGAATGACCCGAATCGCCGAAGATCGCTTGCGTGAATTCGCAAGCGATCTCCGGGGATCGCCGACATGCGGGGGTCCCGGGACCCCACTTGGCATATGCACGGCAAGCCTGTTGAAAGATTTCAGCCGGCCAGCCGTTCCAATCTCTGCCCGGGGCGCGGCAGAGACCGGAGAAACACCAGGACGTACTAGTACGTCCTGGGTCCTTAAAGCCCAGGGTGCCAGGACATTCTAGTACGTCCTGGGTCCTTAAGGGATTAAAGACAGGTCAGCTCACTGCACAATGCTTTGCTAAGCTATTATATATAGTTTGATCACTTTCTATAAGTTTGTTCTGTAGTCACACTGCTGGGATTTGTAGTGCAGCAACTGGACACAGTATTGCAAGTCACTAAGGTCACCCCTTGTAGTGTGATCCCTTTTTCTGGGCTCGTTCTGCACCAACTGAACACAGTAAGGCAGGAGAAAGGTCACTGAGGTCACCCCACTGCACAATGCTTTGCTTAAATTGCTTTTGTGCTTTTGTATATTTGAAGGCTTTCTGGGATCTGTAGTTACACAGTGAGTTTCTCTGTGCACTGCTCAGTTTTTTTTTTTTTTGCCAAGATGGAGACCACAAGGCAGTGCATAATTTTTTTTTTTTTCAAACTCTTAAACCCACCCCCATGCTGTCTCCTTATTGGCTTTGAAGCTGTATGTGAAATAAATGCAAGCGATGATTGGATAACTTGAGGTCATGTGATCTTGCTGCTAGCTACAAGGTACACTGGGCTACCCTGACACCATCTCAGTATTACTTCCTCATCCTATTATGCATTTAGGGGCCAAAACGCCATGTGTTCCTCATCCCTTTTCCTATAGTAGCGCTGTTTCCAGGCTTGTGTGACCAATTTTACCCCAAAGTGAGACCGGATTCACCGGACTCGCCTCACTAGTCTCTGTTTGTTTAAAATGGTAAGGCAAAACAAAAGTCGATTTAAATCCAGTTTCTCTGTAGTCATACTGACCTGCTGTATGAGGTCACTTACCATTATTACCTCACATCAATAAAAAATACAAATCCAACAGGCTTATTTATTTTTTTGTTACAATGCATATTTTATTGTATTATTTATTGTTTTATAGCCTGTAGTGTCCAGACCTTTATCTTTATTTATTATTTATTGTATTATTCATTGTGTTATAACCTGTAGTGTCCAGACCTTTATCTTTATTTATTGTATTATTCATTGTGTTATAACCTGTAGTGTCCAGACCTTTATCTTTATTTATTATTTATTGTATTATTCATTGTGTTATAACCTGTAGTGTCCAGACCTTTATCTTTATTTATTGTATTATTCATTGTGTTATAACCTGTAGTGTCCAGACCTTTATCTTTATTTATTATTTATTGTATTATTCATTGTGTTATAACCTGTAGTGTCCAGACCTTTATCTTTATTTATTATTTATTGTATTATTCATTGTGTTAAAACCTGTAGTGTCCAGACCTCTGTATAAAGGTCCAGACCTTTACGTTTATATTATTATTTATTGTATTATTTATTGTGTTATAACCTGTAGTGTCCAGACCTTTATCTTTATTTATTGTATTATTCATTGTGTTATAACCTGTAGTGTCCAGACCTTTATCTTTATTTATTATTTATTGTATTATTCATTGTGTTATAACCTGTAGTGTCCAGACCTTTATCTTTATTTATTATTTATTGTATTATTCATTGTGTTATAACCTGTAGTGTCCAGACCTTTATCTTTATTTATTGTATTATTCATTGTGTTATAACCTGTAGTGTCCAGACCTTTATCTTTATTTATTATTTATTGTATTATTCATTGTGTTATAACCTGTAGTGTCCAGACCTTTATCTTTATTTATTGTATTATTCATTGTGTTATAACCTGTAGTGTCCAGACCTTTATCTTTATTTATTATTTATTGTATTATTCATTGTGTTATAACCTGTAGTGTCTAGACCTTTATCTTTATTTATTGTATTATTCATTGTGTTATAACCTGTAGTGTCCAGACCTTTATCTTTATTTATTATTTATTGTATTATTCATTGTGTTAAAACCTGTAGTGTCCAGACCTCTGTATAAAGGTCCAGACCTTTACGTTTATATTATTATTTATTGTATTATTTATTGTGTTATAACCTGTACCAGGTCCAGACCTCTGTATATATTTTACAATTCTTTGTATTAGACATTACAGTGAATTGTACTGTAAATCAGATGAGAGATCAGAGCTGCAGCCATCTCGCTCCCCCACCCGTATTCGCTCCCCCGCCCGTACTCGCTCCTCGCTCCCCCGCCCGCACTCCTCACTACATGAATAGATCTGTAATACATCCAGGACTCACTCCCCCGCCCACACTCCTCACTACATGAATAGATCTGTAATACATCCAGGACTCGCTCCCCCGCCCGCACTCGCTCCCCCTCCCGTACTCGCTCCCCCTCCCGTACTCGCTCCCCCGCCGGTACTCGCTCCCCCGCCCGTACTCGCTCCCCCGCCCGCACTCGCTCCCCCGCCCGCACTCCTCACTACATGAATAGATCTGGAATACACCCAGGACTCACTCCCCCTCCCGTGCTCGCTCCCCCGCCCGTACTCGCTCCCCGTCCGCACTCCTCACTACATTGATAGATCTGTAATACATCCAGGACTCAGTTACCTGGATACATAATTACACAGAACGGACAATGAATCAAAGAAAGTGAAGTAAAAATAATCCAGGTGACAGGAGCGGCCCCCCTCCCCCTCCTCACCGCTCACGTGTAGAATTCCCCCGCCATATGCTGCTCATTCAGAGTCATAATCACAGGGGAAGAACCGTATTGTCCCTGTAATAACTTCTCTAGAGAACAACAGCAAAACTTCTAGTTATTTACAACCCAGAAACTTTCTGCACATTGGGAATTAGATGCTGAATTTATTCTTAACTCATCTGTAACATGAAAGAAATGAATAAAGATTTTACATTTACTATTATAGGAAAAACCATGAAACCAAAAACGGAATCATACATTGTACTAGAATGTGCAGTAATATAACATCATACATTACTGTGAGCTCACACACTAGACTATATAGGAATATAACACGTCATGTGACTGTAGAGGATAGCATGTGCTACATATTTATTACTGGATTGCGTTATTATTACCCAGACTGAGGTTGTAAAATGAAGCTATACAGTATGTATCACCACAGTACATCAGGTATATACATGAACATAGCAGCACATATATATAGAAGGATAGACCCGTCACATAGACTTTCCTACAACTCAGGTTGCAACACTTTTTGGGAAAATGTAATTACATTTTTTAGTTAGTCTTAGGCCCAGTTTACATCTGTGTAGGAGGTGTTTTGTTAGGTTTCTCAGGGGCAGATAAAAAAAAAAATATGCTGGGCATTAACCCTTTAACCCCTTAAGGACTTAGCCCATTTTGGCCTTAAGGACTCTTAATTTTTACGTTTTCATTTTTTCCTTCTCGCCTTCTAAAAATCATAACTCTTTTATATTTTCATCCACAGACTAGTATGAGGGCTTGTTTTTTGCACGACCAGTTGTCCTTTGTAATGACATAACTCATTATATCATAAAATGTATGGCGCGCCCCTTGGTCACTTGCACATTTACTACTTTGTATGTTTAAAATCTTTAATAAACTTTACTATTGAAAAAAAAAATGTATGGCGCAACCAAAAAACACTATTTTTGTGGGGAAATTAAAACGAAAAACGCAATTTTGCTAATTTTGGAAGGTTTCGTTTTCACGCCGTACAATTTATGGTAAAAATGACGTGTGTTCTTTATTCTGAGGGTCAATACAATTAAAATGATACCCATTATTACATACTTTTCTATTATTGTTGCGCTTAAAAAAAATCACTAACTTTTTAACCAAATTAGTACGTTTATAATCCCTTTATTTTGATGACCTCTAACTTTTTTATTTTTCCGTATAAGCGGCGGTATGGGGGCTCATTTTTTGCGCCATGATCTTTACTTTTTTTTGATACCACATTTGCATATAAAAAACTTTTAATACATTTTTTATAATTTTTTTTTTATAAAATGTATTAAAAAAGTAGGAATTTTGGATTTTTTTCGTTCACGCCGTTCACCGTACGGGATCATTAACATTTTATTTTAATAGTTCAGACATTTACGCACGCGGCGATACCAAATATGTCTATAAAAAAAATTACGCTTTTTGGGGGTAAAATAGGAAAAAACGGACGTTTTACTTTTTTATTGGGGGAGGGGATTTTTCACTTTTTTTTTACTTTTACTTTGACATTTTTTTACATTTTTTTTTACACTTGAATAGTCCCCATAGGGGACTATTCATAGCAATACCATGATTGCTAATACTTATCTGTTCTTTGTATAGGACATAGAACAGATCAGTGTTATCGGTCATCTCCTGCTCTGGTCTGCTCGATCACAGACCAGAGCAGGAGACGCCGGGAGCCGCACGGAGGAAGGAGAGGGGACCTCCGTGCGGCGTTCTGAATGATCGGATCCCCTCAGCAGCGCTGCGGGCGATCCGATCATTCATTCAAATCGCGCACTGCCGCAGATGCCGGGATCTGTATTGATCCCGGCACCTAAAGGGGTTAATGGCGGACCATTGCCGGTGGGTCCCTGGCTGCGATCAGCAGCCGGGATCAGCCGCTCATGACATGGGCATCGCTCCGATGCCCGCGGTTATGCACAGGACGTAAATGTACGTCCTGGTGCGTTAAGTACCACCGCACCAGGACGTACATTTACGTCCTGCGTCCTTAAGGGGTTAAAGACGCAGCCTTTGGTGTACACCCTATATAGTTTGTTAGGGGTTGGTTTCCTGTTGTTAGGGATTTATACGAGGTTTGAATGTAGGATAACACTTGATAGGAAGACAATCTTGGGGTACGTTCAGACGAGCGGATTTGCAACGTTCAGACTGCAGATCCACCGCTGAAGGACCTCTATATGCTAGCTTTACATGTGCCTGCTCGGAGCGGCAATACGCCGCTACGTGTAGACACACTAAAGCAATGTTGTGACGCATGCGCAGTGTACTCACGCACATCGCGGCCACTCCCCCTGCTCAAGGAGCTGCTGCGATGTGCGAGTATACTGCGCATGCGCACGGCGACGCGCACATCGCAGTGTGTCTGCTCGTAGCGGCGTATTGCCGCTCCGAGCAGGCACATGTAAAGCCAGCATATAGGAGGTCCTTCAGCGGCGGATCCGCAGCAAAATATGCTGCAAAAATCCGCTCGCCTGAACGTACCCTTACAATGGTAGGTAGGATCTTAGAGAGATAGGCAGGACATATCATAGCCTCCCCATTTAGAGTCCATCCTATTATCCCTAGGACTTAGGGGAACGTGAGTCTTGTCCACATTCCAATTTGGCTCCTGTTATAAGTATCCTTTCCCAGGGAATCAGTGTCCACACATGTTACCCCTTTTTCCCTACAGGCTTATTACCATTGTCCTATTTCTGCAGCATTTGGATATTGGTTGTTTATCCCTACCAGATATACTGTGTGGCATTTGTCCATTATTACAAGGGACTTGTTTTTGCCTTTTGCCTCAACATGGGTGTGTTCGATGGCCACCAGTTGCCATTTTATATATATATATATATATATATATATATACATTTATATATATGGTCTGCTGTATTAGTTGTGCAGAGAACATCAAAGTTTTTGGTAAAAATAAATAATACATTTAACCGTTTCAGGATGAGGAAATTTTCATTTTTCGGGGTTTGTTTTTCTCTCCTCGCCTTCTTATAGTCATAACTTTTTTTTATTTTACAGAGCCATATAAGGTCTTGTTATTTTTGTGTCACCGATTGTTCTTTGCAATGAATGTTCATTTTACCGCCAAATGAAACAAACTAAATATTATATGTGGTGCTAAAACGGAAAAAAAACTATGCAATTTTGCTAATTTTAGGAGCTTTCCTTTCTACGCAGTGCACTGCATAATGACACATTATCTTTATTCTGTAGGCCTTTAAAACGGCTTACGGCTTTTAAAAAAATTACGACTTTTTGTTAGAAAATTAGTATGCACACGTCCTGGCAATATCCTGCTCGCCGCAATGCGCAGCAGGAGATCAGCAGCGGAACCTGGCTGTCAATCACAGCGGGGTCTCAGCGCGGCTGCCGAGACGGAGATTGTGCCAGTCTAGGCAGCATTAACCCCATAGATGCCATGATCTGTCCTGCAGCCTCTGAGGTCCAGCTATAGGCTGGATCGCACAGGCTGCATGTCAGTGTATGCTGGCAGTATAACCTGTAAAAAGTAAAAAAAAAATTTAAACACACAAAAAAAAATAATTGATTCCCCTTTCCCAATAAAACCCTATATTATTATACCCACCACCCCACCAATTTTTTTTTAAATGCCCAAAACTATACATAATATGTATTGCCACATCTGTAATGACTTGTACAATAAAACAATAATGGTATTTATCCCAGACGGTGAAAGTAGTTAAAAAAAAAAAAAAAAACTGCTAAAAAAAAGCAAAAACTCGAATGTTGGTCCAAAACGTGAAATAAAAAAGATAAAAAGTTATGGAAATGGTACTAATAAAAAGTATAGCTTGTCCCACAAAAAATAAGCCCTCACACAATGCGGTTGGATGAAAAATGTAAAAGTTATGGCTGTCAGAACATGACAATACACAAAAGGTAAAAAAAAGATTTTGCTGAGAAAAGGAAAAAGAACATAAAAAGATATTTAAATTGAGTATCGCCAAAATTGTATTGACCCACAGAATAAAAATAACAACATTTTTACCATACGGTGAATGCCATAATATATATATATATATATATATATATAAATAAATAAATAAATAAATAAATATATATATATAATTTAAAAAAAGCACCAGAAATTTTCCAATTCTTTTAAATATTTTGGATTTTTTCACAAAAAATGCGGCATGAATCAACAAAGTTTTCCAACTAATTTAAAGTACAATATGTCATGAAAAAACAATCTGAGAATCGCGTCGCTAAGTAAAAACATGTCAGAGTTATTACCACTTAATGGTGTATTCACACGTACAGTATTCTGCGCAGATTTGATGCTCAGGATTTTCTGCTACAGAATTCAATGTAAATTAAATTACTGAATACAGCATAAAATCTGTGCAGAATACTGTACGTGTGAATAGACCATAAGGAGACACATGCCAGATTTGAAAAATTAGGCTTGGTCATTAAGGTAAAAATTGGGGTGGCCATGCTTTGTGCTCAGTGTAAGGACATTTCTCTTGTCCTTATACCTGACACCATACCTGCATCTTGTTATAGGAAGCTGTAGCTCAAGCTTTCTTACGACTTTTTACATTTTTTTTACACAATTCTCTACCCACAATTCTCAAACCAGTGCGAATCCATTACAAAAATTCCTATAATTACATAGTTACATAGTTACATAGTTAGTACGGTCGAAAAAAGACATATGTCCATCAAGTTCAACCAGGGAATTAAGGGGTAGGGGTGTGGCGCGATATTGGGGAAGGGATGGGATTTTATATTTCTTCATAAGCATTAATGTTATTTTGTTTCAGGAATGTATCTAATCCTGTTTTAAAGCTGTTAATTTTTCCTGCTGTGACCAGTTCCTGAGGTAGACTGTTCCATAAGTTCACAGTTCTCATGGTAAAGAAGGCGTGTCGCCCCTTGAGACTAAACTTTTTCTTCTCCAGACGGAGGGAGTGCCCCCTCGTCCTTTGGGGGGGTTTAACCTGGAACAGTTTTTCTCCATATTTTTTGTATGGGCCATTAATATACTTATATACGTTTATCATATCCCCCCTTAAACGTCTCTACTCAAGCATTTATTAAACTAGTACACACCAGCACTAGGGGTTCTGGGAAGAGACAGGTACCTGAAGGCCCCAACTGTCAAAAATGACAGTACGGGACTGGAGTGGTAGCAGGCTGGTATTATTAATAGAGATGAGCAAACTTTTCAAAAATTTGATTAGGCCGATTCGCCGAATTTTCCCAAAAAATTCGTTTTGATCCAAATTTATTTGCGGCAAAAATATATTATTTCTGGCCTACAGATAGCCTCAATAGGGGTATAGAACACTTTGCTGTGTTCTAACACGCATATGGAGTGTGCTGGTGTAGTGAAATAATACTGTTATTCCGAATAAAATGCAGATTACCAGCATCACTATTAGAATCACTGCCGCAGAGCGGCTCAATGACAGAGCCTGGTGGTGGCATCAGTGTCAGGAGACCATATAGTGACTGAATGACACAGCGTGGAGGTTTTGGCAGCATGAGGAGAACATATAGTGGTTGAATGACACAGCTTGGATGAGGCTGAAGCATGAGGACACCATATAATGGCTGAATGACACAGCATGGACATGTTGGCAGCATGAGGACACCATATAGTGGTTGAATGACACAGCTTGGATGAGGCTGAAGCATGAGGACACCATATAGTGGCTGAATGACACAGCATGGAGTTGACTGAAGCATGAGGAGACCCCAGGGCTAGAGATGAGCGAATCGAAGCTGACGAACCCGAATTCTTTACGAATTTCATGAAATATTCGTTTTGCAACGAATGCGAATATCGCCGCTATTCTATCGCGCGAATCGCTGCATTAAATTCCATTTTACAGCATTCCTGGCTAAAGGGGACCTAAAATGGCAGATCCACATGTCAGTACATGGGGCAGGGGATTATGGGAGGACGGGAATGAAGGTAGGCGGGATGATCCTGAATCACATGCGAGATTCAGCCTATCAGCATTCATTGACCCCTGTGATGTCACAGCCCTATATAATCGCTGCTGCTCATTTCATCCATGCACTCAGAGAGAGAGAGAGGACGGGACTGTGCGTGTGTGAATTGCTTATACCACAGCGTTACACTGCAACTGCTAGTCACATCAGCATTGCGGACAGACAGGAGTGCAGTACTTTGGTGTTCTCACTGAGAAGGATTTTACGCCATAAACCTCCTATTCACGTTATTGAGCATTGCAGCAGACAGGGGCAGATAGCTTTTTGCTGCCTCATACAGATCAACAAGCTGCCTGAACTTTATGAATCATCTGATCTCATTTTTCATCGCAATTCAGTGCTTTTTTTTTTTTTGCTGCACAAATCATCTGCTGCTCAGAACTGTGTGACAGAGTGCAATTTAGGGTTTAATCCCTGTTTTCTTTTTTTTTTGTGGTGCTGCACTGTTAGGTCCTGCTGCTGTTCACAAATACGTTTTTTCAGCAGACTGTAGTGCATTTGTCTGCCCTCATACATGCATAACACAGGCCTACATCAAAGCAGTCTACTATTCTGTATCTGTAACATGTCTAGATACAGGGAAAGTCCTGGCAAAAGTAATCACCTACTGGTGTTTTTCAAAAATACAGATTTTTTTCTGCGTATTGTTGCGCATTTTTTTGCCCTTATCAGTGCATACCGCATACGTACATCCATGTAGTGTACCATTTTGTACCTGTTAATCTGTCAAGGGCCTACATACTGTGAAAGTCCAAACAATAGTATTCACTGGCTGGTGTTTTACAAAAATTACAGCGTTTTTAGACTCATTGTAGCGCATTTTTCTGCCCTCATCAGTGCATACCCCATACGTAATTCCAAGTAATGTACCATTTTGTACCTGTCAATCTGTCAAGGGCCTACGTACTGTGAAAGTCCAAACAATAGCACTCACCGGCTGGTGTTTTACAAAAATACAGATTTTTTTCTGCGTATTGTTGCGCATTTTTCTGCCCTCATCAGTGCATACCGCATACGTACATCCAAGTAGTGTACCATTTTGTACCTGTTAATCTGTCAAGGGCCTACATACTGAGAAAGTCCAAACAATAGTATTCACCGGCTGGTGTTTTACAAAAATTAGAGTTTTTAAGGCTCATTGAAGCGCATTTTTCTGCCCTCATCAGTGCAAACCCCATACGTACATCCAAGTAGTGTACCATTTTGTACCTGTTAATCTGTCAAGGGCCTACATACTGTGAAAGGACAGCCATAAGTAATCACATGCTGCTGTTCTAGACAAATACTGTTTAAAGAGTAGTGTAGTGCATTGTAATACCCTCATATGAGCACTAAGTGTGTCAGGCAGAGAAGTGCCAGGACGTGCACAGAGGAGTGGCAGAGGCCTAAATACTTCAGGCAGAGTTAGCAGCAGACTGGGGGCAAGTAGCAGCAGGAGTCGCAGAAAGAGGCCTGAGCTCCCGTTATCGCGTCTCGACCAGCAACCCATCTGCCATCATCGATTGGTTAACACGCTCATCCACATCATCACAAGTGACATCTGACACCCCCAGTCAACAGTCCTCAGACACAACCCTCAGTTGGCATGGCCCGGGAGCAGTCCCTGTCCTCCCTTTGCCTTTGTCCTATGCTGTTCCTTCTCCTAGAGAAATATCTTATGCTGTGGGTTCAGCTCCACTATTCACTGAGGACGATCCAATAGAGGACAGTCAGCAGCTACTGCCCAGCCAAGAAGGGGAGGAGACATGCGCTGCTTGCTCCGCTAGGCGGCCAAGTAGTGATGAGGTGAGTGACGTGGGTGCGGTGTTGCAAAGGTTCAGGGTCCTGAATCAGACACTGTTGGGGAACCTGAGGAGGACATCAGTGACGTGCACACACCTGTTGATGATGATGAAGCCGATTGCAATTGGGAGCCGGGTGCAGAAGGGGCTTCATCATCATCAAGAGAAGAAAGTTGCAGGTTGCTCTTGAGGCAGCAGCCGAGGCAACAAGGTGGCAGCACGGTTGGCAGTCAGCATGGTGGCAGGAGTGGAAATTCTGGAGCCAAACGTGCCCGGGGGAGACCACCTGCTTCGCGGCAGCCTACCTTTCCGGGAGGTAGTGGAACAGGGGTTCCTGGAGATGGCGCCAGTAGCAGTCAATAAGTGCAGGTGGAGGTGGAAAAATCAGCTACTCGGCAGTGTGGCAGTTTTTCATCAGGCATCCGGAGGAGGTTCACGTAGCCACATGCAAGATATATCGGCAGAAGGTGAAGCATGGCCAGGGTCCCAATGTCGGCACCACGGCCCTGCGTCAACACATGCTTTGCCACCATAAAGCGGCCTGGGAGAACCGTGGCTCCGATGTAGTGGTCCAGCCTGCTGCATCACCCAGTGGCCATTCGCTCCCTCCTTCATCCAGCCAATGGGCTCCAACACCTCAGCCAAAGGGAGCTGTATGTCAAACCATCCTTCTTTCGCTCCAGATGCTCCTGATTCTCCCGCTTTTAGTCAGCCATTCCGCCAACAATCCATCGACGAAGCCATGTCCAAGAGACAACAGTATGCGCCCACTCATCCAACGGCGCAGAAGTTGAATGTGCTCCTGTCCAAGTTGCTGGTGTGGCAGTCCCTGCCTTTTCAATTGGTGGACTCTGCACCTTTCAGAGAATTGATGGCTTGTGACGAGCCGAGGTGGAGAGTCCCAAGCCGTCATTTCTTTGCGAAGAAGGCAGTAGCAGCCCTGCATAAGTTTGAACAAGAGAAGGTGGGCCAGTCCTTGAGCCTGTTGGTGTGTTGAAAAGTGCACGGCAGTGCCGACGTGTGGAGCTGTAACTACGTCAGGGACAATACTTTTCTTTTACGGCCCACTGGGTAAATGTGATTCCTGCACAGCCACAACAGCAACTTGGACAGGTCACACCGCTTCCTCCTCCACGTTCTCGCAACGCCGCCTCCTCATCCTCCACCGTGTCCTCGGCCTCCATTGCACGTCCTCCTTCATCGTACTATGTGTGTAGGGCACGGCGGTGTAAAGCTGTTCTTCACATGGTTTGCCATGGCGAACGGAGTCACACAGGGGAGGAACTGCTAAAATTCATTCGTCAACAAATCCAAGTATGGCTTACTCCACAAAATGTGGAAATGGGAACCATGGTGACCGACAATGGGAAGAACATTGTGTCCACGCTGTGAGAAGGAAGTGTGAAACATGCGCCCTGCATGGCACGCGTGTTGAATCTGGTTGTCAAGCACTTACTGAAGTCTTCACCCCATTTGCAAAACATCCGGACAATGGCAAGGAAACTGTGCAAGCACTTCAGCCACTCGTGCACCGCAAAGCTCACCCTCCTTGAGCTGCCGCGTCAGAACGGTATCCCACAAGATAGTCGTATTTGTGACGTTGCCACTCGTTGGAATTCCACCCTCCATATGTTGGACAGACTATGCGAACAAAGAAAAGCCATCACCGATTTCTTGATGATCCAAGCAGATAGGAGTACTCCCCTGTATAACTTCAATGTGAACCAGTGGCAGCTCATATGTGACACCTGACACTTGATGAGGCCCTTTGAGGAAGCCACATTATTTGTAAGTCGTCTGGATTACGGCATGAACAACGTAATTCCACTCCTAAATTTCCTACAACAAATGATTGAAACGATGGCTGGTTACAGCAATGGAGACGTTGCGCCTACATCTCAAGGCTACATGAGCCCTGTGGGGGCTGAACTGGAGGAGGAGGATGAGGGGCAGAGTGGAGCACAGTTCAGGTTGGATGAGATGGCCGGTGTTTCTACTCATCGGACAGGAGAGGAGGAGCAGGAGCAGCCAGAGGAGCTAGAGAGTTATGAGGAAGGCGAGACAAAGGACCCAGACACACCATGGCAGTATGCAGTGGAGATGGAGGCAGGTAGTCTCTCGAAGTCACTGGCGCAAATGGCACAATGCATGCTCAGTTGCTTGCGTAGTGACCCCCGAATTGTCAAAATTCGTCAGCGGGATGACTTCTGGTTCTCCACTTTATTAGACCCTCGCTACCGTCACAGAATGGGGGCCTTTTTTACACCCACTGAGAGGGAGGACAACCTGACCTACTTCAGAGAGATCCTACGTAGTCAGTTGGCCGATGCCTATTGGCGACATGGTCCATCCACTCGCAGGTCTGACTCGGGGGGCCCTCTGCGCTCACCTTCCACTGCCATGGCTGCTGGGGACGGGAGGGGTGGCAGGAGCAGTACCAGCTCCATCAGCAGCAGCCTGAGTCTAGAGTCGCTGATGAGTAGCTTTCTTCACCCGCATAGTGAAGCAACTCATCAGCAGCAGGTAGACATGGAGCAGGACCTGAACCAGCAGGTGTTGGCATACCTTGACATGGCCATGCCAACAAACATTGAAGATCCGCTGGACTTCTGGGCAGCCAAACTTGATTTATGGCCGCAACTAGCAGAATTTGCCCTGGAAAAGATGTCCTGCCCGGCCAGTAGTGTGCCATCAGAGCAGGTGTTTAGTTCAACCGGGGCCATAGTCACCCCAAGGCGAACTCGTCTGTCCATGAAAAATGTGGAGAGACTGACCTTTGTCAAGATGAATCAAGGATGGATCAGCCAGGATTTCCAGCCACCAATGCCAGATGCCTCAGAGTAGATTGATCATGCTGCTACACCAACACTTCCCAATTGTGGTTATGAAACCCTCTTGGGTTATCAATTAGGGTTATGAAACCCTCTTGGCTACTGCGAATGCCTGCTCCTGACTCATCCTGTGTCTCTTTCAGGAACTACTTGCCTCACTGATGCTTCGGGCTTTGTGCCTTTAATTTTTGGAAGTTTAGCAGTAGCTAAATACATGCTTAAGGCAAATTTCAACATTGATCTTGCAATGTAAAGGGGTTATGAAACCCTCGGGTGTACTGCTGATGCCTGCTCCTGACTGTGTGTTTCAGGAACTATTTGGCTTATTGATGCTTCTGGGCTTGGCCCTTAAATTTGGATATTTTGCACTAGCTTACATACATGCTTAATTGAGATTTCAACATTAATCTTTCAATATTAGGATGGTAGCACTACCTAATATGCATCTTCAATAGAGATTTCAAAGTTCACCTTTTAATTTTAGGGGTTGTGAACCCCTCTTGTGTACTCATGCTGCTTCCTGCTCCACTCTGTCAGCCCATTGGTCCTGTGACAGTGTGCAACTCCACCTCCACATCCTCCACTGTATCCTAAGCCTCCACTGGCCGGAAAAGTCTCAGTGGCCCTTCAGCATAGCATGTTGCAGGGTACGGCGGTGTCACGCTGTTCTTCACATGGTTTGCCTTGGCGAAAAGTCTTGGAAACAATGGCTGGTCAGGGCAATGGAAACGTTGCGCCTACATCTCACGGCCACACGAGCCCTGTGGGGGCTTGTTGGATTTGGTCCTTTGAACCCACACGATGGGGTCTGGGACACTCAAAGTTTGATTTAAATTTCAAATAAAAAAAATCAGACATTTCAATGGTCTGCTTATGCATCAGCCAATTCCAGGCTGTGTCATTCAGGCAATATATAGTTTACTCATGGCGCTGCTGGGCCTGGGTCTAGGAATTTCAAATTTTATCACAGGTAGCACCCACTATCCAAAATCTTCTTCAAAAATTTCCAAAATTGTTGTGTTTTTTGGGGGGGATTGTGAAGCCCTGCTGTGTACTCGTGCATCAGCTAACTCCAGGCTGTGTCATTCAGGCAATATATGGTTTACTGATGCCGCTGCTGGGCCTGGGTCTGGGAATTTCAAATTTTCTCATAGGTAGCACCCGCTATCCAAAATTTCAAAAATTGTTGTGTTTTTTGGGGGTAATTGTGAAGCCCTGGTGTGTACTCGTGCATCAGACAACTCCAGGCTGTGTCATTCAGGCAATATATGGTTTAATGATGCCGCTGCTGGGCCTGGGTCTGGGAAATTCAAATTTTATTATGCGTAGCACCCGCTATCCAAAATCTTCGGTTTAAATTTCTAAATTCATCTTTTAATCTTAGGGATTGTGAAGGCCTAGTGCCTACGCATGTTGCCAACACCTTCACGCTACGTCATTCAGCCACTATATGGTCTCCTCATGCTGCGCCACCACCTCCACTTTGTGCCATTCAGCCACTATATGGTCTCCTCATGCTGCCAACACCTCCACACTGTGTCATTAAGCCACTATATGGTCTCCTCACACTGATGCCAAAACCAGGCTCTGTCATTGTGCTGCTGTGCGGCAGTGATTCTAAAAGCGGCCGATTCAAATTTTTCAAAAGTTCGCTCATCTCTACCCAGGGCTTCACAATTTGGATAGCTAGTGCTACCTACCATAACAAAATTGTTATACCCAGGCCCATCAGAGGTATCAGTAAACCTTATATTGCCTGAATGACACAGCCTGGAGTTGACTGAAGCATGAGGAGACCCCAGGGCTTCACAATCCCCCCCCCCCCCCCAAAAAAAAACACAAGAATTTTTGAAATTTAAAATTAAGAATTTGGATAGCTAGTGCTACCTACCATAACAAACAAAAAATTCCCAGACCCAGGCCCTGCAGCGGCATCAGTAAACCATATATTGCCTGAATGATACAGCCTGGAGTTGACTGAAGCATGAGGAGACCCCAGCGCTTCACAATCCCCCCAAAAAAAACTCAATAATTTTTTTTATTTAAAATGAGGAATTTGGATAGCTAGTGCTACCTACCATAACAAAATTTTTATACCCAGGCCTAGCAGCGGTATCAGTAAACCACATATTGCCTGAATGACACAGCCTGGAGTTGACTGAAGCATGAGGAGACCCCAGGGCTTCACAATCTCCCCCCCACCAAAAAAAAAAATTTGAAATTTAAAATGAAGAATTTGGATAGCTAGTGCTACCATAACAAAATTTTCTGTCCCAGAGCCAGGCCCAGCAGCAGTATCAGTAAACCATATATTGCCTGAATGACACAGCCTGGAGTTGGCTGAAGCATGAGGAGACCATTGCAATGTATGATTTTTTTATTTAAATTTAAGAATTGGCCAGTGCACCCACGAGATCGCGGCAGGGACTCGGCTGTATCACACAGCCGGGACCCTGCTGCTCTGCCAGGACCGAAGTAAACTTCGGTCCCGGCAGTTTTAACCCTTACAGCCGCGGTCGGAAATGACCGCGGGCTGTAAGTGTTATGACAGAGGGAGGGGGCTCCCTCTGTCTCCTGTGCAGCACCCCGCATCGCGATCGCGGGGTGCTGTGTGTGGCCGCGGCTGGCCGGGGCCTGCCGCACTGCCGGGAGTGAAGTTCACTTCACTCCCGACAGTTTAACCCTTGCAGCCGCGGTCAGAAGTGACCGCGCGCTGTAAGGAGTTCTGACAGAGGGAGGGGGCTACCTCTGTGTCCTCTGCAGCACCCCGCATCGCGATCACGGGGTGCTGTGTGTGGCCGCGGCTGGCCGGGACCTGCCGCACTGCCGGGAGGGAAGTTCACTTCACTCCTGACAGTTTAACCCTTACAGCCGCGGTCAGAAGTGACCGCGCGCTGTAAGGAGTTCTGACAGAGGGAGGGTCTCCCTCTGTCTCTCCTGCAGCACCCCGGAGCATCGCGGGGTGCTGCTGCATACCTGGGCAGCCGGGGGTCCTACAAAGACCCCCAGGTCTGCCCTGGGTATTGCCTGAGGCACGTCCTGATATGCTGCCTGCTAGTGAAAACTGGCAGACAGCATATAACTGCAATGCTTTGGAATACTAAGTATTCCAAAGCATTAAAAAGTGTAAAAATAAATAAATAAATAAAATAAAGTGTAAAAATAAATAAAAATGTAATAAAAGTGTAAAAAAAATATATATTAAAAATACATTTATTAAATTAATCTAATTAAAAAAAATGCATAATGTGTAGGATCGCATTGGCGGACATCCGCAGCATGTAATATGCTGCGGATGTCCACCATGTGATCCTACACATTATGCAGCAGTCACGGTAATGAGCTCGCTGCTGCGGCTGGGTAGCTTCGTGTGTCCACTCATAGCGGCGTATTTCCCGCCGGCAGTCATGAGCGGACACACTGAGCTACCCAGCCGCAGCAGTGATGGATATATTCGCCATGAGCGGGTGCTTATTCCCACAACATGGCGGATATATCCATCAGGAGCCTTAACTGTCACAGACAGACACGTTATACTGCCAGCCGACCAAGGACCAATCAGAGAGGTCCCTGGTCCAGCCAATAACTTGTAGGGGTGCGGTATATAAATGGGGTCACTTGTTGGGGTGGGGGTACTGTTCTGCCCTGAAAGCCAAATGGCGCTCTTCTCCTTCTGAGTCCTACCACGCGGCCAAGGAACCATATATGGCCAAAGCGGGGGTATTTCCGAACATGGGACAAGCAGCTAAATAAAATATAGGGTGCATTTCTTTCAATATCAGAAGTGATGTATAAAAAATATGCCCCCCAAATGATGCATTTGTGAAAAATTGCAAATTTCGAATTTTTAACACTGACTTTGTAATAATTCCTGCCAAAAAACTATGGTGTTAAAATACTTTCTGTACGCCCTAGCGAATACCTTTAGGGGTCTAGTTTTTAAAACGGGGTCATTTGGGGGGGTGTTCCTATGTTCTACTACCTTTTAATTTCTACAAACCTTGCATAGCACATAAAAAAAGATGTACTTGTCAAATTTTCTAAATTTTCAAAATTTCAAGTTAAATTGTTAGGCTTCTAACTAATTTAAAATGTTAATTGAAAACCAAAAAATTACGTCAAAATAAAGTAGACATCTGAAAGTATAAGTTTCATAAACTATTTGGTCAGTATGTATAAATATATGCAACCTATTAGTGTTAAAATAGCAAAAAATCGTCATTTTTTGTAAAAATTTCATGATTTTTTGCATTGTAAAAAAAAACTACAAATGATATCGGCTTACTTTTACTATGTACATGAAGGACAACTTGTGACAAAAAAACAATGTAAGAATTATCGTGATTGGCAAAACGTTACCAGAGTTATTCTCTAATAAAGACAGACATCCCCGATTTGAAAAAAACAGGCCTGGTCTTTCAGGGGCGTACAGGTTTATTTGCATTGGTCCTTAAGGGGTTAAATATAATAAATAGCAATATAAACATTATTTACCCACCAATCAGGGTTAACATACCCTCCCAACCAAATATCCCCAACCTTGCTCATTCTGGAAGGGGACCTGAAGGCAGCTTCTCTTCCAGACCTGGTCCCCTACTTTGCCCTCAGTCGACCAGCAACTGACCCAAGGGCACCATCTTCGGAGACCACCGGACCCTTCCGCCATCTCCCGACCCAGCTTCCCCCGGCCCTTATGACCAGGACCTCCACCATCCTTCCAGCATGCCTCCAAATCCCCTTCCAGCTCACGCCGCTGTGACAAGGACAAACCAACCTCGACTCCCACAAGGTACATTCCAGGGCGGGCGGGCGGGACACGATTTCTTCTCCCCAAATGGCCCTCCTCTTCCTCTTCCTGGCCGTAGTTCCCTGGCTTGACCAGGCTCCTCCCCCTAACCTCTCCATAACCCTGCCAACCCCAGCCACTAATATTAACCCTCTCTCTGTCGCTACCTACACCCCCTGTCATGGGCCCCCTCCCCTCCCATACTGTACGCTCCGGGGGTTTTCTTGACTAGGGGAGCGTAGAGTTCCGCTACCGATGCACCAACACCACCCCACTCTTTTATCCCCCACCCCTTCTTTCTAACATTACCTCAATGATCACTGACACAAAATGTGGTGCAAAGGCCACAGCGGACCTAACTTTTATTTAACCATATCAAAATGTATAAACATATAAATATAAATAACTTCCAATATAAATATAATAAATAACAATATAAACATTACTTACCCACCAATCAGGATTAACATACCCTCCCAACCAAATATCCCCAAACTTGCTCATTCTGGAAGCTGACCTGAAGGCAGCTTCTCTTCCAGTCCTTGTCTCCTACTTTGCTCTCAGTCGACCAGCAACTGACCGAAGGGCACCATCTTCGGAGACCACCGGTCCCTTCCGCCAGGGACCCCTATGATTAGCTGGCTCCCGACCCAGCTCCCCCCCCCCCGGCCCTTATGACCAGGACCTCCACCATCCTTCCAGCATGCCTCCAAATCCCCTTCCAGCTCACGCCATAACGGCCGGACGTGACCCCTTACACCCAGCCGCTCCTCCACAACGCCACCGCTTTCTCAACTCCCTCCCCAATGGAAAGATTCCTCAAGTCCATCCCCATATCGGTAAGATGAACCCCATCCCTGTCAATAAAGTCTTGTGCCGGCCCCTCCAGCGCAACATGGCGCACCACAAACCCACCATTCCTGGCAACGAACTTCCCTACACCCTTATTAACCCCCACCCTGGCTCCATTAACCTTCCTCATGGAGTGCGCCCTCCTCCACTTTGCCCTCTCCACCATATCCGACCACACAATCAACAGGCCCGGGAACAAGGACCAGAGCCGCAGCAGGTCCAGTTTCATGTCCCGAAGCAACACACGGGAGGGGCGAAGCGCCAGGTCGTTACCCCCAGCGTGGATCACTTGTACATCAGGAGGCCGATCCACCTCCACATACGAATAAAGGAACGGGAGCAGTTCCGACCAGAGGAGCCCCCCACGCCCCAACCACCGCACTTGAGCCACCTCCCTATCAAAGCTCAGCTGATGCCCGCTCGCCCTCACCAGGGCCCGCTCGCCACCCCTCCGCACGTAAGAGTGCCCCGCTATCCACACTAAGCAGGGACCAGCATCTGTAAGGCAAAAACACGGCACATAATCAACACACACCCCACAGCCAGACCCCCCAAAAAAACATCCCCTATAACAACCCCCCGCCCAACCAACACGCATCCCCTCATAGCACGTCAGGACGGACATACAACAGGAAGCGCTATGACTCCCACCTCCCGATTCGCCAGATGATGTCCTGCACCAGCCCCAACGGGATGCCTCCGTAGCCACCCCAATACGAAAAGAGTGCGTGCAAAATTCCTCAGGGGCTAGACCCAACACCCAAGCATTTGCGAAAGACCTGCACAAATTGGAAACTGGACAAAAAGGAACCGTCCTCTTGCACCAACAAGGGCCCCGCCCCCACCGGCCGAGAAAGTCCCTCAAACATGCCACCGGACACACCACGGACCCAGGCAACCCAGCCAAGCGCACCGTCACACCCCTCCCCAACTGATCCGTCTTGGAGCGCCGAACCACACATTCCACCACGGACCCAGCCAAGACCACATCCTCCACTGACAAACCCCCGGCGCGACACCTGCTGGGAGATACCAGCTCAGAGATATGGAAAGCCCCGAAAAAAGCAAACACAAATGCCACACAAAACAACCCCGACTCGTAAACAGAACAACAAACATCCCCGAGAACCCCCCACAAGCTAGTTAACAACTGAAGAGAGACCGGCCTCCTCGCATCCCGCCCTATCGCCCCCCTCCTATAGCTCCTAGCAGCCTGACATACCAGGAAGGACTTCGCCCAGTCCTGCAAACCCCTTAATTTGAACCAAAAGGCCAATGCCGCCAAACGTTAACCCAGTCCCGAGGGAGACACCTATGAACCGAACAACTTGCCCACAAAGTAAAGCACCAGCACCTCCCATCCCGCAGAGTTGGCCGGCACCCCCACCTCAGCCACTAAGGACTCCCACTCTGTCAAGCACCTGCTATGGCCAGTCCAAGTGGCAGCACACACTGACCGGTGAAGCAAAGTGAATGCCACAGTCAGACCAAGCTCCAAATCCACTCCGGGCAGCCAACACCTTCCGCAGCCGGCGCCAACTCCCGAAACCGGTCCCACTGAAACCAAGAAAGAGAGTCAGCAATGTCATTCTGAATACCCGGCACATGCCTAGCCACAAAATGCGCAATGAGTTCCAAGCCTCACAGCACTAGCTGACGCAGTAAATGCACCACCGGCGGGGACCCTACCGATTGCGAATTCACTGCCTGCACCACCCCCAGGTTGTCGCATCGAAAACAAACCTTGCGATTTCTCAGCTGCTCTCCCCAAATGACCACCGCCACCACTATCGGGAACAGCTCCAGAAGTGCAAAGTTTCGTACCAAACCCAACTCCCGACAGGCGTCCGGCCAGCGCCCCACGCACCATTGTCCTTGCAAATAGGCTCAGAAACCCGCACTCCCCGCCGCATCCGTGAAAACCTCCAGGTCCCATTTAGACACCACCGGTTCCAACATCATGGACCTCCCATTATATCGAGCCAAAAAGTCCTGCCAGACCACCAGGTCCGCCCGAACCTCCGCTGATAAGCGCAAAAAATGGTGCGGTTGCCGCACACCCACCGTGGCCCCAGCCAAGCACCGGCAAAACACCCGACCCATGGGCATGATGCGACATGCAAAATGCAATCGCCCCAAGAGAGACTGGACCTCGCGCAGCTGCACCTTGTGCGCCAGTAAGGCCCCGCTCACTGCCACCCGGAGTTCGTCCAGCTTGTCAGCCGGCAGCCTAGACTCCATTGCTACCGAGTCCACCACAATCCCCAAAAATGTGAGTGCCGTGGCCGGGCCCTCTGTCTTATCCGGTGCCAGCGGAACCCCAAAATGCCCCGCCACCGACTCCATAGTCTGTAGCAGCACCCCACACAAAGCCGACCCAGGCAGACCCAAAAACAGGAAATCGTCCAGGTAATGCAACACCGATGACACCTGTGACTCGAACTTCACCACCCACTCAAAAAACGTGCTAAACACTTCAAAAAACAAACAAGATATCGAACACCCCATAGGCAAACACATATCAACGAAAAATTCCCCCTCCCAAACACAACCCAACAAGTGAAAACTGTAGGGATGCACAGGTAATAGGCGAAAAGCCGTCAGCGTTCCACGACCCAAGTGCCGCACCCAAGACACTGCAGCATCAAAGGAGGTATATGAGACCGCGCACAGAGTCGGCTCGATCCCGTCATTAACAGATGACCCCTCTGGATGGGAGAGGTGGTGTATCAATCTAAACTTGTTGGGCTCTTTTTTAGGGACTAAGCCCAGCGGGGAGAGGCGCAGCCCTGGCAACGGCAAGTCCCGAAAGGGACCAGCCATCTGGTCCAAGGCCACCTCCTTGAGCAACTTTGACTGCACCACCTCCGGGTGTGCCAAGGCAGACGCCAAATTGCGCCCACCCCCGCCCAACCCCGCCAGTATGCACGGAATCCTAAAACCCTGATCAAAACCCACCGCCAACAACTCCGCCGCCCGATTATCTGGGTACCGCGCGAGATAGGGCAGCATCTCTCCCAACCTCACCGGCGTCGCCCCTCTTTTGCTCAGCCTCCCCGGCCCCCTTTCCTTTCCCCCTGCTTGAAACAGCGGGACAAACTGTGCCCTCCCCCACAGCCGGAGCATTCGTGCTTAAACTTGCACTCACTCCCAAACTTGCACTGGCCGTCAAACTGCCAGCAGCACCCCTTGCCTGACCCCGACTGGCGCCCTCCTCCGGACCCACTCCCCCCGTCCCGAAAGGACTGCTGGCCAGTACCCCCTCGAGGACCTGATATAAGCCGCATCCACAAGATGATGTCCTTATGGTCCCACCAGATGGCCGGCCGAACCGCTTTCCGCTGACGAAACTGTTTGTCGTATCGCAGCCACGCGGTACCCCCATACACCCTGTATGCCTCGCGAAATTATCGCGAAAGCCTACAGCCAATTAGAGAAAGTTCGCGGTATCAGCCGATACCTGCAACGCTCCTCCTCCTCCTTCTTAGACTCATCAGGCCTCACCCGGTCTAAATTAAACTTCTCTAGCGGGAGCAGGGAGAAAATCTCCACATACTCCCCCTTCCAGATCCGCTCCCATACCTCAGCTTTCAGATGGGCCCCAAGCGGCCCCTCGAAGCAGACGTACACCTCCCCTTTAGCTGCGTCCACCAAACGCACCCCATCCACCAGGTTGTCTGCCTCCACCCCCGCGGTGGCCAAGGGAGTCGGTACCGAAACCGCCACCCTCGCACCCCCTGAAAGGGCCTCTGCCCCAACCGCAGCTGAAGACATAACCCCAGCCACCGCCACCCCAGCACCCACAGGGGGGACCGCCACAACACCAACCCCGCTAATCTGTCCAACCCCAGACCCCGCCTCCTGAGCCTGCGCACCCCACACTATCACTGGAGACCCCTCCTCCCCCCTACAACCCAGCAGCAAGCTATGCACTTCGCGCAGTAAATCATAAACCCCCCCCCCAACCCCACTGGAATTGGCAGCACACACACCTAACCTCTCTGGGGCAGTGCTCCCAGCGGTCGTAACTCCAGTCATACCTCGCCGTTCGCTCACCGCCATCTCGTCAGGTCGCACATCCATAGAGGCCAGGGGCCAACTGCCCCTGGCCGCCGCCTCACTGGATCCTGCAGCTGCATCCCGGGAAGATCCGGCAGGAGACCCCTGGCGAAGAAGCACCGACTCCCGACTGTCAGCAGCCTCAGGGGCAGGGGACACCACCCCGTCATCAGAAATCTCTCCATCCTCACGGCCAGATGAGCTAGAGGCCGGACTCCCCTCCATCCTCCCCCGACTTGACCCCCTCACAGCTGTAGAAGCGTGGCCCCTAGGGGCCGCACCAACCACTGCAGCAGCGTTATGGGACCGCTGACTGCCTGGTGTAGTGTCCTCCGTGACGCTCCGACTCCCAGTGGCCACAGAGGCGGAGCCTGCAGAGTACTCCAATCGCCTGCCTGCTCCCGACAGTCTCTTGCCCCCGGGAAGGTCCAGGGCCTCCAGCCCAGACCTTGTAGCGGTAGCCCTGGGGTTAACCCCCGGCCGGTCCTCCGACTCACCCACGGCCGGACGACGTGGAAGCCCCGCCCCCTGCCGGCCTGCGCCCACCGCCACCACATGCGCAGCATGGCGGGACCTGGCAGAGGAGGAGGCAGCACGTCCCCTCACAGCAGCAGCTGAACGCTGACTCCGTCCGGACGTCCTCCCAGCATCCCCACCTCCCGCTGCCGGAGCAGAGCGGTTGGGGGGAGCCGAAGGGCCAACGGCAGGGGAGTCCTGACGTTGCCACGCCCGGGGGACCACATCAGGGCTGAGTCTGCGCATGCTCGCCCGCTGCGGACCAGGACTAGGCCCCGGACCAGCTCCAGGAGACAACCCCGAGCCGGAGCCCGAAGCGACTCCCAGCAGCTGCTCCTCCAGCCAGCCAGGGCCTCGCAGCAAGGCCGCAGCCCGCACCCTCCGCAGCAGTTCCTCCATCTCGGCCATCAGGTAACCAGCACCTCCTCACCACACGATTTCTTCTCTCTGAATGGCCCTCCTCTTCCTCTTCCTGGCTGTAGTTCCCGGGCTTGACCAGGCTCCTCCCCCTAACCTCTCCATAACCCTGCCTATCCCAGCCACTAATATTAACCCTCTCTCTGTCGCTACCTACACCCCTTGTCATGGGCCCCCTCCCCTCCCATACTGTACGCTCCGGGGGCTTTCTGTCTGTCCGCAATGCTGATGTGATTAGCAGTTGCAATGTAACGCTGTGGTATGAGCTATTCACACACACACCATCCATCCTCTCTCTCTCTCTGAGTGCATGGATGAAATGAGCAGCAGCAAGATGGCTGCCGATTATATAGGGCTGTTACATCACAGGGGTCAATGAATGCTGATAGGCTGCATCTCGCATGTGATTCAGGATCATCCCGCCTACCTTCATTCCCGACAAAGTTTCCCGCCCTCCCATAATCCCCTGCCCCATGTACTGACATGTGGATCCGCCATTTTAGGTCTCCTTTAGCCAGGAACTCTGTAAAATTGAATTTAATGAAGCGATTTGCGCAATAGAATCGCGGTGATATTCGCATTCGTTGCAAAACGAATATTTCATGAAATTCGTAAAGAATTCGGGTTCGTCAGCTTCGATTCGCTCATCTCAAGTATGAGGGCAGACAAATGTACTACAGTCCGCTGAAAAAACTTATTTTTGCACAGCAGGACACAACAGTGCAGCACCACAAATAAAAAATAAAAACCGGGGATTAAAGCCTAAAATGCCCTGGTTTTTATACCTCTACAGATTAGTATAAGCAGCAGATGATTTTTTGTGGAAAAAATAGACAGAATTGCGCTGAAAAATATTTCCTGCCTCCTGTGATATAACATTCATGAAGTTGAGGAAGCTTGTTGATATATATGAGGCAAAGCTATCTGGCTATCTGCCCCTCCCTGATAAAATGCTGAAGAACGTGACCGGGAGGTAAAGCGTAAAAATCCCTCTCATTCAGAACAAACAATGCAATTAACTTCTCTCTGTCCACAAGGCTGAAGGAAATAGCAGTTGGCAGTGGAACGCTGTGGCTTCAGTGCACAGACACGGAGTATGTCCTATGTATGCAGCATATATGGCATAAAATAGGCAGCCACAAGTTTGCTGCCGATTATATAGGGCTGTGACATCACAGGGGTCAATGAATGCTGCATCTCGCATATGATTCAGGGTCATCCCGCCTACCTCCCTTCCCGCCATATTTTCCCGTCCTCCCATAATCCCCTGCCCCATGTACTGACATGTGGATATGCCATTTTAGGTCTCCTTTAGCCTGGAACGCTGTAAAATGCAATATAATGAAGCGATTTGCGCAATAGTATTGCGGTGTTATTCACATTAGTTGCGAATCGAATATTTCATGAAATTCGTAATGAATTCAGGTTCGTCAGCTTCGATTCACTCATCTCTAATTATTAAATTGGAAAGGGCAAAATAAATTGTCTCTGCAGAGATGAGCGAGCTGGCCATGGCGAACCCAGATTCGACCCTAACTTTGCATTTTGCTCAGCTCGCAGAACTCTTAAACTTTTACTGGTTTGCATGAACCGGTAAAAGCAAGGAAACTGTGTAAAAAGCATCACCTTTTGAAGCCAAGAGGAAGCGGGATGATCAGGGGGCAGTGGTATCACATCAGATGACCAGCATATTATGATTTACTGGTTTTAGGTGTCAATCAGCCCAAAGGCCAATAGGAGACAGCAAGGAGTAAGGCTGGGTTCACACCACGTTGTGTTAAATATGGTTCTCGTATACGGCTGGGAGGAGGGGGGTGGAACCTAATCGCGGCGCCCGCACTCAGCCGTATTCGGAAACCGTATTTAATGTATGTCAATGAGCCGAGCTGAGTGCGGGTGCCGAGAGAGAGAGAGAGAGAGAGATACAGCCCTCATACTCAGCCTTCTGGGACATTAGGCTATCTCTGGACTGACCCCCAACTGAATAGCAAATCCATTGCAACCTGCATACTGGGGCTTTTCATAACCTACGGCACTAGCGAACAAGTTACTGTTAAAGCAACTTAAAACTCTTTCCTCACTGCTGTATCTATCAAAACATGGGATATTAACCATTTTTCTGGACATTTATTGAGCTCTAAGAGTGAATTATAAGAGCTCTGACACCATCTGCTGACCACTTATATCTCTGCATAAGCTGTGATACCATCTCTTGCTGGACAGAACAGGGTCCCGCCATATCTACTTTACCGCAATAAGCTCAGTCAATCTGCCTCACAGAACTGTCCACTCCACAAGTGAAATTTTTACTTTATTCTTCTTATATTGGCAGATCGCCACACTACCAAAGCTGACAAAATGACTTCCAGAAGTTGCAATATATGGTATACAATTAAAGGGGTACTCCGGTGAAAACCTTTTTTCTTTTAAATCAACTGGTGCCAGAAAGTTAAACATATTTGTAAATTACTTCTATTAAAAAATCTTAATCCTTCCAGTACTTATTAGCTGCTGAATGCTACAGAGGAAATTCCTTTCTTTTTGGAACACTGATGACATCACGAGCACAGTGCTCTCTGCTGACATCTCTGTCCATTTTAGCAACTGTGCACAGCAGATGTATGCTAAGGGCAGCATGGTGGCTTAGTGGTTAGCACTGCTGCCTTGCAGTGCTGGGGCCTTGGGTTCAAATCCCACTAAGGACAACAATAAATAAAGACTTATTATTATAATAACGCCAGCAAAGAGCACTGTGCTCGTAATGTCATCAGAGAGCATTCCAAAAAGAAAAGCATTTCCTCTGTAGTATTCCGCAGCTAATAAGTACAGGAAGGATTCAGATATTTTAATAGAAGTAATTTACAAATCTGTTTAACTTTCCGGAGCCAGTTGATTTAAAAGAAAAAAGGTTTTCACCGGAGTACCCCTTCAATAACAATCAATGTCTCATTAGTGCAATAAAAATACCAATAGAGTGCAAAATTACATTAAAAACCATATCTGGGTACTAGTGATCACATATACAAAAAGTGCAAGGTTGTAAACACTTCCTTACATAATTAGGCTGGGTCCACACTACGTTTTGTCCCATACGGGAGCGCATACGGCAGGAGGGAGCTAAAAGCTCGCGCTCCCATATGTAACCGTATGCGCTCCCGTATGTCATTCATTTCAATGAGCCGACCGGAGTGAAACGTTCGGTCCGGTCGGCTCATTTTTGCGCCGTATGCGCTTTTACAACCGGACCTAAAACCGTGGTCAACCACGATTTCACCGCGACGGTCACGAACAGCCTGACTGAACAGCCGGGTTAGTGTCACTTTCCCTTCAGACGCGGCGGTCAGCTTTGATCGCCTCGTCTGAAGGGTTAATACAGGGCATCACCGCGATCAGTGATGCCCTGTATTAGCCTCGGGTCCCGGCAGTTGATGGCCGCAGGGACCGCCGCGATAGGGGTGTATTCGCCGTATAAGACGCACCGACTTTTCCCCCCCCAGTTTTGGGGAAGAAAAAGTGCGTCTTATACGGCGAAAAATACTGTATATATGAATTTTCACATATATGTATCCATAACACTTCAATATTTATGATGATTTAGGTCATTGTTCACATTAGTATGCTGTTGAATGCGCTTTTTTTTCAGTATATCGGCAAACATTAGTATATGCATTTTAGATATTTATACTTTTTAGATACCGATTGGAATTTTCTGTTTGCTATATTTCTTCTCATACACACATGTGGTTAGATGTGTTTTTATTCATTTTCTCCCCCCCCCCCCCCCCCCCCACAATTAGCTAAGATTTACACATATCTCTTAAACACACATATCCTGGACATTTATTAGAATTTTTTGTGTGCCATCTACACATTTTTATTCCCTTATCTTGCTTTTAAATGTATTAAAAGTAATGCCTTTTGGTATGATGGCTTCCACAGCCTCAGGATTCCCTATACGCAAGTGCAAAATGACGCACTGGCATAGAGACCTGTCATGTGACCGCAAACCCGGTCATGTGATCATCACAACACGGAAACCGAACTTCCTATGCTAAGAACGTTATGATGGCGTCCTACAGTAACGGGTGAGGGTTCATTCATCATATTGATGTTGTTGGTATTTTTATTGCACTGTATTTGCTTTTTTAGATATTGTAATGCACTAATGAGACATTGATTGTTATTAATTGTATACCATATATATTCAGCCACTTGTATGTACTAGACCATTCTTGATAAAGATGGCGTGATGCCATCGAAACGTTGTTTTCATGGGTCAATAAAGCACCTATTTTTGCACCTCATCTCGGGAGTGCCGCTGGACTTTACTTGTATTGTATCTATCTATCTCATTATCTACCTATCTCATATCTATCTATCTCATTATCTATCTATCTCATAATTTAATATCTATCTGTCTCATATTTCTATAATAAGGTCTCTGTATTATTGGATTAATTACGCAGAATGACAGCTCTCATGGTGATGGTCGGGTGGTCCCACTGCTGCAGTCAGGGGGTACAGTCAGTATTTTAGTAAGGGTCCCTGGGCCCCACTGGAACCCCCTGTAGCAGTCCCAGCATGGAAGCAGAAGCAGAAGACTGCTATTTAGGCACCACACTATTAATGTCCGTTTCACCACTTGAGGACACAGCCAATCTTCATTTTTGTACCTCATACTTTTGATAAAGCTAGATTTTACTAGCGAAACGTTGGGATAGAGGAGATAGTTTTTAGCTCAATCCCTGCAATCATAATGTGGATTGATCACAGAGCTCTGTGATACTATGTCTGCACGGTATCAGAGCAGAGCACTGAAAACAGAGTCCCATGATCAGATATATCCATGCATAGAATGACACAAAATTATAAATAGGGATTGTAATTTTAAAGCACACACTGCCACCTAGTGGTAAATTTAAGCACATTAAATATATTATTTGAAATTTATTAAAAGTTAAGTTTTAGACCACAGAGGGTCTCTATTCAGGGTTTTCCTGAGAGAATATCTATCCCCAAGTTTGTTGTTTGATAAGGCTCTAGACCAGTCACAGCTAGAGTTAGTTCTGGCCTAGTCAGAGAAGGAGTAAGAACACATTCTGTATCTGTCACACCTTCAGTGGGAGTGTGTCCCAAGTAACAACATTCCAGCCTAAGGCATCAAATCTGCAACCTGTCTAATGTGTCTCGCTACAGGGGAATTACCATCGCAAGCAGTAGCATTGGAGATAACAGCAGTACCAACAGACTCCTTTGCAAAGTAAGGACTAAGGTATGAGTATCATTAGGGCCCGTACCAGCAGGTCCTGGTCGGTCAGTCACTGCTGTTGTGTTGTGTGTTGACATCTCTGCTTCTCAGTGACTGCGCGACCTGTGCCTGCTCTGTATCTGCTACATGCTGGAGGTGTAAGACCTGTGATGTCACAATCATAAGACCAGTACGTGTGGAGGTGAGCTCAACAGTGCAGGATAGAAGAGAATGTGGCTGAAGGACCTGTGATGATGATCATGTGACAGGAGTGGGCGGGGCAAATCTAGAGTCACATATTTCCAGTAGAGAACAGAGCTCATGTCCATTAAGATAAATGAAGGGGGCATTACACAGGGAAGGGTAGAAAGAAGAGTGCATCAAGTGACTGGGAACACCCCCAATGCACCAAATCATTTCATTTGCATATTTAGATTTTTGGCCATAACTTGGGAACGGGCCACATAGGAAAAGAAGGTCAACAACTTTGGAAACATGTGCACTATAAACCTGTACCAGCAGGTTAGCGCAGGTTGCGCTGACGACAGATTCTCTTTAAATCTAATTGAACATTTTCCTACCCTTGGTGATTGTAAATATAGATTTTATGAAAGACTGGAGGTGAACATTATGCTTTAACTTCTTTGCTGTGTTCCATATAACAGCAAAGTTATTTAAATATAATACTGAAAAATTTAGAGAAAAAAACTTGATATGCATATAAATGCAACCAAGAATGCTATCTAGTGCTAAACCAATTGGAGCGTAGTCCAGGTAATATCAGATGACACTTCCTGGTATGCTTCCTCTTCTTTGATGCCATGGATGAGATCAGAATACAAAATAAAGTCTTAAAACAAGTGTAAAGTACACACTGTAGTCCAACAATAGTAACAGGAAATGTTGAAAAGGTTCAAACCAGAATCCATCAGAATGCCGAAACTCTGGGAAATGGATGCAGATGATAATTTCCATCCTGAGGGCAGGGAACTAGGCAGAAGAAAAACTTGAGAAGGGCTTGGCAGCAACTGAAATCAATAAGCTGTAATGAGAGAAAAAACATACATACAATGGGGCAAAAAAGTATTTAGTCAGCCACCAATTGTGCAAGTTCTCCCACTTAAAAAGAAGAGAGGCCTGTAATTTTCATCATAGGTATACCTCAACTATGAGAGACATAATGAGAAAAAAAAATCCATAAAATCCCATTGTCTAATTTTAAAAGGTTTTTTTTGCAAATTACGGGGGAAAATTATTATTTGGTCAATAACAAAAGTTAATCTCAATACTTTGTTATATATATACCCTTTGTTGACAGAGGGCAAACGTTTTCTGTAAGTCTTCACAAGGTTGAAGGAGGTTTTCACTCAAAATCTCACGATACATGACCCCATTCATTCTTTCCTTTACACGGATCAGTCATCCTGGTCCCTTTGCTTCACAGTAGGTATGGTGTTCTTTGGATGCAACTCAGCATTCTTTGTCCTCCAAACACGACGAGTTGAGTTTTTACCAAAAAGTTCTACTTTGTTTTCATCTGACCATATGACATTCTCCCAATCCTCTTTTGGATCATCCAAATGCTCTCTAGAAAACTTCCAATGGGCCCGGATATGTACTGGCTTAAGCAGGGGGACATGTCTGGCACTGCATGATTTGAGTCACTGGCTGCGTAGTGTGTTACTGATGGTAGCCTTTGTTACTTTTGTCCTAGCTCTTTGCAGGTCGATCACTAGGTCCCCCGTGTGGTTCTGGGATTTTTCCTCACTGTTCTTGTGATCATTTTGACACCATGGGGTGAGATCTTGCGTGGAGCCCCAGATTGAGGGAGATTATCAGTGGTCTTGTATGTCTTCCATTTTCTAATAATTGCTCCCACAGTTGATTTCTTCACACCAAGCTGCTTTCCTATTGCAGATTCCGTCTTCCCGGCCTGGTGCAGGTCTAAAATTTTGTTTCTAGTGTCCTTCATCAGCTCTTTGGTCTTGGCCATAGTGGAGTTTGGAGTGTGACTGTTTGAGGTTGTGGACATGTGTCTTTTATACTGATAACAAGTTCAAACAGGTGCCATTAATACAGGTAACGAGTGGAGGACAGAGAAATTACAGGTCTGTGAGAGCCAGAAATTTTGCTTGTTTTTAGGTGACCAAATACTTATTTTCCACCATCATTTGCAAATAAATTCTTTAAAAATCAGACAATGTGATTTTAAGGATTTTTTTTCTCATTATGTCTCTCATAGTTGAAGTATACCTATGATGAAAATTACAGGTCTCTCTCATGTTTTAAAATGGGAGAACTTGCACAATTGGTGGCTGACTAAATACTTTTTTGCCCCACTCTAATAGAAGGGATGGGTTAAAGGGTGGGATAATGTTCGCTTCCTGTCTTTCATAAAATCTATATTTTCCATCACCAAGGGTGGGAAGATCTTCAATTTTATATCAGACAGGATGTTTCACATTTTGCTAGTTTAAAGCTTAAACTATAACAACAATGGTATACAATAATATAGCAAAAGAGGAAACAATTTAATAATAGACAAAGAAACATGAGGTTCAGGTCGGAAATAATACATTTTAAAAGTAAATTCTGAAGACCAGTTGGCTGCTTTAAGGAGATCAGAGAGAGAAACTCCAGCTTGAATGAGTTTAGTAGACATTGCACCCCTAGTAGACTGGGCACCAAAAGTAGAGACATCAATGCCATCGAGAGGCATAAATTGTTTGACCCATCTAACAAGAGTAGAAAAAGAGACAGGTAAGTGAGGTTTGCAATAAGAAATGAGAAGTTGAGAATGAGAAGAAAGGCATAGAGAATCAGTCCTAGATTCATACGATTTCAAGCAACGGACTACACACAATTTGTCCTGATGAGGAAAATAAGGGTAACAGACTTGATGAACATTAGTTTTAGCATGTGGAGAGATAGTAAAGAGAACCCCATGAACCTAAAATTGTCTTCGAGAGATGTCTAAGGCTTGAACATCTGAAACTCTCTTAATAGAAATGAGACAAAGAAGACAATTCAAAAGTTAAAATTGAAAGATAGATGTTTCAGAGATAAGGAATCGTTATTTTCCCAAGAGACAAAAAGAGAAAGTAGTTTGTTAACATCCCAAGTACGTTGATATTTGGGTAAAGGTGGAAGTTTAAAATGAATACCCTTGAGAAGTTTACAAACAAAAGGGTGTTTAACAACAGGAATAGAATTTAGAGGAGCATGGAAGAAGGAAATAGCAGCTCTGTAAAGTTAAGAGTTGTATTAGCTTTACCCAAATCAAAAGAAGAAGAAGAAAGATAGTTTAAGTCATGAGGGATAGATGCGTGTACAGAATCCAGATCCCGTTGAAAGCACGAATCAGACCAAAGTTTCCAGGCTGATCGGTAATTAGTTTTGGTACCTGGAGCCCAGGCATCAGAAAGGATATCTTTAATTGATTGAGAAAATCCTGAGTCAAGGTTGAACGACCCGATATTAACCAAGCAATTAGAGGACGTTGGTTGGACAGTATCAGGGGATGAGGATTCCCAGAAGGATCTAGAAGGAGAGAGGGATTATTCAGAATGATCCTTGGAATGTCAACTAGCATCCCAAGAATCTGGGGAACTGAAGAAAAGTGGAAGTTGACGGTTGAGGTGAGACGCAAAGAGATCCAAATAAAGAGTGCCCCAAAGGAGATTGGTCTGAAGAAAAATCATGAAATCGAGTCTCCAGTTGCTGTAATCGGTCAGATAATGGGAATTCCAATCTGCCACCATATTAGACAGACCAGGTAGGTATTCTGCTTTCAAGACAATATTCCTGTCTAGGCAGAAATGCTTTTCCGAAGTCGTCCCACCCGGTTGATGTATTAAAGGGGTACTCCGGTGCTTAGACATCTTATCCCCTATCCAAAGGATAGGGGATAAGATGCCTGATCGCGGGAGTACCGCCGCTGGGGACCCCCGTGATCTTGCACGCGGCACCCCGTTTGCAATCAGTCCCTGGAGCGTGTTCGCTCCGGGTCTGATTACCGGCGACCACAGGGACGACGGCGTGTGACGTCACGCCCTCACCCCCATGTGACGTCACGCTCCACCCCTCAATGCAAGCCTATGGGAGGGGGCGTGACAGCCATATCCCCTTTGGATAGGGGATAAGATGTCTAAGCACCAGAGTACCCCTTTAACCAGTGGAAATATTGCTTATTCTAAGAAAGACACAACAATAAGACCTGTTTTTCGTGATGCTTTTTAAAGCAAAAAAGCCTGCTAAAAACTCCAGACAATTTATGTGAAGGAATCCTGCCAAGGAAGACCATTTTCCTCCTGATGGTCTGCAACAAGCACCCCAGCCTTTGAGGCTTCCATCCGACTCTAAAATAAGATCTGGATTGGAATGGAAAATTGTCTTTTCATTCCATTCCTGAACATGAATTTCGTCAGAATATCCTAAGCCTTCCCTTAAATGTTTAATCTTGAGACGTTGAAGGGCTCTGTAATGTAGGGGAGCCAGGAAGATTGCTTGAATTGAAGGCCCACTATGTGAGCTATTGCTTGCAAAGATATTAAATCTTTGTTGAAGGAAGATCACATCTCCTTCTGTATAACCTTCAATTTCTTAAGAGAAAGACTTATTTGGGCTGTGGGGGTGTTCACCAGAAAACCCAAAAATTCTACTTTTTGAGTAGGAATACGTACTGACTTTTCATAATTTATGAGAAAACCGAGATTGGTCCAATCCAAGTCCAATCCATATCAAGGATTGCGAGGGAGATTGAAGGAACCATAATTAGGATGTCGTCCAAGTAGATGATAAGACGTACGCCACAAGAGCGAAGGGGAGTTACTACTGACTTCAGCAATTTTGTGAAGCACCAAGGAGCGGATGAGAGGCCGAAGGAGAGACAAGTAAATTGCCAATTCTAATTGTTCCAAACAAATTCAGAAAAGGCTGAAAAGAAGGGTGATTTGGAGCTGTGAGATACACATCTTTGAGATCGATTTTTATTAACCAGTCTCCCTGAAGGAGGAAATCTCTCAAAAGATGGATACCTTTCATCTTGAAATGTTGATATCTTACAAAGTTATTCAAGATTCTTAGATTTATGACTGGCCTGTGATCACCGTCTTTCTTTTTCACCAAGAAAAGATTGCTGAAGAATCCGGTGGAATTTAAGGGGACTGGAAGTATAGTGTTTTTGGAATGAAGGTCTGCAATTTCTTTTTCTATCAATTTTTGATCGGCCTTTGAAAAATGAATGGGATGTGGGAGGTGGTAACCTAATACAGTATTCAGAATCAGTGGACGGAAGATATCAGACTCCAATTTTAGAAAAAATTATTGAGTCTTTTGCCCACTGGAATTTGAAAAAAAGACAGAAGTGCATGACTTACCTGGAGGAGGTCTGGAGTGGATAGAAGTACTTTGTCCTCTTGACCTCCAGGGTCGACCTCGGTATGGGAAGAAGGGGTCATCACCAGGGAGACAGATTTGGCAATTTGATCATGTACAGCGGCCATAGCATCATGTACAGCTAGGCGCACAGACCGAGACACAGATTGGTCAACGATGGTCAGAATGTGGTCACCAGAGACATATTCCACCTCATTAGGTTGTTCAGGATTGGAAGACATTATATAAGTAAAATGGAAAAATAAATAGATAATGGAATACATTATGTAAAATATATGAATAAAAAAAGTATAAAATCCTGGATGCTGTGTGCCAGATTAAACATGTCTATGTTATCTGACGTAGACACATACAGACCTCTCCTAGGGATCCCACCACTAGTTTCAAACAGGAATTATCTACACTTGTGGACCTTGGGGTTAGTCATGGTATTTTATCAAACAAGCTGATTATATGGTTATGGAGGATCCTCTAATCCCGATTTTTCATTCTTTACCTAAGGGGATATCCCCCCCCACCCCCCGCTTAGGCCTATCATTGTGGGGATATCTTCCTTGAACGAGAGACTTTGTGCCTTGGTAGATGCTTCCCTGCAACCTTTGATTGTCCACAAGACGGGATACATCAAGGACACAGGGCATACTCTACACATGATGAGCCATATTGAGTGGTGGGACACCTATAGGTGGATCACAGCAGATGTTGTCTCATTATATTCAGTTATCCCCCACCCTTTGGCTTTGCAGGCTCTTACTTGGTTTCTCGGTTATTCAGATTACACTTTTGTGTTGCAGGAATACATCATTCAGACAGTTAATTATTTGTTACATCATAATTTTTTTATGTTTGACCAACAGTTTTATTTAAGTCACGGGAGCTTCGATGGGGGCGAAGTTCTCCCCCTCTCTTGCCAACATATACATGTGTTGGTGGGAGAGGGGGACTATCTTCTCCCCGTCGAACCCCTTCCTGTCATCTATTGTCTGGTATGGCTGCTACATAGATGACCTTCTCATCATATGGGGGTCTGATGTGGCGGCCATACCAGACCTTTGTACTTACCTCAGTAGCAATGATTTAAATCTTAGATTTACGCTGACACATGAGGACATTAGTGTAAATTTTCTGGACTTGTACTTGGTGGGTGACAAGGGGAAATGTTGTGTGGTTACTACCACACACCACAAAAGCACCGCAGTCAACTCTATATTACATGCGTCCTCTTGCCACCCTCCACATGTAATTCAGAACTTGCCGGTGGGTGAGATGATTAGGGCCCGCAGATAATTGTTCTGCGGACCCTGAATTCGAGCTGGAGGCACGTGACATCTCCTCTCGCCTCCATGCTCGAGGCTACTGTACCCGCGACATAGAACGGGTGTTCATATTGCCTCCAACAAGATGCGGGACAGACTTATTTCCCCCGTCTCTAACAGAGCCATCAATACTACCCAGTCCTATGGTACTGACACCACGATAGTGTTTTGTACGAGATTTAGCTTGGAGTTTAAACAAATATGAAGCATTATTCACAAATACATGCCGGTCATTACCTGTGATCTGGCCTTCCAAGGTGTTTTCACAGCGGGTAATAAATGCATTTCTAAGAGGGCTCCTACTGTAGGGCAACATATTTCCCCAAACTTATTCTCAACACAAATGAAGAAACCGCAACCTACTTGGTTGCATTACAATGGATCCTACAGGTGCGAGCATGGTAGGTGTGTGTGTTGCAGGTTTATGCAAAATTTGGATTCGGTGGTGTCAACCTCCACCGGTGACACCTATAAGATAAATAAATATATCAACTGCAACACGTCATCTATGTCTTCACTTGTCGAGATTGGAAACTTCAATATGTGGGGTGTACAACCACCCCTCTTAAGGTTTGCATCCGCAAACACATCTCAGATATACCTCATTTCAATTCAAGACACATATCCATGGTATCTAAACATGTAGCAGAGGTACATGCAGGGAACACATCTTCCTTCATGTTACAAGGTTTGGAACAGGTCATACCACCTATCAGAGGCGGCAACACCAGACTCAAACTCCTGGATCGGGAGGTATTTTGGATTTTAAAGCTGGACAGCCGCACCCTGAGGGGTCTCAATAAAAGTATGGACACTATTCTTCATTATTAGTAAATTTGGTTTATTTTTCTATGTTTCTCATCTCCATACTCAACTTTGCGTATCCTGTTTCCTCTCCCTTCATTGTAAATGTATTCCATATCTTAGGTTTGTTTATGGTTTTATCCCTCCTGCTCCATTATGTGGTGTCATCCATATCAGTCCTTTCTCCCCCCCCCCTTATATAGGGGTTATCACCTCTGAGGCCTCTGTTGGGTCCTTGTGGCGATCTGTGCATGTATTTCTCTTATGCATCTACATATTATTATTATGAGTAGTTGGTCTCCACATCGACCTTACATATAGTCTCACTGGCACTTTTATTATACTATACATGTTTTTCCTTATATGTATGTTTTTCTGCGTCAGCAGGTTGGGTGATGACATAGCCATCCTAGTCTGCCACATAGACATGGCTTTCTTTGTTGTTTATAAATTATACATTGAGGGAATTTCTCATAATGAATATGCCAGTCTGGACTATAGAGCGATTCCTTTCGCTCTCTTATACCTGTTTGATGCATAGAACTTGTTTTTACTCCAGATGATGAACATCAAGATTTTACTTGCACATCTTTTTTTCATATGCATTCACAGTATTGACATTTTTTCATTTTTGTTAATTATGTATTTTTTATGTTTGTATTTCATACTGTTACCCCTTTTCGCTCCATGTCGGTGATCCACGCCTGTATTTGGGTTATCCTTATCGCCCACATGCAGCGAAGTGGGGGGAGTGCACTCTGCGGCCACGATCACGTGATTGGTCGGCCAGGAGATGAGTATCCTATTCAAGATCTGTACATACACTGTTATTTTGTATGACTAAGGTCCGACCTTCGGACCGAAACGCGTTACTTTGCCATGTCTTACGTGTACTGAAGCTTTTATACAATAAAGAATTTGTTCCTCTACCTGCGCTGGACATCCTTCTCGTTTGCACTGTTGTGTTATAGGCGTTGCCCACGCCAGTCCGGGCGCTGCAGGCTTGGGAAGTGAGCTGGACTTTCTTCTGCTTGGTTTCCATATATTAAATATAGTATATATTAAAATATAGGGTAAAATATAAATATATACATAAAAATATATGATAAAAATGTAATATGGTATTAGAATAAATAAATAAATAATATCAAATGATATTTAATAATGAATAAAGGGACAACAATAAGGAGGGTAGGAGACCCAGGGAAGTATAGGGCAGGAATAGAGATGACCTGTGGAGAAAAACAATAATAATATAATGCCTGAAAATAGTCAGTAGGGGGCAGTATATGACAATCAATAGAATAAGCACCAATAGTCACACGGGAGACGTAGTTCAGAGGAGATAGCCAAAGGCAGTACAGTACACATTGACTGGAGCGAGAGCTGAAGCAGCTGTGAGGAGACGATCCAAGCGCAGTGTAAGGAGAGCAAAGGTGGGAATGACTCGCGCTGACAACCAACGGGCCGAGAGAAGAGAGGGGAAGAAGATGTAAGGAGGCAAGCGGCAGGGTAGGGAAATAAAGCTCCGTCACCAATGAAACAGCAGTTGGTGGCAACATGGCGGCTGAACAGATGCACAGAGAATTAAAAACAAGGGGAAATACTGTATAGGGAAAAAATTCTGAGAAAATATAAGAAAAAAAGGGGAATAATTGGAATTATAAGGAGGATAATGAATAAACTATGAAAGATAATATAGATAGGAAAAAGTGGAAATAAAACAATAATAAAATAAATAATAAAACAAATATATTGAAATAAAGAACTGGGATAACAGATAAATTTGAGATAATAAAATTAAAGAAAACGAAAATAAATAATTTATTATGAAAATAATATCAGATGAAAAAAATAATATCAGGAGAGCAGACTTATCTTAGCAAAGAAGAGGAATGACATCTGACATTACTTGGACTACGCTCCAATTGGTTGAGCACTAGATAGCACTCTTGGTTGTATCTATATGCATATCAAGTTTTTTCTGTATATTTTTCAGTATCATATTTAAATAACTTTCCTGCTATATGGAACACAGTAAAGAAGTTAAAGCATAATGTAAAGCCTCCTGTCTGATATAAAATGTTATTTATCCTACACAATAAATGCCACTTTAGTACTGCAATAGTGAACAGCCAGAGTCCTATGGTACACTTAATCCGTCACTGAGAGGGTAAGGATATTCAGGAGTCTAGGCTGGTTTAAAATTATTATGAGCATCTTGTCTGGGGTCTTATTCATTTGACTACAATGGCACATGATAATTTTACTGCAGCTTTTCAGCCAAAGCCACAAGTGGACCCATTAGGAAAGAGAAGTATTAGTCCTTCCTTTATATTTCTTATGCATTTTGAATCCACTCTTAGTTGTGGCTCAAAAACTGCAGTGGCACTTTTCCACAAAAAAAAACAAAAAAACTTAATTGTGCCATAGGAGTTTTAAAGGTATCTGGTCTAATAAATTTAAGTCATCTGCACTTGGTTCTAGTTCATTTAAAAATGAAATCTGGGATCTGATCATTTATGGGATCTGGCCAGGAGTCTGAACTCATTTGTCACTTCTGTTTTGTGGTCTGATAATTTAGGGGGTCTAGTTTGGAGTCTTTGCTGTTTGCCCATTTGGAAGATAGCATGGGAAGACGCTGCAGCCATACTTTTCATCTGGATGTACTATCTTAGAGTGTTGTTGGTCAACCCACAGAGGTGAGTGCATTTCCTGATGAGTAGTGCAAAAATAATAACCACAACTCAAGGACACCACCATTAAAAATGGTGCATAATGTTAAGGAATTTAAGAAAGAGCGTGCTTCAATTTCATAGAACATTTATTACATAAAATTACACACATTTATTAAAACAGGCACTAATAGCACTTTCCTACCACTGGGCCCTAGTGGTGGAGATGTAAATAGAAATAACAGCACTGTTACTGAATAATGCAATACTTGGATTAGATCCTACATTTCATATTTCAACCTGCTCATAAGCAATATAATGGTAATCTGATAAATCGGCAACTAATACTCCGAAACTTTGGATGTACTAGTGTTAATTTATGTCAGTTCCTGTAACAGAATTCTCAAATAAAGTACGGTAGTGAAAGTGTCCAACTATAAGCAGTTCTTATACGTCTCACCAATATACAGCCGCTGGTCTCGTCCTGCGACGGACCTAAATAGTTGTCCTGCAGCTGTTTCCTCAAACTCGCTCGTTGTTTCAGCGTAGGCACTGTGAGATGTAGCTGGTAATAAACGATGTTTGCGGGCACTGTGCTCTCAGTATCGTCTGCTCTCCGGCACAGCCGTCTATGTCACCACTCCGGCAGGAGTGTGATATCTCTCGTGTGGCGTGTCCAGTGGCGGGTGACGTCAGAGGGTTCAAGCGGACTTCCACTACACCTGTTAGATGCAAATCGCAGACAGATGCACGTTTACAAAAGCAGGTAATAGTGCGTCTAGTGATCTATTCAGATTAGATCTAATCTAGACATGTTTCAGGGTACTCAAGGTAATCATACGACCCCTTCTTCAGTAGATAAAGGAAGAATAAAAGTGTGTATGTTAAATCAACATGGTGCTCTGTTTAAGTAGCCAGTTTACATTTGTTTCTCTTTAGATTATAGTTATTCTTAACACATGAAATGGACTAGTTGGTGCTCATAGATGAGGATAGACTAACATTGAACATGGAACACAATGGAGTGGATCTTCCATGTTTTAATAGTAGTTGTATCCCAATCGGATCCTATTCACACTGACAGAAAGATGGAAAGATGGACACTGTGCTTCTGATAGCACGGAGTAAATAATAATAATAATAGAGTAAATGCATCAAAATTACAGAAATAATATATATAGTGTAAAATAAGAATGAAATATAAATAAAAAAGTACAAATTTTCATTAAATATAAGAAATAAAATATAAGAAATAAACAAAAATAGATAACAAAAAACTATGATTAAACTGAGATAAGAGGAAAAGAAAAAAAGAAAAATGAGAGAATAAAAATGAAATAAAATTATTACCCTGATAAATGTCAGAAGTGGTGTACAGGGTTGGGTCCAGACCAGCCCACGCTGTCAAATTAATAACTGATGGTGTTTGATGGTCCAAAGCCAACTCCGTCACAAGAAACCAATTCAAAACAATTCAAAACTGGAATTCAAACCCTTTGGCTCTAATGTATCAAAATCATATATCTTCTTACTTTCTGCCTTCGACATCTTAATTATGTAAATCCTTCCCCTCCAATCTTTTTTAATCACCTGAAAACCTTTAAATTTCAAACTTGATGAATCTCTTATGTACAGTTGAAAAGTGAATAGATAATGGATGCTTTAAATCCCCTTTCTTGATGTATTTATTTTCTTTTTAATTTAACCCCTTAAGGACCAGGCCCATTTTGGCCTTAAGGACCAGAGCGTTTTTTGCACATCTGACCACTGTCACTTTAAGCATCAATAACTCTGGGATGCTTTTACCTTTCATTCTTATTCCAAGATAGTTTTTTTGTGAAATATTCTACTTTATGTTAGTGGTAAAATTTCATCGATACTTGCCCTCATTTCTTGGTGAAAAATTCCAACATTTAATGAAAATTTTTATTTTATTTTGAAGCTCTCTGCTTGTAAGGAAAGTAGACATTCCAAATAAATTAAATATTGATTCACATATACAATATGTCTGCTTTATGTTTGCATCATAAAGTTGACATGTTTTTACTTTCGGAAGACATCAGAGGCTTCAAAGTTCAGCAGCAATTTTCCAATTTTTCACAAAATTTTCAAAATCAGAATTTTTCATGGACCAGTTCAGGTTTGAAGTGGATTTAAAGGGCCTTCATATTAGAAATACCCCATAAATGACTCAATTATAAAAACTGCACCCCTCAAAGTATTCAAAATGACATTCAGAAAGTGTGTTAACCCTTTAGGTGTTTCACAGGAATAGCAGCAAAGTGAAGGAGAAAATTCAAAATCTTAATTTTTTACACTCGCATGTTCTTGTAGACCAAGTTTTTGAATTTTTTCAAGGGGTAAAAGGAGAAAAATCCTCAAAAAACTTTGTAACCCAATTTCTCTTGAGTAAGGAAATACCTCAAATGTGTATGTTAAGTGTTCGGCGGGTGCAGTAGAGGGCTCAGAAGGGAAGGAGAGACAATGGGATTTTGGAGAGTGAGTTTTTCTGAAATGGTTTTTGAGGGGCATGTCGCATTTAGGAAGCCAAACAGCAGTAAAAACCCCAACATGGCATACCATTTTGGAAACTACACCCCTTAAGGCACGTAACAAGGGGTCTAGTGAGCCTTAATACCCCACAGGTGTTTGACGACTTTTTGTTAAAGTCGAATGTGTAAATGAAAAAAAAACTTTTTTCACTTAAGTGCAGTTTTTTTCCCAAATTTGCCATTTTTAATAAGGAGTATTTATACCCCACTGGCGTTTGACAGATCTTTGGAACAGTGGGCTGTGCAAATGAAAAGTTACATTTTTTATTTTCACGGACCACTGTTCACTGTTCACCACCAGGTCAGACACCTGTGGGGCGTAAATGTTCACTGTACCCCTTATTACATTACATGAGGGGTGTAGTTTCCAAAATGGGGTCACATGTCGAGGGGGGTCCATTGTTCTGGCACTATGGGGGCTTTGTAAACACAGGTGGCCTTCAATTCCGGACAAATTTTCTCTTTAAAAGCCCAATGTCGCTCCTTCTCTTCTGAGCATTGTAGTGCACCCGCAGAGCACTTTACATCCACATATGGGGTATATTCTTACTCAGAAGAAATGGGGTTACAAATTTTGTGAAAATGAAAAATTTAGGGTAACACCAGCATTTTAGTGAAATTTTTTTTTTTCATTTTCCCATCCAACTTTAACGAAAATTCGTCAAACACCTGTGGGGGTGTTAAGGCTCCCTATACCCCTTGTTACATTCCGTGAGGGGTTTAGTTTCCAAAATAGGGTCACATGTTGGTATTTTTTTTTTTTTTTTTGCGTCTATGTCAGAACCGCTGTAAAATCAGCCACCCCTGTGCAAGTCACCAATTTAGGCCTCAAATGTACGCTCTCACTCCTGAGCTATGTTGTGCGCCTGCAGGGCATTTCACGCCCACATATGGGGTATTTCCGTACTCAGGAGAAATTGTGTTACAATTTTTTTTTCTTTTTTTCCTTTTACCGCTTGGGAAAATAAAAAGTATGGGGCAACACCAGCATGTTAGTGTAATTTTTTTTATTTTTTTACACTAACAGGCTGGTGTAGCCCCCAACTTTTCCTTTTCATAAGGGGTAAAAGGAGAAAAAGCCCCCCAAAATTTGTAGTGCAATTTCTGCCGAGTACAGAAATACCCCATATGTGGCCCTAAACTGTTTCCTTGAAATACGACAGGGCTCCGAAGTGAGAGAGCGCCATGCACATTTGAGGACTAAATTAGGGCTTGCATAGGGGTGGACATAGGGGTATTCTATGCCAGTGATTCCCAAACAGGGTGCCTCCAGCTGTTGCTAAACTCCTAGCATGCCTGGACAGTCAGTGGCTGTCCGGAAATGCTGGGAGTTGTTGTTTTGCAACAGCTGGACGCTCCGTTTTGGAAACACTGCCGTACAATACGTTTTTCATTTTCATTTGGGGGGAGGGGGGGGGACAGTGTAAGGGGGTGTATATGTAGTGTTTTACCCTTTATTATTTGTTAGTGTAGTGTAGTGTAGTGTTTTTAGGGTACATTCACACGGGTGGAGGTTTACAGTGAGTTTCCCGATAGGAGTTTGCGCTGTGGTGAAAAATTTGCTGCAGCTCATACTTCAAGCAGGAAACTTACTGTAAACCCGCCCATGTGAATGTACCCTGTACATTCACATGGGGGGGGCAAACCTCCAGCTGTTTCAAAACTACAACTCCCAGCATGTACTGACAGACCGTGCATGCTGGGAGTTGTACTTTTGCAACAGCTGGAGGCACACTGGTTGGAAAACCTTCAGTAAGGTTCTGTTACCTAACTCAGTATTTTACCAACCAGTGTGCCTCCAGCTGTTGCAAAACTACAACTCCCAGCATGTAGTGATTGCTGAAGGGCATGCTGTGAGATGTACTTATGCAACAGCTGGAGGTACACAACTACAACTCCCAGCATGCCGAGACAGCTGTTTGCTGTTTGGATATGCTGGGAGTTGCGGTTTGGCAACATCTGGAGGGCCACAGTTTAGAGACCACTGCACAGTGATCTCCAAACTGTGGCCCTTCTTTCTTTCATTTTTTATTTTCTTTCTGCCTGTCCACAGTGATCTCTGTTGAAACCTCTGTCCATTTTCTGGAAGTGTCCAGAGCAGGAGAGGTTTTCTATGGGGATTTGCTCCTACTCTGGACAGTTCCTAAAATGGACAGAGGTGTCAGCAGAGAGCACGGTGGTCAGGCAGAAAGGAAATTCAAAAAGAAAAGAACTTCCTGTGGATCAGAACAGCAGCTGATAAATACTGGAAGGATTAAGATTTTTTAATAGAAGTAATTTACAAATCTGTTTAACTTGTTAAGGACGGCGGGAGTATCCATACGCCCCGTTTTAAAGTCCTTAAGGACTGAGGGCATATGGATACGCCCGTGAGAATTCCAGTCCCCGCCGCCAGCCGGTTGGGGACCGGACCAGGATGCCTGCTGAAATCATTCCCCCCCCCCCCCCCCCCCCCCATGTCGGCGATCGGAGAAAATCGCATGTCAATTCAGACATGCGATTTTCTCCTATTCCGGGCTGATCGGGTCTCTGGTGACAGCCCCGATCATCCTGAGTGATAGGAGTAAGATTGTAATGCTGCAATCTCCTCCTATCCCCTGCCATTAGTCAGAACTGAGTTCTGACCAATGGCAGTGCACAACAGGGGTTTGCCATGGAAACCCCCCGCTCTGCTCATCCCTGGATGTCAGGCAGAACGGGGGGGAGAAGATGGTGGCCGGTACCTGGGGACTGCCGATCCTCGCTGGAAACTGTGGAGATCAGCGGCGCAGGTAGGGAAGCGACTGTGGGGGGGGGGGGGGAAGAAACTGGGCAGTAAATGATATTGATGCCCTTCCTAGTGGTTGCCAAACTGCAACTCCCATCATGCCCAGACAGCCAAAGGCTGTCTGGGCATGCTGGGAGTTGTAGTTTTGCAACATCTGGAGGGTCACAGTTTGGAGACCGCTATTACAGTGGTGCCCAAACGGCGGCCCTCCAGATGTAGCCAAACTACAACTCTCAGCATACCTAGACTGCCCAGGCATGCTGGGAGTTGTAGTTCTGTAACATCTGTTCCTTCAGATTCATGAAAATTTAGATTTTTGCTGCTATACTTTGAAGGCCTCTAATTTTTTCTAAAAGTAAAAATACGTCTATTTTATGATGCCAACATAAAGAAGACATATTTTATTTGTGAATCAATATAAAAGTTATTTGGAATATCCATTTTCCTTACAAGCAGAGATTTTCAAAGTTAGAAAAATGCAAAATTTTTAAAATTTTCATGAAATTTGGGGATTTTTCACCAAGAAAGGATGCAAGTAACCACAAAAATTTACCACCAAAACAAAGTAGAATATGTCACGAAAAAACAATCTCAGAATCAAAATAATCGGTAAAAGCATCTTAGAGTTATTAATGCTTAAAGTGACGGTGGTCAGAATTGCGAAAAAGGGCTCAGTCCTTAAGGTGAAAAAGGGCTCAGTCCTTAAGGGGTTAACTTTCTGGCACCAGTTGATTTAGACAAAAATGTTTTCCAGTGGAGTACCCCTTTAAGGGCTTACATTTTCAATTCTAACCTCCCATTCAATAATCCTCTTTTTAAATCTACCTTCCCTATCCTGTACCCGTCTCCCCACCCCTTCACACTTTTTTTTTATTTTTTACAAATATACGGGGAACATTTTTTTTTTGTATTCCTCCTCTAGTTCCCTCTTAACAATGTAACCTTCCAACGTTCGCATATTATTATACCATTGAACACAATTAGGACTGTTGGAGGATATCCAATTTTTTATAATCAACATTTGAGCATAAAAAAGCATTCTCAGGCAACTGCTTTTTATATTTTTCTTGCTTTTATATCAGTATCGTCTCCCAAAATTTGCCAACATGGGGGAAAACTATTTGTACCCCCATTATCTCCTCAATCTTATCATATACCGTATTTATCGGCGTATAACACGCACTGGCGTATAACACGCACCACCATTTTAACAGGGAAATTTAAGTAAAAATAAAATATTAAATAAATGACTTGGACTAAATGCCCCATCATCCCCCCAACTTCGTTTTCTTCTGCACCTCAGTTTGGTCCTGTCCCCTCCAGTGCCACATCATTCCTTCCCTTTTATCAGTCCCTGTGCCACATTTACCCCTCTCATTGCCACCCCCCATGTCTCATCATCCCCCCATGTTTCATCATTTCCCCCTGTCATAGTCCACCACTAGCTATACAGACATTAAGCATTTAGTGCCTCCCCCCACCATCATTTCCCCCTGTCTCATCATCCCCCACCCTGTCTCATCATGTCCACCATCATTCCCCCCTCATCATCCCCCACCCTGTCTCATCATGCCCCCCATCATTCCCCCTCATCATTTCCCCTGTCTCATCTTCCCCCACCCTTTCTCATCATGTCCCCCATCATTCCCCCCTCATCATCCCCCCACCCTGTCTCATCATGTCCCCCTTCATTCCCCCTCATCATCCCCCACCCTGTCTCATCATGTCCCTAATCATTCCCCCTCATCATCCCCCACCCTTTCTCATCATGTCCCCCATCATTCCCCCTCATCATCCCCCACCCTGTCTCATCATGTCCCCCATCATTCCCCCTCATCATCCCCCACCCTGTCTCATCATGTCCCCCATCATTACCCCTTATCATCCCCCACCCTGTCTCATCATGTCCCCCATCATTACCCCTCATCATCCCCCACCCTGTCTCATCATGTCCCCCATCATTCCCCCCTCACCATCCCCCCACCCTTTCTCATCATGTCCCCCATCATTCCCCCCTCAACATCCCCCCACCCTGTCTCATCATGTCCCCCATCATTCCCCCCTCATCATGTCCCTGCCTCATCATCCCCCACCCTGTCTCATCATGTCCCCCCATCATTCCCCCTGTCTCATCATCCCCCACCCTGTCTCATCATGCCCCCCATCATTCCCCCCTCATCATTTACCCCTGTCTCATCATGTCCCCCATCATTCCCCCCTCTCCATCCCCCCACCCTGTCTCATCATCCCCCCAACCTGTCTCACATCCCTCCATCATCCCCCCTCATCATTTACCCCTGTCTCATCATCCCCCCATCATTCCCCCCCCCCTCATCATTTCCCCCTGTCTCATCATCCCCCCATCATGTTCCTCCAGGGCCCAGTGGTCTTCAACCTGCGGACCTCCAGATGTTGCAAAACTACAACTCCCAGCATGCCCGGACAGCCAACTGCTGTCCGGGCATGCTGGGAGTTGTAGTTTTGCAACATCTGGAGGTCCGCAGGTTGAAGACCACTCTTCCCCTTTCCTTACCTGGCTGCGCTTCGGCCATCTTGCGGGCTGCGGGTCAGTGAAGCAGATGAGTGACGTCCTCTCCCGACTCCTTGCGCGGCATCAGGGATGTCACTTTTCGGTGGCGACTACAGGAAATGAAAAGTGACTTCACTGATGCCGCGCAGAGAAGCCGGCAGAGGACGTCACTCATCTGCTTGACTGACCATAGCCCGCAAGACCCCCTACCTGACCTGCCGAAGTGCAGCCAGGTAAGGAAAATAAAAAAAACTATAAAAAGCAGGGAAAAGGGGGAATGATGAGGGAGGGGGGATGTAGGGAAAATGAAAAGTAAAACTGTTACTTGTTTTTTCCCGCACTATACACAGGTACTGGTGGATAGTGCGGGAGACGCTAATTAAAAGGTAGGGCAGATCCGGACAAGGTAGAGCTCCTTTTAACCTGTTGGGGACAAAGGGCGTATGCATAAGCCCTTGCGTCCTGATACTTAAGGACGAAGGGCGTATCCATACGCCCGTGGGAATTTCGGTCCCCGCCGCGCGATATCAATCAGCAGGCACCCCGCTGCTGGGAATTTAGCAACAGCTGGAGGCACCCTGTTTGGGAGTCACTGGCGTAGAATACCCCTATGTCCACCCCTAGGCAATCCCTAATTTAGTCCTCAAATGCGCATGGCGCTCTCACTTTAGAGCCCTGTCGTATTTCAAGGAAACATTTTAGGGCCACATATGGGGTATTTCCAAGAAATTGCACTACAAATTTTGGGGGTCTTTTTCTCCTTTTACCCCTTATGAAAACGAAAAGTTGGGGACTACAGCAGCCTGTTAGTGTAAAAAAAAAAAAAATTACACTAACATGCTGGTGGTGCCCCATACTTTTTATTTTCACAAGCAGTAAAAGGAAAAAAAGACCCCCAAAATTTGTAACGCAATTTCTCCTGAGTACAGAAATACCCCATATGTGGGCGTAAAATGCTCTGCGGGTGCACAACAAGGCTCAGTAGTGAGAGCACACTATGTACATTTGAGGCCTAAATTGGTGATTTGCACAGGGGTGGCTGATTTTACAGCGGTTCTGACATAAACGCAAAAACATAAATACCCACATGTGACCCCATTTTGCAAACTACACCTCTCATGTAATGTATTAAGGGGTGCAGTGAGCATTTACGTCCCACAGGTGTCTAACAGATTTTTGGAACAGTGGTCCGCGAAAATGAAAAATTTTATTTTTCATTTGCACAGTCCACTGTTCCAAAGATCTGTCAAACGCCAGTGGGGTGTAAATACTCACTGCACCCCTTATTAAATCTCCTTAACTCTCCTTAATCGAGAGAAATTGGCTTACAAATTATCGGGGGCTTTTTCTCCTATTACCACTTGTAAAAGTTAAAAAACTGGGTCTACAAGAACATGCGAGTGTAAAAAATTTAGATTTTGAATTTTCTCCTTCACTTTTCTGCTATTCCTGTGAAACACCTAAAGGGTTAACACACTTACTGAATGTCATTTTGCATTCTTTGAGGGGTGCAGTTTTTATAATGGGGTCATTTGTGGGGTATTTATAATTCGAAGGCCCTTCAAATCCACTTTAAAACTGAACTGGTCCCTGAAAAGTTCAGATTTTGAAAATTTTGTGAAAAATTGGAAAACTGCTGCTGAACTTTGAAGCCCTCTTATGTCTTCCAAAAGTAAAAACATGTCACCTTTATGATGCAAACATAAAGTAGACATATTGTATTTGTGAATCAATATTTCATTTATTTGGAATGTCTATTTTCCTTACAAGCAGAGAGCTTCAAAGTTAGAAAAATGTAAAATTTTCTCATTTTTCATCAAATTTTTTAATTTTTCACCAAGAAATGATGCAAGTATCGACGAAAATTTACCACTACCATAAAGTAGAATATGTCATGAAAAAACATTCTCAGAATCAAATTTATAAGTAAAAGCATCCCAGAGTTATTAATGCTTAAAGTGACAGTGGTCAGATTTGCAAAAAATGCTCCTGTCCTTAGGGTCATAATGGGTTCTGTCCCCAAGGGGTTAATCAGCATCTCCAGCACTATCCATCAGTACCTGTGGATAGTGCGGGAGAAAACAAGTGACAGTTTTACTTTATAGCAGAGCGGGAAGGAGACGCAGCTGGTCACTGATTTAAAGTGGCCGCAGCCGTGCTGCTAATACTTAACAAGCAATCGCTGCTGCGGCAGCTTTAAATCAGTGACCAGAAGATTTATCGGTGTACATCACGCAGGCAGGCTTTTTGCCTTAAATTTTAGTTTTAAAAGTGCGTGTTATACGCCGATAAATACGATACTTCTCTCCAATATTTAACAATCTCGGGGCAACTCTATAATATATGCATATGACCTGTTTTCTCTACCTTACATCTGTTACATTTACTATTACTTCTTATACCTATCTTTTCCAAAAACAGGGGTGTGCAGCATAATCTATACACTTTATTAAACTGCATTATCCGATGGTTTAAATTTGGCAATACATAAATTATGTTTCTTAATACCATATCCCACCTCGCCGCCTCGATGGGACCAATCTCATCCAGCCATTGTTGAAAACTCCTATGTTCTTTATGGCCTTTAGATAACCTCAACATCGCTGTAGGATGTTATTAATATGATGTTATTAATATGTTCTGCCACCCTCACCTTCAGTGGTCTTTTAGTTCTTCCTAGGTTTTAGGTTTTACAGGAGACCACATCCAAATTATCAGCCATATCGCAGACAATATACCCCGAATGAAACACATACACACAAGGTTCACAATCACAACCAATCACCTCTCAATCATGACAATTACATTGTTCACAGTACAAAACCAAAAACACAGATAGTGTTGGCAGAGATACATCAGCCATCAAGTCTAAATGTAACTCCCAGAAAAAGAACACATGTAGAAGAACCAGAAATAGAAACTCTACCCCAGCCTCCTCCAAAGATGAGAAAGATAAATGAGAACCAGTGACAACGTCCATTATTAATCCAAGTAATCATACACTTACATCAGCACAAAAAAACATTTTTGGAAAATGGACTGAAATTCGCACCTACTTATCCACTTAACAAAATCAACACTTTTGTAGGTATTGAAAAGTTTGTAAGAAACCTATGTTTAAAGAAATATTTTATAAAACACCCTGTGGAACGGCAAGTGGTGATGTCGGGGGTTCATACAAACCAACTGTAAACCAAAATCTTGGCTTTACCCAAAAAATGAGATGGGACCTGGCATCACCACATTTGAAAGACTGGTAGAGCATGAATTACATCAGGTCAAACCAGCACGAGACACAAAAGGTAACATCAGCCATCAGGAAAGAGGAGCTATGAAGGAACTACAAAACAATAGAGATATTACAATCTGCCCCGCAGAGAGGGGCAAATTGTATTGCCTATTAGTCTGAGTATTGCTTAGTACATCAGACTGCAACCAAAAATGTTACAGACAACTTGATGACACTATCACGTACAAAAAAAATGTATTTCACCACACAACTTCACAATTTATGTAATTTGGAACTGGAGAAGGGTATTATCACTGTTGATGAATCTAAATTTATTTTGAGCTGCCTGTCTTCTATGGTCTACCTAAAACGCATAAAAGTCTAAAGGACACTCCTAGTAGGCCCATAGTGTCTGGGATAGGTTCTTTGACTTTGAACCTATCCCAGTATGTAGATAAGTTTCTACAACCATTTGTACAAAAAAACTAAATCATATTTGAAAGACACCACATTGTTGTCAATGGTGGAAACATTCTCGTGGACAAAACATCATATTATGTCCACTCTTTATGTGTCGTCTTTGTACACGGTGATACAGTATGAGTTAGGTCTCAAAGCAATCAAAAGATTCCTGGAGGCGGCTCAAATTAAACCTGAAAAGGTGGACTTTATAACACAGGCGATCCATTTTATTTTATATCACAATTATTTTTATTTTCAAGGTGATTATTATTTACAGCAGACTGGTACCGACATGGGCCCTAGGTTCGCGCCAAGTTATGCCAATCTATTCATGGCATCATGGTAAGAAGATACCATCATTCCCAGGCTTGGCGCGGACCTGGTACTCTGGCGGAGGTATATTGATGACATTTTTTTAAATTTGGAAAGGGCCTTTTCACGATTTGGAATTATGTTTCACATCCAATATCAGTAGTTCACATATAGACTTTCTGGATTTAGAGATCAGCGCAACACAAGATCTTTAACATGCAACACTTTTGTAAAAACAACAGCTAAGAATAGCTATATCAATTTTGAGAGTTGTCACTTGCCCCGTTGGCTGCTAAACATTCCCCCCGGACATTATTGCCGGCTAAAACGCAATTGTACAGAAGATGATACATTTTTGGAGGAGGCTGAGCAATTAACCAGACAGTTTCAAACTAAATGGTATCCAGACACTATGTTGTCTAAGTCATTTGAAAAAGTAAAATCATTAGAACAAAATTTTTCACCCCTCGGGAAATAAATATACAAATTCTAAACCTGATTTCAAGAAAATTCAGCCATTCAATAACTCATATAAAAAAAAGTAGAGCAAATCATTAGTAAATATTGGAATGTGGTTAAACAAGATAAAACAATAGGTGAATTATAGGTGAATAGGGGATACCATGTCATCCACCAATAGTTTACACACAAGAACCAAATCTAGGTATTACAGTAGCCCCTTCAGTGAAACTTCCTGCTAAACTGAATAACACACAATCATGGATTACTACAAAAGTTTTTTTTTCGTTGCCGGTTAACTACAGGCCCAAAGAAAATTTTGGAAGTCCATTCCCAATCGAATGCTTTTTAATGGCAAATCGAGTATTGTATTACATGCTATACTAAGGGTGCATTATACATTTTGGAATGCAGCTGCATAAAGCAGTATATAGGAAGAACTAAAAGACCACTGAAGGTTAGGATGACAGAACGTTTTAATAACACCAATAAAGGGTATTTAAAACATCCATTATCTATTCACTTTTCAACTGTACATAAAAGAGATCCATCAAGTCTGACATTTTCAGGTTTTCAGGTGATTAAAAAAGATTAGAGGGGAAGGAGTTACATGATTAACCCCTTAACGACGCAGGACGTATATTTACGTCCTGCGCCGGCTCCCGCCATATGAAGCGGGATCACGCCGCGATCCCGCATCATATCGCGTCGGTCCTGCCACTCATCAACGGCCGGGACCCGCGGCTAATACCACACATTGCCGATCGCGGCGATGTGCAGTATTAACCCTTTAGTAGCGGCGGTCAAAGCTGACCGCCGCTTCTAAAGTGAAAGTGACCCGGCTGCTCATTCGGGCTGTTCAGGACCACCCCGGTGAACTCGCGGCGTCCCGAACAGCTTACAGGACACTGGGAGGGCCCTTACCTGCCTCCTCGGTGTCCGATCGACGAATGACTTCTCCATGCCTGAGATCCAGGCAGGAGCAGTCAAGCGCCGATAACACTGATCACAGGCGTGTTAATACACGCCAGTGATCTGTGCAAGAGATCAGTGTGTGCAGTGTAATAGGTCCCTATGGGACCTATAACACTGCAATAAAAGTAAAAAAAAAAAGTATTAATAAAGGTCATTTAACCCCTTCCCTAATAAAAGTTTGCCATAAAAAAATAAAATAGTGTAAAAAAATAAAATAAACATATGTGGTATCACCACATGCGTAAATGTCCGAACTATAAAAATATATCATTAATTAAACCGCACGGTCAATGGCGTACGCGCAAAAAAATTCCAAAGTCCAAAAAAGCTTATTTTTGGTCACTTTTTATACCATTAAAAAATGAATGAAAAGTGATCAAAAAGTCCGATAAAAACTAAAATCATAGCGATAAAAACTTCAGATCAAGGCGCAAAAAATGAGTCCTCATACTGCCCTATATGTAGAAAAATAAAAAAGTTATAGGGATCAGAAAATGACATTTTTAAACGTATAAATTTTCCTGCATGTAGTTATGATTTTTTCCATAAGTACTACAAAATCCAACCTATATAAGTAGGGTATCATTTTAACTGTATGGACCTACAGAATAATGATAAGTTGTAATTTTTACCGAAATATGCACTGCGTAGAAACGGAAGCCCCCAAAAGTTACAAAACTTATTTTTTCTTCGATTTTGTCGCACAATGTTTTTTTTTTCTGTTTCGTCGTGAATTTTTGGGTAAAATGACTAATGTCACTGCAAAGTAGAATTGGTGACGCAAAAAATAAGCCATAATATGGATTTTTAGGTGGAATATTGAAAGGGTTATGATTTTTAAAAGGTAAGGAGGAAAAAACGAAAGTGCAAAAACTGAAAAACCCTGAGTCCTTAAGGGGTTAAAGAGTACCTGTCATCAAACCATATTATCTAAACTAACTCAGATTATATTCCCTAACTCCTCCTAACACCCCTCCTGTCCTTAATTTTTTTTTACAAGCTTTAAAAAGCTGTGTATCATATCTTTCCCCTTGCTCACGTTGTGTTATCGTCCGGCAGGAGAAAGTGGGTGTTCCCCAGAAGGTGTGACATCACTGAAGCCTGTGAGAGCTGTGCTTCACCATGCCCCGCACGCACTTCCTGAGTTTGTACTTCTGCAAGTCCAGGTGGAGACCAAACTGACTGTTTGACTTGTGCAGGGAACAGAACAGAGCCACCTAGTGGCCATTTTTTCAATCACATTAAAAAACATATAAAGGTTGAGAATTTTAACAGCAAGTAAAGAGCAAATTGTCTTATAATAACATAAGGAACAATATATTAAAAGTTTAGTTTAGTGACAGGTACTCTTTAAGATGTCGAAGACAGAAAGTAAGAAGATATATGAATTTGATACATTAGAGCCAAAGGGTTTGAATTCCAGTTTTGAATTGTTTGGTTTCTTGTGACGGGGTTGGCTTTGGACCACCAAACGCCGTCAGTTATTAATTTGACAGCGTGGGCTGGTCTGGACCCAACCCTGTACACCACTTATCAGGGTAATACTTTTATTTCTGATTATTTTATATCTCCATTATTTTATTTTTATTCTCTAATTTTTAGTTTTTTACTTTTCTCTTAATCATAGTTTTTATCTTTATTTACGTTTTTATCTAATTTTGTTTATTTCTTATATTTTATTTCTTATATTTAATTTTTATTTTGACTTATTAGGTGGCCAAGCAACGAAGTTGCACTGGACACCTATTGTTTTTGTTCAGATTATTATTATTTTTATTATTATTATTCTGCCACGATAAAATGCATGTAATAGCTGCACTGTTAGTCCAATACTTATGAAACTTTGCATAGTGGTAGATCTTGGAGGTTTGCATAATCTTATGTAATATAAGGGTCATAAATCACATGACCTGGCCGCCATATTGGTTTGCTCATTTTTCTAAAAACATCTTCTCTGAAACCATTTGTTAGAAAAATTAACAATTTGGCACATATGTCCAGGATAACCTCCTGTACCAAAGTGGTTAAAGCTGGTTCATTTGCTTAATCATTATGGCCGCCGCATGCCACTAACATAGATCTTGCGCTGTTCTTTTTAAATGTTTATATATTATACACATTTAAAAAGAACTGCACAAGGAGATCTATGTTATCTATGTTATGGCACTGTTAATATGAAACTTTGCAAAATGGTAGAGTGCTATATTGTGCTTATACTCATGATATGGCAGCCATCTTGTTTTACGTCACAATAGTCAGAAAGACATGTATTTCTGAAACCATTAAAGATACAGAAGTACAAATTGTAGTGTATAGTAACACAATGACCTAGAATCATATATGTTCATTTCATGTTATTCAACCAACTGGTCCGGCGGCCATATTGTATATATATATTATAAGTATTTTGTGGACAAGGCAAAGAGTCCAAGACAGCTGCAATTACGGCATACGCAAAACACCGGTGTGTATACACAAAGCTAACTAGCTTGCACGGTGCTCATTCTGGAGACAGTAGAGATAAATCCAAATAGCACAGTGTAGAAATATGGACGGCACTCACCAAGGTAGTAGCTTCAAGATATTCTTTATTGTGCAAGCAGGATGGCGGTGTCAAGCAGGTATCAGGACAGGGACGCCGAGGATGTCCCTGTCTTGATACCTGCTTGACACCGCCACCATGCTTGCACAATAAAGAATATCTTGAAGCTACTACCTTGGTGAGTGCCGTCCATATTTCTACACTGTGCAATATAAATATTATATTAACTTGATCTGCTGCTGCATGTAATAGCTGCACTGTTACTCCAAAACTCACAAAACTTTGCATGGTGGTAGAGCCATGAGCTGCGCATAATCTTATGTAACATAAAGGTCATAGGTCACATGACCTGGTAGCCATGTTGGTTTTTGTGCCAATTTTTTGCACAATATTCAAATATCCCCTTCTTCTCTGGAACCGCTAAAGCTACAGATATATTAATTGCTGTATGTGTTGTCACTGTTGTCCCGAGTCAGATCTGTCCATTTTGTTAGCATAATTTTAAATTTGGTAGACCTGTTCATGGTTACCTCTACAGATGAGGGAACTTTTCCAAAATTTTCTGAAAAAGTTTGTTTCAATCCGAATTTTTTCGCGGCTAATCTATATTAAAAAAGGCTATTTCTAGGCCTATATACAGCCTCTATAGGGGTATAGAACACTTTGCTGTGTTCTAAGACGCATATGGAGTATGCTGGGGTAGTGAAATAATACTGTTAGGTTCACACTGGGATCAACCAGGTTTTCAGTATATGGTTCGCGTATACGGCTGGGGAGAGGGGGGCGGTGCTTAATCGCGGCGCCCGCACTGAGCCGTCTCTAGCTGACCGGAGTGAACCGCAGCCTCCGGTCGGCTGAGTTTTTGGCCGTATGCGGTTGGCTGATCTATAGACATGCATTGAATACGGTTCGCGTATACGGCTGAGTGCGGGCACCGCAATTAAGCCCCGCCCCCTCCCCCAGCCGTATACGGGAACCGTATACTGAAAAACTTGGTTCACCGCAGTGTGAACCTAGATCAGTGTTTCCCAACCAGTGTGCCTAAGGCTGTCCAGGCATGCTGGGAGTTGTAGTTTTGCAACAGCTGGAGGCACACTGGTTGGGAAACACTGACCTAGATATTGCCTGAATGACACAGCCTGGAGTTGGCTGATGCACAAGCACACAGTGCACTTACACCCGCCGGGTGCTACCTATGAGAAATCTTAAGTACTTTAATTTTCCAAAATTGTTTTATTTTTATTTTTTTTGGGGGGGGGGATTGTGAAGCCCTGGTGCCACCCGCTATCCACAAATTTGAAATTCCCAGACCCAGGCCCCACCTCTGCGGCATCAGTAACCCATATATTGCCTGAAGGACACAGCCTGGAGTTGGCTGATGCACCAGTACACACCAGGGCTTCACAATCCCCCCAAAAAACAACACAATATGAGAAATTTTTGAAAAACATTTTGTATAGCGGGTGCTACCTATGAGAAAATTCCAAATTCCCAGACCCAGGCCCCACCACAGCGGCATCAGTAACCCATATATTGGCTCAAGGACACAGCCTGGAGTTGGCTTCACAATCCCCCCCAAAATCAACAAAATTGTATAATTAAAAAAAAAAAATGTATACCTTTGTGTAAGAACAAGCACATATCCAACATTTCAGAAGACTCTATAATGCAGGACGGTGGACCACCCAAAGACTTACTTCTCAAAAATAATGAACCACACAACTTTTGAATTTTTTTTTTAAAATTGAAATTCCTAGACCCAGGCCCCACCTCAGCTGCATCAGTAACCCATATATTGCCTAAAGGACACAGAATGTATACCTTTGTGTAAAAACAAGCGCGTATACAACAGTTCAGAAGACTCTTTAATGCAGGACGGTGGACCACCCAAAGACATTGTTCTCAAAAATAATAAACTACACAATTTGTCAAATTTTTTAAAAACAATTAAAATTCCAAGACCCAGGCCCCACCTCTGCTGCATCAGTAACCCATATATTGCCTAAAGGACACAGACTGGAGTTGACTGATGCACGAGTACACACCCGTCACCCAGGCTTCACAATCCACCCCCCCGCCCCCCCAAAAAATCAACAAAATTGTATACATTTAAAAAAAAAATGTATACCTTTGTGTAAAAACAAGCGCATATCCAACAGTTCAGAAGACTCTATAATGCAGGACGGTGGACCACCCAAAGACTTTCTTCTCGAAAATAATAAACCACACAATGTTTGAAATTTTTCAAAAAAAATTATGACATATGTGTGTAAGCACATCTGTCTCCAAAAGATCAGATCACCAAAGGAGTTTTTTCACCAAAAATGATTAAGCAGAGTTAATCCCTCTCCATATTTTTTAAAATTTTATTTTCATTAAAAAATCACACGCAACAAGCGTTCCGTTGTGTAACGGTTAGCATTCTGCAAAATTCAATTTTATTAATGATAAAATTATCAGTAAATTTAAAAATAACACTACCCAAGAGTGTTTAATTACCCCATACATTACACCAGGAACAGTCAGGAGTAGGCCTCAGCAGTACCCAAGAGGCTTTAATAACCCCTTACATTGCACAATCAATTGCGAGATAGAGCAATAACAGGTGTGCTATGGTCTCAGATGTCTGGGCCGCACTAGCGCTCCACTGAACGGATTAGCGTCTCTCTATCTTTCACCGACAGGTGCGGGTAACCCACTACCTCTCTGAAAGGTAAGCTGCCTCGAAGAAGGTGGTCTCCCCCGGGCACGTTTGTCTCCTGAATTTCCACTACTGCCACACCACGCTGACTGCCAACCGTGCTACCGCCTTGCTGACTCAAGGGCAACCTGCAACTCTCTTCTCCTGATGATGATTAAAGGGTTACTCCGGTGAAAACCTTTTTTCTTTTAAATCAACTGGTGCCAGAAAGTTAAAGAGATTTGTAAATTACTTCTATTAAAAAATCTTAATCCTTCCTGTACTTATTAGCTGCTGAATACTACAGAGGAAATTATTTTCTTTTTGGAATTCTCTCTGATGACATCACGAGCACAGTGCTCTTTGCTGACGTCATTATAATAATAACTCTTTATTTATTGTTGTCCTAAGTGGGATTTGAACCCAAGGCCGCAGCACTGCAAGGCAGCAGTGCTAACCACTGAGCCACCATGATGCCCTTTGCATACATCTGCTATGCACGGTTGCTAAAATGGACAGAGATGTCAGCAGAGAGAACTGTGCTCGTGATGTCATCAGTGTTCCAAAAAGAAAGGAATTTCCTCTGTAGCATTCAGCAGCTAATAAGTACTGGAAGGATTATGATTTTTTAATAGAAGTAATTTACAAATATGTTTAACTTTCTGGCACCAGTTGATTTAAAAGAAAAAAGGTTTTCACCGGAGTACCCCTTTAAGCCCCTTCTGCACCCGGCTCCCGTTGGCGATAGGGATGATTTTTGCCAGGAAAGAAGATTCACAACTAAGTGCGGGTCATAAGCTAGGGTTCATTAAGTCCCTGCCCCTTGTACACACCGCATGTCTCTACTAACAATTGGATGGTTTAGTGAGGTCCTCGGATCGGCCCCGGCGGGGTAGGAGAAGGCCCTGGCAGAGTGCCGAGAATTTAACGATCATTGTTGAAATTTGCACTAAGTATGTATATAGCTACTGCTAAACTTCAAAAAATTATAGGCCCAAGGCCTGAGGCACCAGGGAGGCAAGTAGTTCCTAAAAGACACAGAATGATTCTGGAGCATTCATTCGCAGTACCCAAGAGGGTTTCATAACCCCTTACATTTAAAAATCAATGTTGACATTTGCATTAAGCATGTATTTAGCTACTGCTAAACTTCAAAAAATTAGAGGCCCAAGGCCAGAAGCATCAGTTTCCCCCATATTAGGAGCATAGTTGTCCCCCAGATTAGGAGCATAGTTGTCCCCCAGATTAGGCAGTATAGTTGTCCCCCAGATTAGGCAGCATAGATGTCCCCCAGATTAGGAGCATACTTGTCCCCCAGATTAGGCAGCATAGTTGTCCCCCAGATTAGGAGCATAGCTGTCCCCCAGATTAGGAGCATAGTTGTCCCCCAGATTAGGCAGCATAGATGTCCGCCAGATTCGGAGCATACTTGTCCCCCAGATTAAACAGCATAGTTGTCCCCCAGATTAGGAGCATAGTTGTCCCCCAGATTAGGCAGCATAGTTGTCCCCCAGATTAGGCAGCATAGATGTCCCCCAGATTAGGCAGCATTGATGTCCCGCAGATTAGGAGCATACTTGTCCCCCAGATTAGGCAGCATAGATGTCCCCCAGATTAGGCAGCATAGATGTTCCCCAGATTAGGCGCATACTTGTCCCCCAGATTAGGCAGCATAGATGTCCCCCAGATTAGGAGCATACTTGTCCCCCAGATTAGGCAGCATAGATGTCCCCCAGATTAGGCAGCATAGATGTCCCCCAGATTAGGAGCATACTTGTCCCCCAGATTAGGCAGCATAGATGTCCTACAGATTAGGCAGCATAGATGTCCCCCAGATTAGGAGCATAGTTGTCCCCCAGATTAGGCAGCATAAATGTCCCCCAGATTAGGCAGCATAGATGTCCCCCAGATTAGGAGCATACTTGTCCCCCAGATTAGGCAGCATAGCTGTCCCCCAGATTAGGAGCATAGTTGTCCCCCAGATTAGGCAACATAGATGTCCCCCAGATAAGGCAGCATAGATGTCCCCCAGATTAGGAGCATACTTGTCCCCCAGATTAGGCAGCATAGATGTCCACCAGATTAGGAGCATAGTTGTCCCCCAGATTAGGAGCATAGTTGTCCCCCAGATTAGGCAGCATAGATGTCCCCCAGATTAGGAGTATAGTTGTCCCCCAGATTAGGAGCATAGTTGTCCCCCAGATTAGGAGCATAGTTGTCCCCCAGATTAGGCAGCATAGATGTCCTACAGATTAGGCAGCATAGATGTCCCCCAGATTAGGAGCATAGTTGTCCCCCAGATTAGGCAGCATAAATGTCCCCCAGATTAGGCAGCATAGATGTCCCCCATATTAGGAGCATACTTGTCCCCCATATTAGGCAGCATAGTTGTTCCCCAGATTAGGAGCATAGCTGTCCCCCAGATTAGGAGCATAGTTGTCCCCCAGATTAGGCAACATAGATGTCCGCCAGATTAGGCAGCATAGATGTCCCCCAGATTAGGCAGCATTAATGTCCCCCAGATTAGGAGCATACTTGTCCCCCAGATTAGGCAGCATAGATGTCCACCAGATTAGGAGCATAGTTGTCCCCCATATTAGGAGCATAGTTGTCCCCCAGATTAGGCAGCATAGATGTCCCCCAGATTAGGAGCATAGTTGTCCCCCAGATTAGGAGCATAGTTGTCCCCCAGATTAGGCAGCATACATGTCCCCCAGATTAGGCAGCATAGATGTCCCCCAGATTAGGAGCATAGTTGTCCCCCAGCTTAGGCAGCATAGATATCCCCCAGATTTGGCAGCATAGATGTCCCCCACATTAGGAGCATAGATGTCCCCCAGATTAGGAGCATACTTGTCCCCCAGATTAGGCAGCATAGTTGTCCCCCAGTCAGTGCGGGCCGGTCAGAGCCAATCAAAGGGCCGTATATGGCAAGCGGGCAATACAATGCCCAGGTCTGCCCCAGAGGGTTTCATAACCAACCATAATTGAGAAATTTTTGTTGTAGGAGCATGGTCAAGCTACTCCGAGCCATCTGGCATTGGTGGCTGGAAATCCTGGCTGATCCATCCCTGATTCATCTTCACAAACGTCAGTCTCTCCACATTTTTAGTGGACAGACGAGTTTGCCTTGGGGTGACTATGGCCCCGGCCGCACTAAACACCCGCTCTGATGGCACACTACTGGCCGGGCAGGACAGCTTTTCCAGGGCAAACTCTGCTAGTTGTGGCCATAAATCAAGTTTGGCTGCCCAGAAGTCCAGCGGATCTTCAATGGTTGTTGGCATGGCCATGTCAAGGTATTCCATTACCTGCTGGTTCAGGTCCTGCTCCATGTCTACCTGCTGCTGATGAGTTGCTTCACTATGCGGGTGAAGAAAGCTACTCATCAGCGACTGTAGACTCAGGCTGCTGCTGATTGAGCTGGTACTGCTCCTCCAATTCCTCTCCAGCAGCCATGACAGTGGAAGGTGAGCACAGAGGGCCCCCCAAGTCAGACCTGCGAGTGGATGGACCATGTGGCCGATAGGCATCAGTCAACTGACTACGTAGAATCTCTCTGTAGTAGGTCAGTTTGTCCTCCCTCTCAGTGGGTGCAAAAAAGGCCCCCATTTTGGGACGGTAGCGAGGATCTAATAAGGTGGAGATACAGAAGTCATCCCGCTGACGAATTTTGACAATTCAGGGTTCACTACGCAAGCAACTGAGCATGCATCGTGCCATTTGCGCCAGTGACTCGGAGGGACTACCTGCTTCCATCTTCACTGCATACTGCCACGGTGTGTCTGGGTCCTCTGTCTCAACTTCCTCATAACCCTCCAGCTCCTCTGACTGCTCCTGCTCCTCCTCTCCTGTCCGAAGACTAGAAACACCGGCCATCTCATCCAACCTAAACTGTGCTCTGCTCTGCCCCTCATCATCCTCCTCCTCCAGTTCAGCCCTCACAGGGCTCCTGTAGCCTTGAGATGTAGGCGCAACATCTCCATTGTCGTGACCAGCCATGGTTTCAATCATTTGTTGTAGGAAATGTAGGAGTGGAATTACGTAGTTCATGGCGTAATCCAGGCGACTCACAAATAATGTGGCTTCCTCAAAGGTCCTCAGCAAACGGCAGGTGTCACGTATGAGCTGCCACTGGTTCACATTGAAGTTACACAGGGGAGCACTCCTATCTGCTTGTATCATCAAGAAATCGGTGATGGCTTTTCTTTGTTCGTATAGTCGGTCCAACATATGGAGGGTGTAATTCCAACGTGTGGCAACGTCACAAATAAGACTATGTTGTGGGATACCGTTCTGACGCTGCAGTTCAAGGAAGGTGTGCTTGGCGGTGTACGAGTGGCTGAAGTGCATGCACAGTTTCCTTGCCATTTTCAGGATGTTTTGCAAATGGGGTGAAGACTTGAGGAAGTGCTTGACAACCAGATTCAACACGTGTGCCATGCAGGCGAATGTTTCACACTTCCTTATCGCAGTGCGGACACGATGTTCTTCCCGTTGTCGGTCACCATGTCCCCATTTCCAAATTTCGTGGAGTAAGCCATACTCGGATTTCTTTGCAAATGAACTTTAGCAGTTCCTCCCCTGTGTGACTCCGTTCGCCAAGGCAAACCATGTGAAGAACAGCTTGACACCGCCGTGCCCTACACACATGGTACGATGAAGGGCCATCGAGATTTGGACGTGCAGTGGAGGCCGAGGACACGGTGGAGGATGAGGAGGCGGCGTCGCACACTGTAACAGGACCAACTGCCTGTGAGCGAGAGCGTGGAAGAGGAAGCGGTGTGACCTGTCCAAGTTGCTGTTGTGGCTGTACAGGAACCACATTTACCCAGTGAGCCGTAAAAGACAAGTATTGTCCCTGCTCGTAGTTACAGCTCCACACGTCGGCGCTGACGTGCACTTTTGAACACACCGACAGGCTCAAGGACTGGCCCACCTTCTCTTGTACAAACTTATGCAGGGCTGGTACTGCCTTCTTCGCAAAGAAATGAAGGCTTGGGACTCTCCACCTCGGCTCGGCACAAGCCATCAATTCTCTGAAAGGTGCAGAGTCCACCACTTGAAAAGGGAGGGACTGCAACACCAGCAACTTGGACAGGAGCACATTCAACTTCTGCGCAGTTGGATGAGTGGGCGCATACTGTTGTCTCTTGGACATGGCTTCCCTGATGGATTGTTGGCGGAATGGCTGACTAAAAGCGGGAGAAGCAGGACCGACAGAAGGAGGGTTTGACACACAGCTCCCTTCGGCTGAGGTGGTGGAGCCTTGGCTGGATGAAGGAGGGAGCGGATGGCCACTGGGTGATGCAGCAGGCTGGACCACTAAATCGGAGCCTCGGTTCTCCCAGACCGCTTTATGGTGGTGAAGCATGTGTTGACGCAGGGCCATGGTGCCGACATTGGGACCCTGGCCACGCTTCACCTTCTGCCGACAGATCTTGCATGTAGCTACGTGAACCTCCTCCGGATGCCTTATGAACAACTTCCACACCGCCGAGTAGCTGATTTTCCCACCAGCAGTCCGCACTAATGGACTGCTACTGGCGCCGTCTCCAGTAACCCCTGTTCTACTACCTCCTGGAAAGGTAGGCTGCCGCGAAGCAGGTGTCTCCCCAGGGCACGTTTCGCTCCAGAATTTCCACTACTGCCACCACGCTGACTGCCAACCGTGCTACCGCCTTGCTGCCTCAAGGGCAACCTGCAACTCTCTTCTCCTGAATTTTGATCGGCTTCATCATCATCAACAGCTGTGTGCACGTCACTATCCTCCTCAGGTTCCCCAACAGTGTCTGCTTCAGGACCCTGAACACTTGCAACACCGCCTCCCACATCACTCTCTGCATCACTACTTGGCCGCCTAGCGGAGCAAGCAGCGCATGTCTCCTCCCCTTCTTGGCTGGGCAGTAGCTGCTGACTGTCCTCTATTAGATCGTCCTCAGTAAATAGTGGAGCTGAACCCACAGCATAAGATACTTCTTTAGGAGAGGGAACAGCATAGGACAAAGGTAATGGGAGGACACGGACTGATCCCGGGCCATGCCAACTGAGGGTTGTGTCTGAGGAACCCACCGACTGTTGACTGGGGGTGTCAGATGTCACTTGTGATGATGTGGGTGAGCGTGTTAACCAATCCACGACGGCAGATGGGTTGCTGGTGGAGACACGACTGCTGGCTGATAAAGGGAGCTCAGGCCTCTCGCTGCGACTCCTGCTGCCACTCACCCCAAGTCTGCTGCCAACTCTGCCTGAAGTATTTAGGCCTCTGCCACTCCTCTGTGCACGTCCTGGCACTTCTCTGCCTGACATACTTAGTGTGTTTATGAGGGTATTACAATACGCTACACTACTCTTTAAACAGTATTTGTCTAGAACAGCAGCAGGTGATTACTTACGGCTGTCCTTGAACAGTATGTAGGCCCTTGACAGCTTAACAGGTGCTTAATGGTACAATACTTGGATGTACCTATGCGCTATGCACTGATGAGGGCAGTAATATGCCTAACTATTAGCAGAAAAAAAAAACTCTGTATTTTTGAAAAACACCAGCCGGTGGATACTATGGTTTGGACTTTGACGGTATGGAGCACCTTGACAGCTTAACAGGTACTAAATGGTACAATACTTGGATGTACCTATGCGGTATGCACTGATGAGGGCAGTTATATGCCTAACTATACGCAAAAAAAACTATTTAAAAAAAAAAAAAAGACAGTGAATGCTGTTGTTTGGACTTGCACAGTATGTAGCCCCTTGAGGGATTGGATCTGAAGTAACCTATCCAGGTACCTATATCATTTAAGTTGGAAGGGTCAGGTAGGAATAGATGCCTCCCACTCTCTTGGGTAAGATAGATTATTGGTTGGGATAGGATGGAGGTTCTCAGCAAAGGCACAATGGATAATTTGAGTATAGATAAGGTGGGAGGAGTAGGGGGGACGACAATTGTTTTTTTTTTCCTCTCTCTTCTTTCTCTTCTTTGTTATATCTAAATGGAGGAAGCTATATCAATAGTAAGCTGGAACACTAGAGGAATTCTGGATAATACAAAGCAAGACGCTGTTTTTCAATACTTCTCAAAATCACAAGCTTCTATACTTTGTCTACAGGAAACTCATCTCACCCCAGGTCGCCTGCATACTATACGGATACCTTGGATACAAGTAGCATTCCATACAACCTTTACCAACATGTCAAGGGGGGTGAGCATAATGATACATCAGAAAGTACCCTTTTCTTTGATTAAGAAGTATGCAGATGACCAGGGGAGATATGTGGGGATAGTATGTTGGATTGGTTCTATGAAATTATTTATAGTTAACGTTTACATCCCTCCCCCATATTCACCAGGTGTCTTGAAAAAAATTATTGCTATAACTCTTCTGCATCCAGAGATTCCTCTAGTGTTGGTGGGAGATTTTAATAATGTAATACATTTCTCCATGGATAGATGTTCTCTGGAAAAGGAGGAGGTACATTTCAGACTCACCCCATTTGGAGTACTGATCGATGAAATAGGGTGGATAGATCTCTGGAGATATAGATATCCTGACCAAAGAGAATATTCATGCTGCTCCTCAACATATTCTTTACTGTCAAGGATAGATATGGCACTGGGGAATGATTTATTTCTTCCCTATGTGGATGAGATTTTCTATGATGTTAGAACGATTTCAGATCATTCCCATTGCGTCTTAAATTAAAGGCACCGAGGAGAAGCGGAAGGGGAACATTCTGGAAATTAAACCCATTTTGGTTAACTAAAATAGAAAACATACAGGATATTAGAGGGATGCTAAAATAATATTTTATATTAAATAATAACACGGCATCTATGCAGAATGTCTGGGAGGCTGGAAAGGCGTATATTAGAGGAATTTTTTTGAAGGCTATTGCCAGGGAAAAAATCCAGGGATTAAACCCTAAATTGCACTCTGTCACACAATTCTGAGCAGCAGAAGATTTGTGGAGAAAATAAAAATAAACTGATAACATGCTTCAGAAAGTTCAGGCAGCTTGTTGATGTGTATGAGGCAGCTGACAGCTATCTGCCCCTCTCTGCTGCAATGCTCAATAACTTGAATAGGAGGTTTAGCTATCAATGATCCTTCTCAGTGTAACAGCACAGCACTCTGCACTCCTGCCTTTCCCTAATGCTGATGTGAGTAGCAGTTGCAGTGTAACGCTGTGGTATGAGCTATTCACACACACGCAGTCCCGTCCTCTCCATCTGAGTGCATAGATGAAATGAAGAGAGGCAAGATGGCCGCCGATTATATAGGGGCTGTTACATCACAGGGGTCAGTGAACACTGATAGGCTGCATCTCACATGTGGTTCAGGGCTCGCCTACCTTCATTCCCGCCTCTGTTTCCCGCCCTCCCATAATCCCCTGCCCCATGTACTCACATGTGGATCCACCATCTTAGCTCTCCAATAGCCTGGAACGCTGTAAAATGGAGTTTAATGAAGCGATTCGCGGAATAGAATCACAGCGATATTCGCATTCGTTGCAAATCCAATTTTTCATGAAATTCGTAACAAATTCGGGTTATTCAACTTCGATTCGCTCATCTCTAATCAAAATCATTACTTTTGTTTGTTGCAGATTCCACTGGAGTTATTTTGGGATTGGAAAGATTAAATATTTTCACTGTTTTAGGTTCTTCAGTTTTTGATTTTAGTGTTTTTTCTTTTCCTTTTCTTTTGGTTGCAGTTTTACCTCCTCTGCATCCTCTCTTTCTGATACTTTTCGTTTTGGTCGGATTGGAGGTGCCACATGGATCAAATCTATTGTCGGATGAGAATAGAAAACTATTGGATTTTTAAACTCAGATGTGATGGTGGAAGATCGGTAATAAAATCCATAGCAATGTGAGTCCATGGAGACTCAGGAATGGGAAATGGCTGCAAGAGTCCTCCGGGTCTCTGTCGAGGGGTCTTGTCTGAAGCACAAGTGGCACAGGAACTCACAAATTCAGAGACATTGTGTTCCAGACGCGGCCACCAATAGTGCCAGGAGATTAGAAGAAGAGTCTTGCGTACTCCAGGATGGCCAGCCAATAAGGAAGAATGACCCCAGATTAGGACTTTGCGTCTCAATCTGACTGGTACGAAAGTTTTACCAGAAGGTACCTGTAGAAGATCGGCAGGAGCTGCTGAAATCAGACAATCAGGAGGGATAATATGTCTTGTGTAGGATCCAAACCCACAACGTCAGAAGATCTGGAGAGGGTATCAGCTCTGATATTCTTGTTATCTGGTCGGAAATGAATAAAAAAATTAAATCGGGAAAAGATCAAAGACCACCTTGCCTGTCGAGGGTTCAAACGTTGAGCAGACTGAAGGTACAGGAGATTCTTGTGGTCAGAATAGATACTGAACGGATGAGGAGATCCTTCTAACAAATGTTACCATTCCTCTAAGACGAGTTTTATAGCAAGCAGTTCACGATCTCCGATGGAGTAGTTTCTTTCCGCTGGTGAGAAGGTTTTAGAAAAGAATCCACAGGTCACAGTCTTACCCTTGGCGCTTTTCTGGGTAAGAATGGCACCCGCTCCAACGGAGGAAGTGTCAACCTCCAAGGCAAAAGGTTTTCCCGGATCAGGTCTTGATAGCACGGGGGCTGAAGCAAAGGCAGACTTTAGGCTGGAGAAAGCCTCTTTGGCCTCAGGAGGCCACAACTTACAATGAACTGACGATAATAGTTGGCAAAACCCAGGAAACGTTCAATAGCCCGAAGACCGGTAGGGCGAGGCCATTCCAAGACCACTGGATCCATTTGCAGACCTTGATGAGAGACAATATAACCAAGAAAAGGAAGACTGGATTTCAGTTTGGCATAGAGATGATTCCTCCGGAGACGTCGAAGGACCAGACGAATATGAGTATAATGCTCCTCCAAGTTGGAAGAATAGATCAAGATGTCATCAAGATAAACGACAACACAGGTATAGAAATGGTTGCCAAAGATATCATTGACAAATTTCTGAAAAACAGCTGGAGCAATGCAAAGACCGAAAGTCATCACAAGATTCTCAAAATGTCCATCTCGGGTGTTAAAAGCTGTTTTCCTCTCTAATTCGAATCAGATTATAGGCTTCACGTAAATCCAGTTTGGAGAAGACTTTGGCCCCCTGAAGACAATCAAAAAGTTCTGAAATCAAAGAAGAGGATAACGATTCTTTTTTTTAACAAATATGTTTTAATTGATTTTATCTCATAACAAACAAGTGATCAAGACAGTGTCACAGATTACAAACAGTTTAATATAACCTGCCTTCAACTTGTGCATGTAATCGCATACGATGCGAGATGTACCTTCAATGAAGTCTAATACACGAAGGCAAAAGTCTATGAACTATAACGAGAACACAATATAAAAACAAAGATAGAAGACATATAATGTTTCAACTAAGAGTAGACATAGGACTTTCACAATTGAGTCTAGGTGGGGGGGGTGGGGGACGTGGTGTGGGGGGATGGATAAGTTGCACCTGAGGAGCATTTGGGATCCAAGGACGGGCATCTGGGTGTCTAGGTGAGGTAAGGGGCGTGGAGGGGAGGGGAGGGGGGAGGGGAAAGGCGTGATTGTTACTTCTCCTACCGTTAAGCAGACTATGTCAACGAGGATAGCGATTCTTGACCGTGATCTTGTTGAGACTTCTGTAGTCAATACATCGACGGAGAGAACGATCCTTCTTGCTCACAAAGAAGAACCTGGCTCCAGCAGGTGAGGAGGACTTTCGAATAAATCCTTTTTGGAGGTTCTCTTGGATGTATTTTTGCATGGCTTGAGTCTCCAGGACTGACAAAGGATAGATTCTACCACGAGGTGGCATAGTCCCAGGCACTACATCAATGGGGCAGTCGTAGGGACGATGCGGAGGCAAAGTCTCGGCCTGTTTTTCGCAAAGGACACCAGAAAAATCTTGATAAGTGGAAGGCAGACCAGGCATAGGAGGAACGGTAGAAAAATTTTAGGCTGGACCGACACTAGGCAACGATTTTGACAGCACTGTCCCCAGTGGGTGATCTCTCCAGATTTCCAGTCAAGCTGCGGGGAATGGCACTGGAGCCAAGGAAGACCGAAAAATATCTGAGAGGTACAATGAGGAAGCACATAGAATTCAATCCTTTCTTTATGCAAGACTCCCACCTGCAAAAGAAGAGACTCCGTGCGGTAAAGCACTTTACAGTCCAGATTTTGTCCAGTGATGGAAGAGATGAACAGAGGCTTAACAAGGCGGCTCACTGGAAGGCGACATTCGTGCACAACAGAGGCATCAATGAAGTTGCCAGCAGAACCAGAGTCCAAAAATGCTGAAGCGAAGAAAGAAGTATCAGCAGAAAGTGGACTTGAATGGAGATATTCAAACGAGGAGAGACTGTATTCACACCCAGGGACGCCTCTCCAACATATCCTAGGTGCGAGCGATTTCCCGGACACTAAGGACAGGAAGGACAGTCTTTGAGAAAGTGCTCCAGACTGGCACAGTATAGACACAAATTCTTGATACATCATCGGTATCTTTCCTCCTGGGTGAGGCGAGTATTATCCACTGGCATAGCCTTTTCGGTAGCCCAGGCCAGGGCATTTCCATACAATAGAATAACCACAAAGGCCACCATTGCACGCTCCATAGGAAACAGATCTGCCATGAGCTCCAGGTGCAAGGAGCACAGAGTCACAAAGCCCCTATACTGCTTAGTATTCATGGCCGGATCTTACTGTTAGACTCACCACAGACGACAGGTAATCAGGAGGTAGTAGATGTTACGCCGAGCGCTCCGGGTCCCCGCTCCTCCCCGGAGCGCTTACAGCGTTCTCCTGTTCGCAGTGCCCCGGTCAGACCCGCTGACCGGGTGCGCTGCGATAATGTCCCTGTCCGGGATGCGATTCGCGATGCGGGACGCGCCCGCTCACGGTGCGCATCCCGACCCCCTTACCAGACTCGCTCCCCGTCTGTGCTGTCCCGGTGCGCGCGGCCCCGCTCCCTAGGGCGCGCGCGTCGGTTCTTTGCAATTTAAAGGGCCGGTGCACCACTGATTGGCGCATGGTTTTTAATTAGTGTGTTCACCTGTGCACTTCCATATATTACCTCACTTCCCCTGCACTTCCTTGCTGGATCTTGTTGCCATTGTGCCAGCGAAAGCGTTCCTTGTATATCCCTAGCCAGTGTTCCAGACCTCTTGCCGTTGCCCCTGACTACGATCCTTGCTGCCTGCCCTGACCTTCTGCTACGTCCGACCTTGCTCTTGTCTAATCCCTTGTACCGCGTCTATCTCAGCAGTCAGAGAGGTTGAGCCGTTGCCGGTGTATACGACCTGGTTGCTACCGCCGCTGCAAGACCATCCCGCTTTGCGGCGGGCTCTGGTGAAAACCAGTAGCAACTTAGAACTGGTCCACCGACACGGTCCACGCCAATCCCTCTCTGACGCAGAGGATCCACCTCCAGCCTGCCGAATCCTGACTGTAGATCCATAATACTACAGTGATCTGGAGCAGGGGATGTAGTAGATCCACTGGTCCTGTGTTGCAGATGACGTGGGCTATGCCAGAGAGCAGAGTGTAAAGTGCCACTGGTTTTCACCAGAGCCCGCCGCAAAGCGGGATGGATTTGCTGCGGCAGGCGACACCCAGGTCACTACCCCTGGCACGACCACACAGGCGGCTGAGGTAAAGCATGGCACAGAAGGATTAGACAGGACGTAGTCAAGCTGGCAAGAGGTCAGGGCAGGCGACACAGGAGCCAGTAGTCAGTAGGGAAGCAGTAGGTCAATCGGCAGGCGGCTAGGAACACGGTCCGGTCATGGAATGCAAGGTCTGGTACACAACAAGGAACACTAAAGACTGCTTTCTCTAAGGTGCTAAGGCAAACAAAGATCCGGCAGAGAATGGGTGGGAGGTGCAGAAACTTATAATGAATGTGCAGCTGTAAACAATAATAATGGGCACACTGGCCTTTTAAATCTGAGAGCTCCGGCGCACGCGCCCTAGGAGGCGGGGACATGCGCACCGGAGGTGTGAGGAATCAGCAGGGAACAGAGGTGAGTGATGGGCTGGGATTCGCATGCGGGCGCATCCCGCAGTGCGAATCCCAGCCCCGCCTGCCAGAGAAGGAGAGGGAACAGTGCGCTCACGGCCGGAACGTGCGGATGGAGAGCAAGATTTAACACATAGTATAGTAATGACACAGGATTTGAATATTTTCAAAGACAGTAATATGAAAATACAGTAGATTATCTGGTTTTCTGAAGATTCTTTTATTTATTTACATGAAACTGAGAAAATTCATTTCACGATTTCTAGTTCAGAATGATCTCATATTATACCATTTTAGTAAAATATTATTCTATCCTAGTAGAGTCCAGGACATCATCTGAGAGCTGCTCCCCGGAGTAACCAGTCTATGGCTTTGTTGTAAATGTATAAATGTAACACAGGATTCTATGATACAAAATAGGACAGATAAGATATATAAACTCTTCCCCATCACAGCCGTATAGCAGAACACTCTACATCATGAAGAACCTGTGCTGCTGTCAGTGAGGACTCCACAAGGAGAGGACATGAGACTTGATTATGGATCTGATTTTAAGGAATTTTCCAAGTTGTCTTTCTGTACATTGCCTGTTCTGCTTTGTTCTTATGATCCTGAATTATAAATCTGATGCTCAGAAATCTGGATGTAAACTTATGAACTATAATTATATGTTTGAGTATAAGTATCTTCAGGAAGGAGACATTTTCATTGGAGGAATATTTACTGTGCATACTACTTTCTCACGGCTAACTTTTGAAGGGATGACCAAGGCCCAAACACCTGCACATCTCTGCCAAGGGTAAGTCCTTCCTCTGTCCTAAATGCAATGTAGGAACATCTCATATATACATGATGGCACAACTCTTTGGGGCTAATTGACTAAGGGTGCGTTCACACTCCCGTCTGTCCCCGTTTTTTTATCCCCGTTTTGGTTCAGTTTTTGCAGGCTGTAAACAGATTAAAAATGGTTTAAAAAAAAATCCCATTCATGTGAATGAGATTTTTTTTATAATCCGTTCACATCCATTTCCACCCATCTGCACTCATTTCCCTTTTTTTCACGGCAGAAAAAACGGCACATGCAATATTTTTTCTTCCCTGAAAAAAACGGACATCATAACATTGAAGTCTATGGCAAACGGATGAACCTTTAATGTCATCCGTTTGTTCCCGGTTTATACTAACCATTATTACTTCTGAGCATGCTCAGAAGAGGTGAAATCAGCAGACTCCTGCACTGTTGTGGGACTACTACTACTCCCATCATGGAACAGACTTGTTTCCATGATGGGAGTAGTAGTTCCTGGGCTGTGGGAGTCTGCAGGTGGCTGGGGAGGCTACATTAGTGCTTATACTACTACCCCCATCATGGAACACAGTCTGTTCCATGATTGGGGTTGTAGTACAGGGGCTGAGGGATTGATCGCACCAGGTCTCACTTCTGACACCCGATGCGATCAGAAGTTATTAAGCAGGGGAGCAGGCGACAAGCTCCGCAACCCTGTGATGTATCGTGTATTTTAACTTTCATTTTTAAATCCCCCAAGGGGAGCCCTGAGTGGCCGGTACTGAGGAGCCATTCAGGGCTCTCAATGGGAGATTTAAAAATGAACATTGTGAGTAGCAGCGGGGGCCATATCTATATTAAAAGCGCTGTGGGGGGATATATAGCGCTGCAGGGGGGGGCAGACATATAGCCTATATATCTAGCCCCCAGCGCATTTATAATATGCCCCCCGCAGCGCATTAATAAAGATATGACCCCCGCTGGTGCATTTATAAATATATACCCCCCGCCAAACAAGTATAATGTCTCCCCGCAGCGCATGTATAATATACCCCCGCAGCACAGCGCATGTACAATATGCCACCGCAGCACTATATGTGAAAAGTATTCTAGCAGCCCCATTGGCCGGCAGCTGGCCAGCCTGATGCAGGGGTGTATGTACATAGATGTGCTGCTCCCCCAGCGCATCTATATACATATGCCCCTGCAGCGCTATGTACGAAAAGTATTGTATCAGCAGCATCGGGCCGGGTTGGCTGCTGGCCGATGCTGCTGCTAGAATACTTTTCATACATAGCGCTGCAGGGCATATGTATGTAGATGCGCTGGGTGGGCAGACATATAGCGTTATCTACGCTGCAATGGCATAGTATACATGCGCTGTGCTGTGAGGGGTATATGTGGGGGTATATTATACATGTGCTGCGGGGGGCACATTGTACATGCTTTGCGGGGGGGTATATATTTATAAATGCGCTGGCAGGGGTCATATCTTTATTAATGCGCTGCAGGGGGCATATTATAAATGCACTGGGGGTCTAGATATATAGGCTATATGTCTGCCCCTCCCCACTACAGTGCTATATATCTTGCCCTCCCACAGCACTTTTAATATAGATATGGACCCCCGCTTCTACTCACAATGTTCATTTTTAAATCTCCCGCTGAGAGCCATGAATGGCTCCTCAGTAAATTAATAAAAAGCGATCAAAAAGTCCCATTAAAACAAAGTACCAATGAAAACTACAGCCCACCCAAATAATGAGCTCTCATGTAGTTATAATTTTTTTAAACAGTAAAATAAAATAAAATCTACATAAATTGGATATGTTTGTAACCATATGGACCTACAGAATAAAGATAAGGTGTAATTTTTAACGAAAAGTGCTCTGCGCAGAAACAGAAGCCTTAAGTATTAGCAAAATGAAGTTTTTTTTTATTTCAACCCACAAATAAGTTTTTTTTGTTTTGCCGCAGAGTATGCTATAAAATAAGTAATGTCATTATCAAGAACAATTGGTGACGCAAAAAACAAGCCTTTATATGGGTCTGTAGGTGCAAAATTGAACGCTTTGTGATTTTTAGAAGGGGAGGAGGAAAAAACAAAAGCGCAAAAACGAAAAAGACCTTAAGGTGAAAATGAGTCCTTAAGGTGTTAAGGATCCAGCCAGTTTTTGTTTTTGCCTTATTGTTTTTGTCTTATTTTTGCCATGCAATCTTTTGATTGCATACACTGTTCAATGCTGAGCTTTGGCTCAGCATTGATTAGTGTTATCGGTGCTCTGCTGCTCCAGCCTGCAGAGTCTGGCTGGAGCATCAGAAAACCAATCGGATGGCGAAAAGGCAAGTAAGAGCCCTCCCGCTGTCCTCTCAACTGATTGGGACATTGCGGTTTTACCGTGATGGTCCTGATCATCTCCGCTGAGAGGCCGGGATCATTTTACTTTCATTTTAGATGCCGAAATCAACTTTGATCGCAGCATCTAAAGGGTTGCCGTGAATCGACCCGATTAGCAGTGCCCGGCATTAACCCTGGGTCTTGGCTGCTGATAGCAGTCAGGACGCACCGGGTTTGAAGCATGCTCAGCTCGTGAGCACACTTCAATCCCCTTCTAATGCCCTGCATCCTTAAGTACCAAGATGCAAAAGCATACCCAAAGGCCCTGCGTCCTGAACAGGTTAAGCGTCATTTACTGTGTTTGTTACCAAGTGATTGTTAATTTGGTGTGACATATTGCTAGTAAAAGAAATTTCTGCCAAAATACCTGGTACAATTATTTTATTGTCCTATAAAACTTAAAGGGGTCCTACAAAACTTAAAGGGCTACTCCTTCCCTAGACATCTTATCCCCTATCCAATAGGGGATAAGATGTCTGATCGCTGGGGACCCCCGCGATCTCTGCTGCAGCCACGACTGCCCCCCCCCTTTTTAAGCTGCACAGAGTGAGGATCGCTCTGTGGCTGATGACCAATGGTGCAGGTGACAGAGTATCGTGGCTCAGCCCCCTAAATGCAAGTCTATGGGAGGGGGCTTGATGGCCGTGATGCCAAGATACTCCATCCCTTGCATTGCCCGTCATCAGCCACAGAGCGATTCTCACTCTGTGCAGCTGAAAAACGGGGGTGCTGCCGGAGAGATCCCGGGGGTGCCCAGCGGCAGTACCCCTGCAACCAGACAACTTATTCCCTATCCTTTGGATAGGGGATAAGATGTCTAGGGGCAGAGTACTCCTTTAATCAGTGTTTTGGGATGTTTACAAAAGCATTCACCTCTTAAGGACATAGGGCGTACCTGTACGCCCTACGCCCGATCCCGGGGTTTAAAACGGGGTCACACCGTAAACGCTCCTCGGCAGCTCAGTCGGGCTAATCGGGACATCGCTATAAAATCACGATGTCCCAATCAGCTAAGACGCGAGCGGAGGTCCCCTTACCTGTCTCCGCAGCGTCCGATCGGGGTTTGATTGCTCCAAGCCTGAGCTACAGGCTTGAGCAATCGAGCCCCTATCTCACTGATCCAAGAAAAGCTATGGCTTTGCGGGGATCAGCATAAGAGATCAGTGTGTGCGTTGCTATAGCCCCCTATGGGAGCTAAAACACTGCAAAAAAAGTGAAAAAAAAAGTTAACAAAAGGTAATTTAACCCCTTCCCACATAAAAGTTTGAATCACCCCCCTTTTCCCATAAAAAAAAACTGTGTAAATAAAAGTAAACATATGTGGTATTACTGCGTGCGGAAATGTCTGAACTATAAAAATATATTGTTAATTAAATCGCACAGTCAATGGCGTACGTGCAAAAAAAAATCCAAAGTCCAAAATAGCGTATTTTTGGTCACTTTTTATATCATGAAAAAATGAATAGAAAGCGATCAAAAAGTCCGATCAATACAAAAATGGTACCGATAAAAACTTCAGAACACGGCACAAAAAATGAGTCAACATACTGGCCCGTATGTGGAAAAATAAAAAAGTTATAGGGGTTAGAAGATGAGAATTTTTAACATATAAATTTTCCTGCATGTAATTATCATTTTTTTCCAAAGTACGACAATATCCAACCTATATAAGTAGGGTATCATTTTAACCGTATGGACCTACAGAATAAAGATAATGTGTTATTTTTACCAAAAAATGCTTAGAAACGGAAGCCCCCAAAAGTTACAAAATGACATTTTTTCTTACATTTTTTCCCGTTTCGCTGTGGATTCTTGGGTAAAATGACTAATGTCACTGCAAAGTAGAATTGGTGGCGCAAAAATTAAGCCATCATATGGAATTTTATGTGCAAAATTGAAAGCGTTATGATTTTTAGAAGGTGATGAGGAAAAAATGAAAATGCAAAAACTGAAAAACCCTGCGTCCTTAAAGGGGTAGTCCAGTGGTGAAAAACTTATCCCCTATCCTAAGGATAGGGGATAAGTTTGAGATCGCGGGGTGTCCGACCGCTGGGGCCCCCCGCGATCTCTCTGTACGGGGCCCCGGCTCTCTGCCGAGATAGCGGGTGTCGACCCCCGCACGAGGCGGCGGCCGCCACGCCCCCTCAATACATCTCAATGGCAGAGCCGGAGATTGCCGAAGGCAGCGCTTCAGCTCTGCCATATAGTGGTAAGGAGGGGTCGTGTCGGCTGCCGCTTCGTGCGGAGGTCGACACGCCCCCTTCCCGCGGGCTGTCGGGGCTCCGTACAGGAGATCGCGGGGGGCCCCAGGGGTCGGACCCCCCGCGATCTGCAACTTATCCCCTATCCTTAAGATAGGGGATAAGTTGTAAACCACTGAGTCACCACTGGACTACTCCTTTAAGGGGTTAAGGCCCTATTTATTGAGCCTGTGCTTCCTGTTTCAGTTTCAAATTGTCACCATCTTGGGACCCTAACAAAGGAACTCATGGTCGGAAGAGTGGCCATATTTGTTTCACTTTATTCCTAAAAACCACAATGGGTGTAGTCGGCAGGAATAAAACAATAAGTGGAGCTGTGAACAGGATTACAACCCTAGTACCACAACACTTGTTTGTTTTGTAGAATATACATGATGTTATATACTCTCTTGTCTCCGATGACATATTGATATGTGTATATATATATATTTTTTTTTATTATATATGCATATTGCTGTGCTAGGTACATGTGGGGTCATCCCCTAACATTACTCCCACCGGTAATTTAACAGAGGAGGATGGCTGGACATTGCATGCAACAGGGAATTGGGTGTTTCCACTGAATTGGGCAGGGTGTTCCTGTCAGGACCAAATCCAGAAAGGATCTGGTACATGAGTGGGCGGAGATATTTCGGGAATCTCTGTATGGTTGGCACATCAGACCCTCATATATATATATACATATATTAGGTCATCTATGTACCGACCGTGGCAGCTGATACATTCTCTAAAAGGCTTACTGTCATCCAAGTCTTTCCTAGCATGCATTCACCAAAAATGTCGTGCTCATCGAGGCTCTAGTAACATGCAGATAAAATTCTGAATCAAATGCGAGAAAAATAGATGCACAAAAAATACTGTGTCACAATCAGTATGAATTTTTGCAGGTCAATGAATTATTGCGAATAGTCATACAATATTATCTATATTAATCACTCAAAAAAAACTAACAAAAGTAAAGACGTATAATGACAGCAAGTCATTGACCTTTTGGCATAGATCAGTGTGTAGTTTCTCAAACTCTGATCATGGGCAAAAGTCTCAGAATAAATACAATTCCAAATAGAAGGAGGGGTCGGCACCTTCTTCACATACTGCACTGCCTTATGGTTCCACCTATGTGTATGATCGATCCTCCCACGCTGTTAATCAGAGTCAAACAGGTGCTCAGCCGCCCATAGAGTAATCACTGCGCACAATTCAAACAATGGCTTGAGAAAGAATAAGGGTTCAACCCACGATTTTGCTATACGGTTTCGGAATACGGTTTCATAAAAAGAACTGTATGCAACCGTACAAAAAAACGTACCCATAGACTTCCCATTCAAAACTATATGCACCATAATGTATACGGTTTTCTCCATTTTTCAAACCATAAAGTTTTTTACTTTTTTTTTCCGGACAGAAAACAGTGGCCTACCACGGTCTTTGTTCCGGGTGAAAACCCGTATTAAACTGTATAAGTTTCTTTTTAACATGGGAGTCAATGGGAACCGTACAGGACCGTATGTGCGTACGGTTCTATCCGGTTTTGACCATATAGTTTTTGACTTTGCACAGTTTTTTTTCTTGGAATTTCAATCAAACAAGTGAAACTTTATTCATAATGGAATGAAAGGTGAAAAACATATACGTTTTTTTCTTAAAAAATTGATGCAACCGGACATAATTTTTCAAACCATATACGGTTTTTAACCGTATACAGATAAAAATTTGTACACACGTTTTGATACAGTTTAGTCAGGTTTTGAGGAATCTGTTTTGTTTTTTTATCAAAAACCAAAGACAGGAACTGTATTGCACAAACAGGGTGTGAACCCAGCCTAAGGCAACGGCACTCACGTACTGTGCAAACACTTCCAACTTCTTTGTTGTAGGATTAAGACCATGTACAAACGAAGGAGTGGAGAAACGGGACGAGGACCATTTCAAAGATATTCTCTGCTTCTGCTGGTCCTTCGTTTGTACATGGCCTGAGTCCTACAATAAAGAAGTTGGAAGTGTTTGCACAGTATGTGAGTGACGTTGCCTTATTCTTTCTCAAGCCATTGTATATATACAATTGTGTAGTTTCCTGGCCTAATATTGTCCCTCTATTAACACCCTTATCTCCGGCCATAACCCCTTAACGACGCAGGACGTATATTTACGTCCTGCGCCGGCTCCCGCGATATGAAGCGGGACCCGCGGCTAATATCACACATCGCCGATCGCGGCAATGTGCGGTATTAACCCTTTAGAAGCGGCGGTCAAAGCTGACCGCCGCTTCTAAAGTGAAAGTGACCCGGCTGCTCAGTCAGGCTGTTCGGGACCGCCGCGGTGAAATCGCGGCATCCCGAACAGCTTGCAGGACACCGGGAGGGCCCTTACCTGCCTCCTCGGTGTCCGATCGGCGAATGACTGCTCCGTGCCTGAGATCCAGGCAGGAGCAGTCAAGCGCCGATAACACTGATCACAGGCGTGTTAATACACGCCTGTGATCTGTGTAAAAGATCAGTGTGTGCAGTGTTATAGGTCCCTATGGGAGCTATAACACTGCAAAAATAAATTTAAAAAAGTGTTAATAAAGGTCATTTAACCCCTTCCCTAATAAAAGTTTGAATCACCCCCCTTTTCCCATAAAAAAATAAAACAGTGTAAAAAAATATAAAAATAAACATATGTGGTATCGCCGCGTGTGTAAATGTCCGAATTATAAAAATATATCATTAATTAAACCGCACGGTCAATGGCGTACGCGCAAAAAAATTCCAAAGTCAAAAAAAGCGCATTTTTGGTCACTTTTTATACCATTAAAAAAATGAATAAAAAGTGATCAAAAAGTCCGATCAAAACAAAAATCATGTCCTCAAAAATGAGTCCTCATACCGCCCTGTACGTGGAAAAATAAAAAAGTTATAGGGGTCAGAAGATGACATTTTTAAACGTATACATTTTCCTGCATGTAGTTATGATTTTTTCCAGAAGTACGACAATATCCAACCTATATAAGTAGGGTATCATTTTAACCGTATGGACCTACAGAATAATGATAAGGTGTAATTTTTACCGAAATATGCACTGCGTAGAAATGAAAGTCCCCAAAAGTTACAAAATGGCGTTTTTTCTTCGATTTTGTCGCACAATGATTTTTTTTCTGTTTCACCGTGCATTTTTGGGTAAAATGACTAATATCACTGCAAAATCGAATTGGCAACGCAAAAAAAAAAGCCATAATATGGATTTTTAGGTGTAAAATTTAAAGGGTTATGATTTTTAAAAGGTAAGGAGGAAAAAACGAAAGTGCAAAAACTGAAAAACCCTGAGTCCTTAAGGGGTTAAATGGTTGCCCCATCCTATGTGTTTTTCAGTTTAAAAGATAACAAGGCTTATCAGGAATATGTGACTAAAAAGATTATAGCATGCGGAGGGTAAGAGCAATAGACATTCAACATCCAGAACTCTGGTATAAACTGTGTCTGTGGCATCTTCCTTTCAAGTCCAGTAGCTCTCCCCATACCACAGAACATGATCAAAGTGATCCCTACAAGATAATCCTAGTTCACAGGAACTTTCAGGACTTTAGTACTGATCACTTATCTCTAGGAGACCACCCTCTCCATTCTTCATACATACTGTACATATATTTCGTGGCTGAGTGAAAATCTCCCTTTGCTTACAGTGTGAGAATCAGAGAATATCAGCAGCTCCAGGCTTTTATTTTTGCCATTGATGAAATTAACAGGAGGACAGATATTCTCCCAAATGTCACCCTGGGTTATCATGTCTTTGATTCTTGTGGAAATATAAATAAAGTTATTAGAGATGTTCTGCATATCATGTCTGGGATTTGGAGCCCCACAGTAATTCCTAACTATTCATATAAGAAACACGATGCACTGGCTGGTTACATCGGAGAACTCCATTCTCACACTACAACCCCGATGGCACAATTCTTGAGCCTTTTTGGATATACTCAGGTAATCTCATCCACCTTGATTGCTATAGACATATTAACATAAGGCAGATTTGTCACAGAAATTTACAGGACTGAAAATGAGTTCCTTTCATCTGGACATGTTTTCTATCGGCAATTATGTGTGTTTCTTCCCCCCATTCACATGAATATATGGGTAGGTTCACATATTTATGTGGGACCGACATATATTTTGTGCAGAATTTGACAGCAATGCATGTTCGAGCGGATTCCACTGAAAGAAGCAACAAGTTAATTCTTTCAGCGGAGTCCAGAATTTGAATTCTGTCATGTGGACAGTGCAGCAGAATCCCACTGAAAACCATGGGAGGCTGCTGCACTGGGTCCTTAATGAATGGCTGTAAATGTACTGTAGGTGGACCGTAATCTTCACAACAGCTTTTCTTCATGACAGAAAACATTAATTATGTAAAATTACCAAGTATAGTTATTGCTCTGAATACGTGTCAGTAGCAATTATTTACGTCATAACGACCCCTGCAGACGTGGCAGGCATAACAGGTAAACCAACCACCTGTGTCATATAGTTCTTGCTCTGAAGACGTGTCAGTAGCAACTAACTACGTGATACCGACCCCTGCGGACGTGGCAGGCATGACGGGTAAACAACCACCTATGTGTCATATAGTTATTGCTCTGAAGACGTGTCAGTAGCAAATAACTGCGCGGTGCCACCCCACCGGACATGGCAGGTATAATGGGTAAACAACCATCTTTCTGTCTGTCGAGATGATGTTGCTCTGAAGTTGTATCGTATGTTGGGAAACCACTCATATGTCATGATGTTATTTGCTTGAGACGTGTCTGCGACAACTTATGAAGAGGCTGACTATCAGATGTCAACGTATAGTGCTAAAATGTGATTGTGATACTGACTTGGTGACTACCAGGGTGCAACTACTCCAGTAACCTGTATGACCTATCAGCTGCAGGAAACCAGTATAACCGCGTGGTGGCATGTGCCCGTGATACTAACTGTGTGGTGGCAATGAGTGAGACTGACTTGGTGGCGTACATCACACCATTAGAAAGTGTTTGTAGTGGTGAACTAACAGACGTGTGGAAGACACATGTGTGGTTACAACGTCTAACACCCGTGCAGGGTGACGGCTATAGTAGTGAGAGTGTATTGTTGAATGTATCGATGTGGCAGGACCGTCAGGAGTATGCCTGTAAATTCTAGCATCGACATCTGTGTGTAACCGAACTAAACATTATGCATGGTCGTGAACGTGCGACTGATGCAAGCTAATGACCTGTGTAACATGCTGCAATCAAACTTACATTATCGTATTATATCTAAAGTATGAGAGAATGCTGTGTGGTTACATAACATGAATACTACAAATGTATAACACAGCATGCTATGAGCGTATGTACCATGTAACGCTATGGACATGTGTACCGAGATGCGTGAAGTACCATATAAGCTATGACAATGTGTACCGTGTAAGTGCTGTAGCGTGTGCATGGTATGACTGAGTGTATGAGCCGTATTCAACGAGCACATTTAGCTAATAATTATGTGAATGTATACAGAGCATAGATACCGATCACTGTGCATAGTACTACTATGAGCGTGTATGAGCATCCGAACAGCACAGACGCCACAGGCACACAAACACAGGATGCCGTAGCACCAACCGCCAAGGATGCATGTGCCATATAATACTATGAACGTGTAAACAAAAGAGCGTATGAGCCGTGTGATGCCAAGAACGTGTGAACAGTGTACATACATGTTATAATGTCAACGAATGACCAGTATAAATGCCACGAGCAAATTGCAGTGTGAAAGCTATGAACGTACCACAGTATAAATACCATGGGCAAAGGACAGTATGAATGCCATGAGCGTGAAGACCATAACGCCACAACGTATGAACCAGTATAAACTATGTGTGTGAACCGTCTGAAAGCCCCGAGCGTGTGAAACCCGAACAGTATAAATGCCATAAACGTGAGGACGGTATAAGCAATGAGCGTGTGAACCGAGTGAAATGCTGTGAGCGTATGAACAGTATAACGCCATGAGCGCATGGACACTATACAAGCCATGAGTGAAAAGAAAGCCATGAGCATGTGAACAGTATAACTGCTGTGAGCGTATGGACAGTGTAAACGCTGTGAGTGCCTGTACAGTATGGAAAGCCCTGAGCGTGTGAACAGTATGAATGCCATGAGCGGGTTAACCAATGTGACACCATGCCACATGCTTGTAACGGTAATTCAATTAACTTGATTAGTTGTATCCACTGTTTGTGGTATGCGTCCGTAAGTGTGTGCCCTGATGTGGCTATCTTAGACGGCTTGAGCGTGATGGATTGTTTTTTTTTTTAAGTGTGGTATAACTATATCATGGTGTATGTATGTGGTATAACTATTTCATGGTGCCTGTGTGTGGTATAACTATATCATGGTGAATGCGTGCGATAATTCTGTCAGAATATCGCTTTTGAATATTGATCTGAAGCTTTTGACCTCAATTTTGGCAGCCCGCTTGAACAGATATTTGCCAGGCTTGATACATTCGGACCAGGTGAGTTTTATACCCAGGCGACAGCCCCTGATGATATCAGAAAAGTTATTTCTCTTATTCACTGGTCCAACACTACTTCTACCCCTATGTCTGTGTTATCATTGGATATCGAAAAAGCATTTGATTGTGTCTCATGGCAGTATCTGTTCGCGGTTCTTACAAAATGTGGCTTTTCGGGACCCTTTGTACGAGTACTAGCTCATTTATATTCCTCCCCTACAGCCTATTTGAAACTCCCCACTACATCTCCTCAACCTATTTCCATCCGCCGTGGCACCAGTCAGTGGTGTCCTCTCTCACCAGCATTATTTGACTTAGTGATGGAACCCCTGCCGGCGATGATTAGAGGTCACCCAGACATCTTACCTCTCTTTTCTCAAGCCATATCCCCAGGGCACCTGCCTTCTGCCTTTTGGGCCATAGACCTAAAAGAATAACTTTTCGAGTCTTCCACCTAGTGCAACTGATTCTTTTAGCTGCCAGGATCCACATTGCTTCTCAGTGGAAGCAGGCCACTCTGAGCTGCGCTAGTTTAATTAATAGAGTGAATCCTATCATGCTATACAAGAAAATAGCAGCTATTAGGGAAGACACGGTGGACCAGTTTGAACTCGTGTGGGAGCCGGGGCTTTCTTCACCCCATAGCCCTGACATGCACCATTGTTTTGCTTTGTATTTATAGGGACTGTTTTCTGTTAGCATCAAGAGGAAGACCAGCCTGCTCTTTGATTTATTTTTGCTTATGTCCTGCTCATATGTTTGCTGTCTGAAACCAGTTACTATTGATGACAATGTGCCTTAAGTTGTACACCTTGTTTTAGACTTATGTTTTGGTCATGATGACCTTACCCTCATGGTTTGTAATCATATTCTTGTGTGAATCTCATGCTATAAAAAAAAGCTTCATGGTTTGACTGTTAAAATAAACATAGGTGGTATTGTTGTGTACATAAATGTCCAAGCCATTAATATAAAACATTAATTAAACTGCACGGTCAATGGCGTAAACGTAAAAAAAATACCAAAGTCAAGAATCGATGATTTGTGGTCCACTGCTGAAGGACCCCTGCATGGTGGCTTTACATGCGCCTGCTCAGAGTGGCAATACGCCGCTACGAGCATACACACTGCATCTGCGAGTGGCAGCGCACATGCGCAGTATACTCACACATCGCGGCGGCTCTTGGCCTAGCTCATCGAGCAGGGGGAGCGGCTGTGATGTGTGCGAGTACACCACGCATGTGCAGCAATGCGCACATTGCAGTGTGTCTTCTTGTAGCGGAGTACTGTGACTCTGAGAAAGCACATGTAAAGTCATCATGCAGCTGTTCTCCAGCAGTGGATCTGCAGCATAAAATATGCTGTGGGTCTGCTCGTGATAACATACCCTAAGTTATCTCATGTTAACATACCCTAAGTTACTTATTTTTGTTTAATCCTCACTTTTTACTATTTCTGGAGGACATTTTGGGGCTTCAGAACCAATTACCAGGTTTCCATAAAGTTATGGTCTCAATATACAATGGTTTAACCCATCCACGACCACGGACGTAAATGTACGTCCTGGCTTGGCGGGACTTCCTGCACCAGGACGTACATTTACGTCCTGTGTATGACCGCGAGCATCAGAACGGTGCTCGCGTCATACACGGCAAGTGTACCGGGGACCCGTCCGTAATGGCCAACATCCGCGATCGTGAGGATGTCCGCCATTAACCCCTCAGATGCCGTGATCAATACAGATCACGGCATCTGCTGCATTGCGGTAGTTTGATTGGATGATCGGATCGCCCGCAGCGCTACCGCGGGGATACGATCATCCAGCATGGCGGCCGGAGGTCCCCTCACCTGGCTCCGGCCGTCTCCCGGGGTCTTCCGCTCTGGTCTGAGATCGAGCAGACCAGAGCAGAAGATCACCGATAATACTGAGCAGTGCTGTGTCCTATGCATAGCACTGCTCAGTATTAGCAATCAAAGGATTGCTATAGATAGTCCCCTATGGGGACATAAAAAGTGTAAAAAATAAAAGTTGAAAAATTTAAAAATAAAAAGTAAAAAAAAAGGGAAAAATCCCCTCCCCCAATAAAAATGAAAATTGTCAGTTTTTTCCATTTTACCCCCAAAAAGCGTAAAATGTTTTTTAATAAACATATTTGAGATCGCCGCGTGCATAACTGTCCGAACTATCAAAATATAATGTTAATGATCCCTTACGGTGAATGGCGTAAACGTAAAAAAAAAAAAAAAAAAGTCCAAAAATGCTGTTTTTTTGTCACATTTTATTAAAAAAAAATTATAAAAAATTATCTAAAAGTTTTATATATGCAAATGTGGTATCTAGAAAAAGTACAGATGACAGCACAAAAAATGAGCCCTCATACAGCCCTAAATACGGAAAAATGAAAAAGTTATAGGTGGTCAAAATAGGGTGATTTTAGATTACTGATTTTGTACAAAAAGTTTTAGATTTTTTTTTAAGCGGTACAAAAATATAAAAGTATCTAGCCATGGGTTTCATTTTAATCGTATTGACCCACAGAATAAAGAACACATATCATTTTTACCGTAAATTGTACAGTGTGAAAACGAAACCCTCCAAAATCTGCAAAATTTTGGTTTTCATTAAAATTTCCTCCCTAAAAAAATGTTTTGGGGGGTTCGCCGTACATTTTATGGTAAAATGAGAGGTTTCATTACAAAGTACAATTGGTCACGCAAAAAAAAGCCCTTATATGGGTCTGTAGATGGAAATATAAAAGAGTTATGGATTTTAGAAGGCGAGGAGGAAAAAATGAAAGCGCAAAAATAAAATTGGCCTGGTCCTTAAGGTGAAAATGGGCTTGGTCATTAAGGGGTTAAACATACAATGGTTGTCCTGGAACCAATTAATATTGTAACTTGAGGGACCACTGTACCAGAAAATTTATGAAAAGCAACCAAAAAGTTCCATCAAAACAGATAAGGTACCAATACAAACTACAGATCACAGCACAAAAAATTAGCCCTCATACAGCCCGTATACGGAAATAAAAGAGGACAATTTCAGGTATACAAATTTGTACAAAAAGTCATAATTATTATTTTTTTAAGTAGTAAAATCAAACAAAACTTTTTGAAATTGGGTATCGTTGTAATCGTATAGTTTTTAATCAAAAAGTGCACTGCGTTGAAATGGAAGGCCCCAAAATTTGAAAAATGGCTTCTTTTTTTTTTTTTCAATTTCACCCCACAAATAGTTGTTCACTGTAGATTTGGTAGCAAGATGACTCATTTCAAAGTACAATTGGTGGCACCAAAAACAATTCCTCATATGGGTCTGGAAAGACAAAGCATAAAAAAAAAGTACAACAATGAAAAATCCCTGAATCCTGAAAGGGTTCATTTGATTCTTATAGATCAGTTATGGAGCCCGAGATCCACTTCTGAGCAACAGAAAGCTGTATCCAAACTTTTTCCGAACTGTCCAGGACTATGAGACACAACATGTTGCGATTGTAAAGTTAGTTAAATTTTTTGGATGGAACTGGGTCGGGGTAATAACCTCAAAGGACGACCCTGGAGAACGTGAAGCCGAACATCTGCTCCGAATACTCAATAAATATGGGATTTGCACTGAATTTACACTAAAAATATCTCTAATCAATTTATCCAAAACATATTTCCGAGATCTAAAATCCTCATCTTCTGAGATTTTTATTATTTGCGGAACATTTTCATTTAATTTTATGAGCTCTTTTAATTCTATAGCACATATTCTAAGGAAAAAAACAATTATCCTTCCAGCCCCATGGTCATTTGCTATAGAACTCATACACCATGATATGGATGATAGGTTGGATCGTAGTTTGGTGTTTTCTCCTCCAAGGCGTTACATCCCTGGATTACAGGAACTTTTATCTACTTTTCATCCATCCAAACGACCAGATGATAAGTTACTGGAGGACATCTGGATTTTCTTTCATCGGTGCTTCTCCCTAAATGAGTTAAAAAATAAGCTTGTTTCAGCATTTACTCATTTTATCCTTCATAACTGTACTGGAAGGGAGACATATGCAGGGTTTTCAGATTATTATGGAGATCCAGGGGCTTACAATGTGTATGTGTCAGTCATGAGTATGGCGCAGGCTCTCCATGAGTTATATACCTTCTCACAGATGATGGGAGAGAAAGACGTGAAAGCATTTACCTTTCGAAATAATAAAGTAAGTGCCAGTATGAAGGTAAAATATATGTACACACACCCACTGGCCACTTTATGAGGTATACCTGTTCAATTACTTGTTAACACAAATATCTTATTTAGCCAATCACATGGCAGAAACTCAATGCAATAAAGTACGTACTTGGTCAAGACCATGGCCCTCATTTACTATTGCAAACCCGACATGTTTTGTCGGGTTGTGTGCCAGAATTTGTGCCAGAATTGAGAATTGAAAGAAAACAAGACTAACTCTCCATTTTACTATGAAAACCCGAAAAAGGGGCATGACCGTCTTTGAAAAGGGGCGTGGTCACTAAAAAGGGGCGTGTTCCTGACATTTTCAGAAAAAAACTACATATTTACTAAGGTTTCCACAGAAAATGTGGTGGATTTCCTCTGAAGAAAACCTAACAGATCAAAGCATGTGTAAAAAAAAGCAAAATGTAGGGAAAGTGGAAAATGTAGGGAAACCTTAGTAAATACTGCGGGAAAAAAATTGTAGGCAATTACAACCCACAAAGAAACCTACACTCCACTCTTAGTAAATCAGGGCCAATTTGCTGAAGTTCAAGCCGAGCAGCATGGGAAAAAAGTGGGCTTACAGATAACGGTTCTAAAAAGAGAAAATATCCAGTGAGCGGCAGTTGCTGTGCTGATGAAAAGGCCTTGTTGATGTCAGAGGAGAATGGGCAGACTATGTTATACTGAAAGAGGAATGTCCGGACATTTTATTGTTTTTATTGATAATTCAGAAATTCAACCAGAATGAAAAAGTGTTTACATTAAAGGGGTACTCCGGTGAAAACCTTTTTTCTTTTATATCAACTGGTGGCAGAAAGTTAAACATATTTGTAAATTACTTCTATTAAAAAATCTTAATCCTTCCTGTACTTATTAGCTGCTGAATACTACATAGGAAATTATTTTCTTTTTGGAATGCTCTCTGATGACATCACGAGCACAGTTCTCTCTGCTGACGTTATTATAATAATAATAACACTTTATTTATTGTCCTTAGTGGGATTTGAACCCAAGTCCCCAGCACTGCAAGGCAGCAGTGCTAACCACTGAGCCACCATGCTGCCCTTAGCATACATCTGCTTTGCATGGTTGTTAAAATGGACAGAGATGTCAGCAGAGAGCACTGTGCTCGTGATGTCATCAGTGTTACAAAAAGAAAGGAATTTACTCTGTAGCATTCAGCAGCTAATAAGTACTGGAAGGATTAAGATTTTTTAATAGAAGTAATTTACAAATATGTTTAACTTTCTGCCACCAGTTGATTTGAAAGAAAAAAGGTTTTCACCGGAGTACCCCTTTAAATGTAAAAAAAAAATACATCAAAATGTATAGAAAATAGGCAAAAAAGTATTTGCTGAGGAAAGTACTAAAAACACGATGAACATAGTCAATATGCTGTATAAGAGAAGAGAAAATGGAACACTACACATTTTTTACATTTTAATCACAGGTCAAGATAGCTGATTAATACACAATACATTTACTGATTAGCATGCAATCCCTACACGTTTCTGTCCTTATATTAAAGAGGTACTAAACTGCTAGACATCTTATCTCCTATCGGGCTCCTGCGATCTCCCTGTCATGACCGGGGGTAGACAGGGAGATCGAGCCCTAAGCTGTCCCTAGAAACACTCTCCCTGCCTACTTGCCCATCCGCCCTAAACGGCAGATCACCAACCTGGAGCCGATCCCTTCCTGCTCTAAAGTGCAATGGGCATAATGGTACACAAATAATACTGTACAAGTCAGGAACAGATCAGAAACATAACGGGGAAAAAAAAACAACCAGATAAACCAGACAGGATATAAATGTACAAACAGGGCAGGATATATTATACTAAAATACAGTTCAGAAACCGGAATAAAGATAAATGGCAGATATGAAGAAATGAACAACACTAGATATGGAGTAAATATAAAGCAAAAACCAGGAGATGCAGGAGATTAACTGAATGTCAAACACTAAACAGGTCAGGAACATAGAACACAGTTTACACCGAACACAGAACAAAGAACACACTAGACTCCAAGAAACAAACAAGACACCCCACTCCAAACATGGAGGGATACAGGTCAGGATACCAAACAGCAATAATAAAAAAACAAACTCCAAACATGGAGGAATACAGGACAGGACACCAAACAGAAATAATACAAAAACAATCTCCATATGGGTTAGGACTCTAAACAGGAATACTAAATACAGAGCACAGGTACAAGCAAGACTCAGTGTGAATACAGACTAAGATATAACAAGGTACTAAAAGCTGACAGATGTATTTAAAACCAAGCAGACTAAAATCAATATCATAACAGGAATCAAACAATGGCTAAAATTCAGAAATTAACAAACAAACTAAAACAGACATTGGAAAGGTAAAACTAATAACCAGCACACAGCACAGAGTTCAGCAGAGCTCGGGTTTACATAGCCTTACCCGAGTTCCCATTGGCAAATAGCATTAACTATTCCCTAGCCAGGGAGAATTGCACAGAAAACAGTTCATACATAAAAACAAAGTCTAAACAGGGCCAAAAACGGAAAAATGCAAAAAGAGACATTACACTCCCGCAGCACCCCTCGTTCTAATCAAACACCGGTTCCTGCAGCAGTGGTTGTGACGTCAAGCCCCCTCTTATAGACAGCCAACACGCCCCGTCCCATAGACATGAATGGTGGGGGCATGGTGTGATATCAAGAGGGGGCGTGGCCGTGACATCATGATCACGGCCTCAGGCTCCGAGCGTTCTGAACAAAATGCCCATTTTTGGAGATTGATGTGACATTATGTCCAATTTGCTTTTTTTCTTCCCTTTTTTGGTTTAGTTCCAATACACACAAAGGGAATAAACATGTGTATAGCAAAATATGTGTTACTGCAATCCTTTTCTGTGAGAAATACTTCATTTTCTTGAAAAATTCAGGATTGCCAACATTTACGACCATGACTGTATGTCATGATCATGCACCGGTACTCGGCCATGGTCGAACACTCCAAAACCCCATGATAGAGATTTGTGAGTGGGGTGTTACATTTGGGCCAATTAGTGATCCTATCTGGGAAATATGGCAGAATGTTGAAGCCATATAGTGCTGCGTGAGCCACCTTATATGTCGGCCACCATCGCTCATTTATGACATTCTTGAGTACTGCCTCTCACCCTGCCAGGAAAGTGTCAGTGATATCGACACCTCCCGTTCATCTCTCCCACGTATGGAATTGTTTTTTTGGATCAATCTTTAAAAATCGGAGAGCTAAATAGAGCTCTGAGACTGACACCCTTCTAGGACCGTCACCTATAATAGCATCCAGGGAATGAGTCGGTGCTTCCCGAGTGAGATCCCTGAGTCTAGAAAAGCAAAAGGAGTACACCTAATTGGCATATAGAAAGTGAGAATGAGGGAGCCCTAACGTGTGGAGCATTTCTCCCGGTGAGAGCCATCTACGATCCTCAGTCTGTATAAGGGAACTCACATCAGAAACCCCTTTATCAATCCATAGCTGCAACCAAGAGGAGGACCTACCCTGAGGGAATTCTGGATGGTCAAGCAAGAGCATTCTTTTGAATATGAGGAACAGGAGGCCAAAAACCCTTCCGCACCTCCATCCACGAGACTATCGTATCGCGTAGCAGAGCCAAACCCTTAATCACAGATGGCAATTTTGTGTATGCAGTATGCAACAATTCGCGCAGGGAACAAGGTGCGGCCATTGCGGACTCCACACCCAGATTGGAGAAATAAGAAGAGCCATGAAGCCAATCTAAAACATGGTGAAACAGACATGCTAAATTGTAACCCCGTACATTTGGGAAGTTAACTCCCCCCTCTGCCCTTCTCAACATGAGCTTCTGCGAAGCTATACGGGGTCGTTTACCCTGCCTTAACAAGCGCTGAAAGTCTGAGTTAAGGAGCCTGACATCATCATGCCTGAGAAGAAGCGGAAGCGTCTGCAAGGGGTATAAAAGGCGAGGAAAACTGATCATCTTAATCAGATGGCAAGGCTAGTGGTTCACGTGACGAGAGGATGTGATCTCGTCAGCTCCGCCCGCTCCAGGGCTCTCTCCCTCCTCTCCCCCCCCCCCCCAGGAGGCATGATGCTGACCCCGGGACGAACGTCCCTGACTGGGGCGAGGAAAGAAAGAAGAAGAAAGAAGAATAGGAAAGAGAGAAAGGAAACCACCTGATGGACGGATCTGCTCCCCACCGTGGTATGGAGATGGAGGTGTCCGATGTGGGAGGGGATGTGGCGGCCTCGCTGCAGTGGACAGTGGTGGTGGTGAACGGGCTGAGTGGCGCACAGACAGCAGAAAAGAGATCCGGCAGGAAGAAGAGGAAGGAGACGGAGCTCAAGCGCGAGTGGCGCAAAGCAGCTGGGAGGACCACGTGAGCGGGCTCGGCGTGCAACGGAACACGCCGGCCGCTCCGGGAGCCCTGCAATCAGATCGGGTAACAGAGTCCAGGATCAGCGTGGTGAGCTTGAATCTATGCCTTTTAACTGAAGTCCGTTGTAGGAAAGCTTTTCTGAAATGCAGGCTGGCAATGGCAGTCTATGAGAGTCTGGTGGGGTATACTTCCTCACCCTGGTTACAGATGATAGAATAAGCATGTGAGATCAAGAAATCTGGATGAGCTACTGTACTGAAAGTGGTGGTGGGGGGGTAGAGGTGTGTCGGAGCTACCACAGTTTTGGAACTATAAAGTGACTTCCCCCCCCCCCCCTCCCTATACCTCGATACCCCTTATAATCCTCCAGCTACCCCTCCTCTATATGGATAATGTTGTTAAGAGTATATGTGAACATGATCGGTAGTCCGAGGACTGGTTACATAAGCTGATTACCTTATGTGGGGGAATTTTTCAGTTACCCCCAAGGGGAAACAAAAACGTATTAACCGAAGGCATCGGTAGAGAGGAGGAGGTGTATATTGAAAAGTATTGCTCTGTCAGAATTTATAAAATAACTCACTGAAGAAAGATGAGCTGGTGACTCTCTGTTATTGAATGGTGTATGTTTTTTTGCAGGACGTATGCATTAAGATTTACAGCTTAGAGCCTGCAGAGTTGAACAACAGAACTGTAAGTCTATTACTTTTTTTTTTAAAAACTTCACGCCTCAAGGGGGGGAAAAGGTAAGAAAGCACTATGCACCTTTTTTTGCCTCTTTTCTGTGCAGGTGTTTTCCTTGAGTATAACATAAAAAAGCCAAACAAATTAAGATGGCTCCCAAGATCCAGCCTAGGAGATCGGGCAGGAATGTTACAGGAGAAGCAGGCAAAATGGATAAATTTCTAAAATCACCTAAAGAAACAATTAAAACCAGAACACAAAGACATGGGGATAGCATGTATAGCTCTAGATATGCAGCCCTTCAGGAGGAAGGAGTAACAGAGGAGGGAGAGAGTGAAGATGTGAATAATTCTATGCTAACTTCCATATTAAGTGGTGTGGAAAAAAGTAACAAAGCATTAGAAGACTTAACAGTTCAAGTGGGCAGTCTCAGCTCAGACGTGAGTTTTATCCGTGAAGATATAAAAAAGGTGAAAGAAAGAGTGGGGAAAACAGAGAACATGGTGCCCCAGATGGACGGTAAACTACAAAGCATTGAGAAAGTGCAGGAAGAACTCACAAAGGAAAATAATTTCTTAAAAAGGAAGATAGAAGATTTAGAGGATAGATCAAGGAGGGCTAATGTAAGAGTTAGTGGCCTTCCGGAAGGGGAAGAAGGAGTGGACCCTATTGCCTTCTGCACAAAATGGCTAGCCGACACCTTTGGAGAACGGACGTTTTCAACCTGTTATGTTATAGAAAGAGCCCACAGGATACCATATACCAAACCACCGCCCGGAGCTTTGCCTAGGACTTTACTGCTAAAATTTTTGTGCGCTAAAGATAGAGACACCCTATTGAAGTTATCAAGGGAGAGGGGAAAAATTGAAGTTGGGAGCGCGGGTGTTTTTTTTTATCCGGATTTTTCAAAAGAGACTCAATGGAAAAGAATGGAGTATAGAGACATTAAGAAGAGACTCCATAATTGGAATATTGCTTTTTCACTGTTATTCCCAGCTCGTTTGAGGGTGGTTCATGATGGAAAAACACAAATTTTTCTGTCCGCAGTAGAGGCGGGAAGATGGATAGAAAGTCATGGGTTGTAAAAGCTCTGTAATGATTATTATTTATATATTTAAAAAAAAAATTAAAAATAAATAAATAATAAAATAAATAAATAGATAGATTTAAAAAAAATAAAATAGGGGGGGGGGGAGAGGGCTGGAGGAGTGAGGGAGGAGCCAAGTGAATAGTGAAGGGATCCGTGGATAGAAGCGGATTGATGTGGGGGATAGGGGGGAAGGGAGGGGGGGAGGGGGGGAGGGGGGTGGGAAGACAGCCTGGAAATCGGTTAGAAGTAGAGATGACGGAGTAAAAGATTATGGGGACCCAGGGTAGCCAAGGAGATAAAATGTTAGTATGGAATATTAGAGGTATTAAGGAGAGGAAGAAAAGAGTAGCTATTATGGATAGGGTTAAAAATTATCTACCTGCAGTGGTATGTTTGCTATAAACACATTTAACAAAAGAATCTGTCCATCTAATAAAAAAGAAATGGGCTGTTCAGGAATTCCACTCGTTTGGAACAAACTACTCATCGGGGGTCTCGGTGTTGATTCACGGTAAAATGAATATGCAGGTTAAAAATGCTCGCTGTGATGATAGAGGGAGATTTGTTTTTCTCCACGTAGAGTGGAATATGGTACAAGTTATTCTTGCTTTTGTTTATATTCCTCCCCCTTTCAAAACAGAGGTATTGGTTAATCTGGTGAATTTTTTAAGTGATAAAAATTACAAAGATTTAAATATTATGGGGGATTTTAACTCAGTAATGGATAACAAAAGGGACCGGAGAGGAGGAGTAATGAGGGAGGGGAGGAATGTCCTGGCAGATTTTTGTAAAGAAGCAGGATGGAGAAACCTGAATCCTTTGCGAGAAAAATTTTCCTGTTTTAATTTGAGCCATAAAACTGCATCACGTATCGATTTGATTCTGGCCAATGATAGTGGAGCAAGGGGTATTAAAAAAATTGCCTATGAGCCCAAGGGCTTGTCTGATCACTCCATGGTGGTCTGTAGTTTCGGTGGTGAAGATCGGGTCGTCCCCCCCCAGAACAGAAATAGAAATATTAATCCGCATTGGTTTGAGGTGGAAGACGTGACAAAGGGTATAGAGGAGGAGATTAATTGGTTTTGGGCTACAAACAAAGGTTCGGCCGATATATTTATGGTTTGGGATGCTATGAAAGCATATTTGAGGGGGATTTTGTCCCGAAATATAACCCAGTTTAGGAGGAAAGTAAGGAAGAAAGAAGATAATTTGGTAGATCAGATAAAAAAATTGGAGGAAGTTTATGCAACTGATGCCAGAGATGAGAACTGGGAAAAACTGGAACAAGCGCAAAAAGAATATAAAGAGTTAATGCTTGAGAAGGCACAACATAGGATTTTTTTCTGGGGACAAAAACGCTATGCGGAAGGGGGGAAATCTAATAAGTGGCTCTCTGGTATAATAAAAAATCAAAGGGAAAATACGGAAATTACTAATTTAGAAAATAAGCAGGGATTAATAGTAACAGATCAAGAGGAGATAAGGAAGATAGCGATGGAGTATTATCAAACATTATATGAATCTGAAGGGGTAAAATCAGAATCAGAGATTAAAACATTCTTACAAAATTTAGTCCTGCCAAGTTTAAATGAGGAGGGGAAGAGGAAAATGAATGAGGGGATTAGCCTGGGGGAAGTCCAAGAAGCATTGAGAACATGTGCGGGGAATTCCGCCCCAGGGTCTGATGGGTTCTCATTTGATTTTTATAAAAGATTTCATGGGTCTCTGTTGCCCTGCTTGTTGGAGATTATTAATGAATCCTTGGAAAGAGGGGCTATGACCCCTTCAATGTCTGAAGCAGTGATAATATTGATCCCCAAGAAGGGGGGCAACAGGGAAAAGATGGAGAATTACCGTCCCATATCACTATTGAATACGGATTACAAAATTTTTCCAAAATTAGGGGCAGGAAGATTAAAAAAGGTTATGGGTGAGATGATAGGGCAAGAACAAAGGGGTTTTATGGTAGGTAGGAATATGTTTTCCAATATACACAGGACATTCCTTAACATTCAAACACGTGGAGGGGATCCCCGCTCCATCCTGTCGTTGGACACCAACAAAGCGTTCAACAGGGTGGAGTGGGGTTTCCACTTTGGGGTAGTGGAAAGATTTAGTTTGGGCACTTTATTCTTAAAAGCTATAAAAATGGTTTATTCAGCTCCTATAGCAAAAATTTGTATTAATGGGGAATTTACGAATACGTTTTTTTAAAAAAGAGGTTCAAGACAGGGATGTCCGTTATCACCTTTATTATTTGCACTCTTTATAGAGCCACTAGCAGCTATGGTTAGGAACACAGAAGTCTTTCAAGGGTTTGGGGTACAAGGGGATAGAGAAAGAATGTTATTATATGCCGATGATGTGCTTTTGTTTGTTAGGAATCCGGTAGAGAAAGTACAGGAAGTGATTAGGTTAGTGGAAAAATTTGGATATTTCTCAGGAATGAAAATTAATTGGCAGAAGTCCGGTCTCATGCCTTTGGATGAAGAAATTGAGGCCCCTATTGGCCCTGTAAAAGTACTAAGACTTAATGATAGTTTGGAATATCTGGGTGTTAAGATCTCTAATGCTGTCTTGGATTTTGAGAGATTAAATTTGGTACCTCTGTTGGGGAAGGTAAGGGGAAAGGTAAATACATGGAGGAAAATGAGATTGGGAATGGCAGATAGAATAGGACTGCTGAGAATGGTATTACTCGTCATGATAACACATTATTTGAGAGCTTCTCCCATATGGATTAAAAATACTTGGTTTAAAAAATTGGAAAGTATATTAAACAATCTTATATGGGGTGGAAAAAGAGTCAGGATCAAGAGTCAATATTTGTACCATGCTGTCACGATGCCGGCTGGCAGGAGGTGGATCCTCTGTGCCAGAGAGGGATTGGCGTGGACCGTGCTAGTGGACCGGTTCTAAGTCACTACTGGTTTTCACCAGAGCCCGCCGCAAAGCGGGATGGACTTGCTGCGGCGGTAGTGACCAGGTCGTATCCACTAGCAACGGCTCAACCTCTCTGGCTGCTGAAGATAGGCGCGGTACAAGGGAGTAGACAGAAGCAAGGTCGGACGTAGCAGAAGGTCGGGGGCAGGCGGCAAGGTTCGTAGTCAGGGTGGATAGCAGTAGTACTGGTACACAGGCTTTGGACACACAAAACGCTTTCACTGGCACAAGGCAACAAGATCCGGCAAGGAAGTGCATGGGAGGAGGTCAGATAAAGGCAGGGAGCAGATGGAAGCCAATTAAGCTAATTGGGCCAGGCACCAATCATTGGTGCACTGGCCCTTTAAGTCTCAGGGAGCTGGCGCGCGCGCGCCCTAGAGAGCGGAGCCGCGCGCGCCAGCACATGACAGCAGGGGACGGGAACGGGTAAGTGACCTGGGATGCGATTCGCGAGCGGGCGCGTCCCGCTGTGCGAATCGCATCCCCGACGGCCATGACAGTGCAGCGCTCCCGGTCAGCGGGACCGACCGGGGCGCTGCGGAGAGAGAGACCCCGTACGCGCTCCGGGGAGGAGCGGGGACCCGGAGCGCTAGGCGTAACAGTACCCCCCCCCTTAGGTCTCCCCTTCTCTTTGTCCGGTAACTGCCTCCCCTGGGATGAGGACACCGGGAAAGGATGGAGGGATTCCTCAACGGCAGGCAGTACAGCAGGAGTGGGAATGGGGAGGGAGGGCAGAGGGCGAGGCCTGGCACGGGGCAGTGTGACACCAGGACGAGGGCCATGAGGAGGCACCGAGGCTTGCCTGACTGGACTGGGAGGGGGGGAGAGGCACTTCTTAAGGCGGGCAGAGTCCATAACGACCTTAGGGAGACCGGATGCAGGAGGAACCACAGGGTCACGGCAGGGAGTACTGGTAACCGGTTTAAGGCAGTCCTTGAAGCAAGAGGTACCCCAGCTCTTGATCTCCCCTGTGGACCAATCCAGGGTTGGGGAATGGTGTAGAAGCCAGGGTAGTCCAAGGAGAACTTCAGAAGTGCAATTGGGGAGGACCAAAAACTCAATTTTCTCATGATGAGGTCCGATGCACATTAGCAGGGGCTTCGTGCGAAAACGCACGGTGCAATCCAACCTGGCTCCGTTGACCGCGGAAATGTGGAGTGGCTTGACAAGACGGGTCACCGGGATGCGGAATTTATTCACCAAGGACTCCCGAATAAAATTCCCAGAGGCACCAGAGTCCAGGCAGGCCACGGCTGAGAGGGAAGAGCTGGCTGAAGAAGAAATCCGTACAGGCACCGTGAGACGTGGAGAAGCAGACTTAGAGCCAAGAGACGCCACACCCACGTGAGCTGGGTGCGTGCGTACGTTTCCCAGGCGTGGAGGACGGATAGGGCAATCCACCAAGAAATGCTCGGTACTGGCACAGTACAGACAAAGATTCTCTTCCTTACGGCGATTCCTCTCTTCCAGGGTCAGGCGAGACCGATCCACTTGCATGGCCTCCTCGGCGGGAGGCCTAGGCGCAGATTGCAATGGAGACTGTGGGAGAGGTGTCCAGAGATCTAAGTCTTTTTCCTGGCGGAGCTCTTGATGCCTCTCAGAAAAACGCATGTCAATGCGAGTGGCTAGATGAATGAGTTCATGCAGGTTGGTAGGAGTATCTCGTGCGGCCAGAACATCTTTAATGTTACTGGATAGGCCTTTTTTAAAGGTCGCGCAGAGGGCCTCATTATTCCAGGAAAGTTCAGAAGCAAGAGTACGGAATTGTATGGCGTACTCGCCAACGGAAGAATTACCCTGGACCAGGTTCAACAGGGCAGTCTCAGCAGAAGAGGCTCGGGCAGGTTCCTCAAAGACACTTCGAATTTCCGAGAAGAAGGAGTGTACAGAGGTAGTGACGGGGTCATTGCGGTCCCAGAGCGGTGTGGCCCATGACAGGGCTTTTCCAGACAGAAGGCTGACTACGAAAGCCACCTTAGACCTTTCAGTAGGAAACTGATCCGACATCATCTCCAAATGCAGGGAACATTGCGAAAGAAAGCCACGGCAAAACTTAGAGTCCCCATTAAATTTGTCCGGCAAGGACAGGCGGAGGCTAGGAGTGGCCACTCGCTGCGGAAGAGGTGCAGGAGCTGGCGGAGGAGATGGTTGCTGCTGCTGTAGCTGAGACTGAATCTGCTGTAGCTGCGACTGGAGTTGCTGAGTCATGGTGGTCAAGTACGACAGCTGGTGATCTTGTTGGGCAATCTGTCGGGCTTGCTGGGCGACCAGTGTGGGGAGGTCGGCGACAACAGGCAGAGGAACTTCAGCGGGATCCATGGCCGGATCTACTGTCACGATGCCGGCTGGCAGGAGGTGGATCCTCTGTGCCAGAGAGGGATTGGTGTGGACCGTGCTAGTGGACCGGTTCTAAGTCACTACTGGTTTTCACCAGAGCCCGCCGCAAAGCGGGATGGACTTGCTGCGGCGGTAGTGACCAGGTCGTATCCACTAGCAACGGCTCAACCTCTCTGGCTGCTGAAGATAGGCGCGGTACAAGGGAGTAGACAGAAGCAAGGTCGGACGTAGCAGAAGGTCGGGGGCAGGCGGCAAGGTTCGTAGTCAGGGTGGATAGCAGTAGTACTGGTACACAGGCTTTGGACACACAAAACGCTTTCACTGGCACAAGGCAACAAGATCCGGCAAGGAAGTGCATGGGAGGAGGTCAGATAAAGGCAGGGAGCAGATGGAAGCCAATTAAGCTAATTGGGCCAGGCACCAATCATTGGTGCACTGGCCCTTTAAGTCTCAGGGAGCTGGCGCGCGCGCGCCCTAGAGAGCGGAGCCGCGCGCGCCAGCACATGACAGCAGGGGACGGGAACGGGTAAGTGACCTGGGATGCGATTCGCGAGCGGGCGCGTCCCGCTCTGCGAATCGCATCCCCGACGGCCATGACAGTGCAGCGCTCCCGGTCAGCGGGACCGACCGGGGCGCTGCGGAGAGAGAGACGCCGTACGCGCTCCGGGGAGGAGCGGGGACCCGGAGCGCTAGGCGTAACACATGCCTTAGAGGAAGGAGGGCTGGGTCTCCCTAATTTTCAGCAATATTTCATAGCATCCCAATTGACATTGGTTATTCAAGAGCAACAAACACTGTTGGATTATTTGGAAAGGGGGTGTAAGAAATATGGGAGTGGTTGGAGAGTGGGAGTTTGAAGAAGGGTGTAGAAGAGGAGAACATAGCTAAAGAATTATTGGTACAAGTATGGGATAGTATGAAGTCAGCAACAGGGATAATGAGTAGTGTGTGGTGTACCCCCTTATGGGAAAATGAGAACTTCCCAGAAATAAAGAAAATTGCAGAATATGTGAATTGGGAAGATAAAGGAATTAGGTTGTTAGAGCAGGTTTGCACAAATGGCGAAATAATAGATTGGGAGTGTTTGAGTGAATGCTTTAATCTACATCATCATCCGCAAACATAGATCATTTAAGTTCCTTTGTGCCCACTTTAATGTTCCGGTACATGTCAGCAGGTATCAGAGGCTCTATAGCCAAATCAAATAGGAGAGCTGACAAGGGGTATCCCTGGTGCGTGCCTTTCGCTAAAGTAAGGGGAACAAAGAGAAAATCCGGCGTGTGTACTCTAGCAGTGAGCCCATCATATAGACCCGCGATGAAGGAGCTAAATCTACCAGTGATCCCAAATTTCGTCAGCACCAGCCCCAGCCAGTCTAAGCGGACATTATCAAATGCTTTCTCTGCATCAAGTGTAATAGGGTCGGATGTGCGTCTGACAGGGGCTGGCCCCGAGCTGTGCATGGCTTCCAGGACCTTTCTAATATTCCTGACTGCCAATCTAGTTTAAAAAAAAAAAGCCCACCTGATGCTCCCCAATGAGAGGGTAAAAATGCTGCTAAACGGTCTACCAGGATTTTTTTGAGTAATTTCACATCCTGGTTTATCAGAGAGATGAGGCAATTTTAGCCAGGGTCTAAGAGGTCCTTTCCCGACTTGTGGAGCACCTTAATATAAGCCATGAGATTCTTCATTCGGAGACAAGACCTCCGAATGAGGAATCTCATTAAAGTATCTCGTCAAAGCGGGTAAGACCTGGTCAACTAGGGGCTTATAAAATTCACCAGGATAGCCATCCAGTCCCGGCGCCTTGCCATTCGCCAGAGAACGAATCCCTGCCTCCACTTCCTCCTCTGTCACTGCTGCATTAAGCCCCTGGCGTTGCTCCTGTGATAACTTAGGTAACGCCAGACCCTCCAAGAACCACTGTCCCTCATCAGTTGGAGCAGGGGGAAAAGAATAGAGAGCAGCGTAGTAAGAGCCCAAAACAGCATTCACAGTACATGGCTCATTCTTGAGTTGACCTGTCGAATCTCTCAATGCTAAAATATGTGCAGGCGCATAGAAACCCATGTCTAAACAAGTCAGCCTCAAATGTGACCTATATAGCCACTCCTTCCTATCCTGCTACAACTCATATGAGGACTTGGCTGCCTGCCTTTGCCATTTGTGATCTGGGGTGGGCAACTCAAGAAAGCGAGAATACGCTTCCGATAATGCTGCACTCGCCGTTGCATGGCTCTTCAAAGTTTTACGCCTAATCGTGTTGCTATAGGACATGATCTACTGATGTCCCACGTTGTCAGTCTGAAATTTCAGCCACCATCCCATGAGAAGACTCAAAAAATATTAATCTTTTGTCAGATAAGATGGGAACTGCCAAAGGAAATCTAAACCTTTGGGGCCTGATGGCAGGAGCTCCAGAACCTGGAAATAGTCAATGCAAGACCACGAACTGTGAACATGTGAGAAGTGCGTGTACTCACGGCCATCAGGGTAAAGGTGGTGCCATGCATCTTGCAAGCCAGTTTGTATCAGGAAAAGGAGAAGAACCTTGTCACTCTGTCGCAGGGTCACTAATGTTGAAGTAGAGCGCATACGGTAAACCCTAGGGTCGACTACCGCGTTTAAGTCCCCTCCTAGAACCGTCAAGGGACCTGCAGTGCAAACAACAGTGTCTGCCAGGGAGTGAAAAAAGAATTATTGTTGCCATTCGGTGCATAAATATTAAGAATGTCATATGAGCTACCATTATATTCGAGACGTACATGAGAGAAACTCCCCTCCGCATTCTGCTTATGAGAGAGTATACGGTGTGGAAAAGACCTATGAATCAATGTCAGTACTCCAGATTTACCATCAACTGCCAGGCTGCCCAAAACTATCCCCACGCACAGCTTCTGCATTCTCTGAAAGTCCTGTTCCACAAGGTGCGTAGTGCTAGGCAGTATGACCAAAAATGTGTATCACAGTATTTTTCAAACTTATGGCAGTTCCACGGTATTTGACAGTATTTTTTTCAGTAATTTCACCCTAACCCCCCCCCCCCCAAATTAATTATCAGCCGCAGTGCGCTGGGCAACTAACCATATATGACCGGCGGGCGTTGCTCTGCTCCCCCCCCCCCCCCCCTCGATGAATGAACTGCAGCTGCAGCACTGTCCCAACATCGGGGGACTAATCATGTTACCCGCAAGCACTGCTCTCCTTCTCCTCCTGTGAGCCATGGTGCTGGAAATGAATGAGCTGTGAGCCGTGGAGGCAGGACTTCTGTTCGGAGAACGGAAGCTGTCACCTCCCCCTGCAAGTGCAGAAAGCCAGTTGGTCGCAGGCACTGCAGAGCTTCTGATCAGAATTTCTGCAGTGCCCGTGGCCCCTGGCTTTCTGCGTTTGCAGGTGGAGGTGACAGCTTCCGTTCTCCAAAGAGAAGTCCTGCACCTGCGGCTCACAACTCATTTATTTCCAGCGCCGTGGCTCTGGAGGAGAAGGAGAGCAGCGCCAGCCATCATTAGACCCCCGATGTGGGGACAGTTCTGCAGCTGATTCAGTTGAGTTCATTCATTCGAGGAGGGGGGGAGGGGCCCGACCAATATTGCAGTATAGGGAAAAATTCATATCGTACTGAAAAAACACACCAGTGTTTGGTATGAACCAGTATACCGCCCAGCACTAAATGTGCGTCTCCTGAAGGCGGACTATATCAGGATGTAGATGTTTTAGAAAATGCTGAATTTTCATGAGCTTCTGAGGGGAGCGCAGACCCTTAACATTCTACATAATGACCTTACACATAATGTATCACACCAAAGGGCACACCAAATGTCAGTGGGGAAATAGAGAGAAGGAGACATATCCAGCAGCAACAAACGGGGAAAACAAACCAGAGAAGGGGCACAGGAGAAGATGAAGGAGAGCACCCCAGCTGGGGAACAGAAACTTGCACAAGCAACATATGGAGGAAGAGGGCAGAAGAGGAGGGAAAAGGAAGACCAAAACATGGAAAACAACCTGGCAAATAAGTAAGAGGCTAACACCCACGGTGAAATACAGGTGGCCATCAATTGGGTGAAGGACTTCACTTTTTTTGGGCACGTGTGGAAAACAGAGCTCCCCACCCTGGACCCCGGACATGGCTAGAGAACAAGTGCATGTGCCGTGACATATATAAGAGTTCCCCATGAACGGACCAGTGAGGGGGAGGGAGACCCCGGGTAGTGCCCTTAAGCCATTATCAACTACATTTGAGCGCAGACCCCCGCACCCAGCTCCCAGGCCACCAAGATGTGAAGGTCCAAACAGGAAAGTCCAGCACACGGTGTCCAATGCTATTAGGTTTATTAGGCATAAACATCTGGATGCAGGATACAGAGCAACAGCCTATGCATTTCGGGAGTTAACCCTTAATCATGGCATGAGAAACATAAAAATTTCAAACATTTTATAACACACACATATGTCATGGGATTTTGTTTCAGGTAAGATACAAAATGCGGAATGGATTCCTAAACACATGGTAAAACAGAATTACTTCCGAATTCCCAAACTGGATTACAAACTATTGCAATGCAGTCTGACCTTCATTCGGGACAGAATAATAAGGGGGAGCAAAAGACCACAACTGAATAGTGTTGAGCAGCATAGGCCATATTAGAATTCGTGATATTTCGCGAATATATGGACAAATATTCGTCATATATTCGCTAAATTCGCATATTCGTAATATTCGCGTTATATTTTCGCATATGCGAAAATTCGTATATGCTAACATTAGCATATACAAAAGTTAGCATAAACGAAAATTTGCATGTGCGAAAAATTAGCATATGCGAAAATTTGCATAAGTTTTTCCATATGTGAAAATTCGTACGCCAGTCTCACACAGTAGTATTAGAGCCTTCTTTACACCACACAAGCTGGAAGCAGAGAGGGATGATCACTGTGATGTGTACTGTGAAAAAAAAAAAAATATTCGTAATTATGAATATATAGTGCTATATTCGCGAATATTCACAAATTTGCGAATATGCGAAATTCACGAATAAAGTTCGCATTGCGAATATTCGCGAGCAACACTACAACTGAAACCTGGAAACTACTATTGCAAAATAAGATAATTTTTCATATAAAAAAATTGCAAAAATCAAACCAGAGAAAAAGTTTGGACCTATCTCCAGGATTCAGTATGTAAGGATAAGATCCTGACATAGCTTTAAACCATTTGGTTGTCTAGTCCCCAAAAGAAAGATCCAGAATGATTCCCTATTCAAAAGGGTGCGTCTGTGATCTCCTCCTCGTATAGGTCTCTTCACCCTCTCTATCCTTGTCACCCTAAGGTGAGCTCAAACATTAACCACTTAAGGACCAAGCTAATTAAGCCTTTACGCCCCTCAAAGACCAAGCCTGTTTTTTCAAATCTGGGATGTATGTCTTTATTTGAGAATAACTCTGGTAATGTTTTGCCAATGAAAACAATTCTGACATTGTTTTTTTGTCGCAAGTTGTACTACATGAAAATAGTAAAAGTTAATCGATTTCATTTGTATTTTTTTATTTACAATGCAAGAAACCGTGAAATCTTTGAAAAAAAGACGATTTTTGTTATTTTGACGTTAATAGGCAGCATATATTTATACATAATTTTTATTTTTTATCAAAAATTATAATTTCACATGTCTACTTTATTTTCTCAACTTTTTTTATTATTATTCTTCATATTTTAGATGTATTAGAGGCCTAACAAATTTACTTGACATTTTGAAAATTTGAAAAGTTAATCTTATTTTTATGCGCTAAGCAAGGTTTGCAGCAACTGAGAGGTAGTAGAACATGGGAACCCCCCCCCCCCCGTATGACCCAATTTAAAAAACTAGACCCCTCAAGGTATTCGCTAGGGGGTACAGTGAGTATTTTAATACCATAGCTTTTTGGCAGGAATTATTACAAAGTCAGTGTTAAAAAATCGAAACTAGCTTTTTTTCACAAATACATCATTTGTGGGACATATTTTTTGTACATCACTTCTGATATTGAAAGAAATGCACCCTATATTTTATTTAGCTGCTTGTCCCATGTTCGGAAATACCCCCGCTTAGGCCATATATGATTCCTTGGCCACGTGGTAGGACTCAGAAGGAGAGGAGCGCCATTTGGCTTTCAGAGCAGAACAGTACCCCCACCCCCACAAGTGATCCCATTTATATACCGCACCCCTACAAGTTATTGGCTGGACCAGGGACCTCTCTGATTGGTCCTTGGTCGGCTAGCAGTATAACGCGTCTGTCTGTGACAGTTAAGGCTCCTGATGGATATATCCGCCATGTTGTGGGAATAAGCACCCGCTCATGGCGAATATATCCATCACTGCTGCGGCTGGTAGCTCAGTGTGTCCACTCATGACTGCCGGCGGAAAATCCGCCGCTATGAGTACCGTTTCCAGCTCCATCCATCCAGCCACCGCTGGTTGTTCCGCCCAGAGAAGTGTCAATGGGTGGTCCATCTAATCATTTGCCAAAGGATGTTACTCCCTGTCAACCACCATTGGTTGCCACACCAGTCATCAGTCCTGCTCCTGTGACCGCTCCAGGTCTTGATGTCCCTACTCCATCTGCCTTCAGGGAACCCTTCAGTCTAATTGAAGATATTGGTCCTACTCCCAGCTCTCCAGCTGAGCTGGTCCCTCGGGGACTGAAGCTCTTGAAGAATCCTCAAGTGAAGGAACTCCCGATGAATCAGAGGTGGTGTTGCGGCAGTCTCAAAGGTCTACACAAGGCAAACTACCTATCAGGTACCAGGGCTCACATTTAGTGCCTGCACACATAGTACCTTCAATGACCCACTTCAATGCTCTACCTATCAGCTTTCAGTACTCAAACTTTCTCACTTAGAAGTACTACTTTAAATTTCTCTAGTACATACATAAAATAAATATCTGACTTAAAGAAAAAGAAAAAAAACACTTTAGGGAATTGTAGCATATCAATACCCAATTCCTGCCACTGTTAGGCACACACTTCTTTCTTTTATTCATTGCGTGTGTGAGATGTTCTGCCTGGCCAGTAGATACTCTTGCAAATACTGAAATAAAACACGTATTTCCAAGAATAACCTAGTTAGGTTATTGTGAAAGTGCTCTAGGGATAAGTAGCGTGTAGTCGATAGACCCTAGCAGCCACCCTTACTGTGACCTAGCTTAGGGCTAGCCAGTATACCTTTCGTGTACTGACTAACAGGTAACCTATTGTTGGCGAATAGAATGTGTGAGATAATACAAATGTCTAGTCAGCTTGAAGCTAACTGTATAGAGAGCTGTACTAATGTTCAGTTTAGCCTCATAGAAATTGTATAGAGAGCTAATAAAAATGTCTTAGGCAGCTATCTAATTGTCTAGTGAAGCCTAATTGTCTAGTAAGCTTCAAATGTGTCATAAGTTTGATAGAGTTGTATAGGAAGCTAGAAACTAAAGGATAAATAGCTTTAAATGTCTAGATAGTATTAAATGTCTAGATAGCAATATATAAAGTAAGAAAATTGTGTAGCTCACCTAGGATATAAGATATAGTACTCGAGGTTAACGGTGTTGCCTTCACCCTAAAAGGCCTAAAGCTATGTAGTATTGTAGATATGTAATTACCAGTCCTCTAAAGTACTAAAAGTAAGATTATAGAATATGAAAAATAGAGAGAAAAAAAAAAAAAAAAGGTTAGGAGATGATGATATAAGTATAAATGTTTATTATATGTAATCTGCCTTCACCTCAGCAGGGCCCTTGCATAAGGTGAACGGCAATCTAAAAACACTTTGTAAATTGTGGCAGTAAAATTGTATCATTAAAATAAGACAATATATAGAAAATGTAAAAAATATGCTTGTTGCACTTAATCCGTTGGTGATATAGTTCGTATATGTAAGAAATGTAATTGTCCGTAGGTGATATAGGTGCACTTATTACATTTAGTTTAAGATTATTTGCAGAAACAGTTCTTGCAAAAACAGTTCTTTAACTTGTATGAATAAGTCTTAGTATTAGAAGAGCGCTGTATTGATTATCGGTGCACAGCACCACTCACCACCCGCAGGATACACTTGTGTTCGGGGCTAGTACGGCTGTCACGGCTTGGTCCTGCGCTGTCAGCGGCCGCGTCCTGGGTTGTAGCGGGTGCCCGTCTGTGTGGGGGGTGAGTGGCACTCCGGCAGTCTGTGGGTCCCAAACTGGCACGGCAGGCGTCCGGCCTTTGGCAGTTGTGTCCGGGGCTCACGCAGAGAAGCCGGGGCTGTGGATGATGGATGCAGCTGGATCAGAGAAGGCGTTCCTCGTGTATGACCTAGGCGCTATGCGCGCGCGTGTTGCGGTGGTCTCCAAACGAGGGGCATCCAGCAGTTTCAAATAGCAAGATGAAAGTTTTGGATTATTGTGCAAACTGCATAGAATATTGCATAAAATGCTAAACGCGTTTCAATGCCTCGGGCTTACTTTTAGTACTTTAGAGGACTGGTAATTACATATCTACAATACTACATAGATAGCAATATATGCCTAGATAGATTTCAAATTGTCTAGTCCAGATATTAGGAAAAATATCAAAAGAAAATGTAAATGTGTTTAGTCTACTTAGGATGTATAGCAAAAGTATAGTTCATCCTGTTGTATAGCATCCGGTTTTTAGTCCTAGTCCCTCTGTCTCAGGGGACAGACGTTGAGGCCGACTTATCTTAAGTAAGGGGGTTTGTGGTGTCCCGATCCCGTATCTAATCCGGTACCTGTATGTTGTTGGGTCCCCATAGCCAGAGTCCCTAGGACTTAGGGAGCCCTGTAGTATAGTTTGCCCCTAGTCGCCTCTATTACAGCTCAGATATGATAGAAGTCTATAAGGTTTTTGTACATAGAGTTAAATATATGTAAAGCAATGGTTAATTACTTGTTTCCATAGCGTTGCAGGACCTGCAGGTCATGTGACTAGGTAAACTCTATGGTATTAAGCTTCAGGACCTTTGGAGGCCCTGTTACGTCAGCAATCCCATTACACCATGTAATGGTGAATGACAGATGTTCGGACCAATCAGACTCGCCCCGCCCCCTGCCCATATAAGGGAGCGGCGGCCATGTTTCTCGCTCTTACCTCGTGGGCTGTAATGAGAGAAGGATCTGCGCAGCAACTAACACAGTGAGTTAGGCCTGAGCCTTGCGGCGACGGCTGAATAATCTAATGATAGAGAGTGTATCGATTCCCAAACACTCTGCAGCATCACCGGACCTAATAACTCCCCTAAATCCGGACGGATCTGCAAATCTCTCCCTAAATTCAGAGACTGTATAACTAACTCAAGGTCCGCAACAACTGTCGGTCACTAAGCAACCTAAGGACTGTTTGTATGAGACTGTTACTGTGCCGTGGATATTGCAGGCACTTCAGTAAAGTTGTTCACGTTCAAGTTAAATCTCTTTGTGGACCTTCAGTCATTTCATGCACCTATCATTACTGGGAAGGCCGGAACATTGATTCAGCATACCAGCCCTCAGCCTGGCGTCATGAACTCTAGGGTTAAACATAAACCCCTCATATACCGTTACCATACCACCACTACCATACACCCCCCCAAGGGCTACCACAGGTGGATCACCACACAGGTAAACACTAGAAAGTTACCATCATCAATTGTAGTGCAAAATCTGTGATCTATGTTGCAAAATGCTCTTGTAAGAAGTGGTATGTTGGAAAAACTATGAGAGAATTCAGGAAGAGGGTTCTAAGGCATTTGGGGGATATTACAAATAGGAGAGTTACCACTGTAGCTATACATACCATGTCATGCCAGTGCCCTTATGTTTGTAGGGGTAGAGAAGATAACAATAATAACCTGTGGAGGCGACCTGGTCAAAATCCTACTGCAATGAGAGCACAGGTGGATTTTCAACCTGCAAACCGTAGACCTGCTTGGGCTAAATGAGTAGCTCAACTATGCTCTTATTTTTAGTTCACCCCGCACGCTGTTGCTGTCCCTATATAGGTTACTCTCTCCTTCTTCCAGCCTTGGCTTTGGCCTATAGGATATGTCTACACACGGTCTAGGTGAAACACTAGGTAGTAGTTAAGGAAGACCTCTATATCTTTAGGGTGCATGAGGGAAGTTTAGGAGGTTCCTGATTGTGATACTGCTCTTCAGAGTGTCAATGCCACCTATTCTTAAGGTTATATAATAGTGGCTTGGTTTTGTGACCCCAGGGACCATCGCTATATCCTTTCCCCTTCTCCCCTTGTAGTTTGTCCCCTGTTCCACTCCTTGGTTGTATCCTTCTGCTTTACGCCCCAGTGAAGTGATGTAAAGTTTATTACAACATACATAAAAATATACATCATTTTTTATCATAACCTTCCCCTTCACATTGGGATCTATACTCTAGCCTTCAGCCCATTACTGATGTATCTTTGTTAAACTACTAACTACTCCTCCTGCCTCCGTTGAAGGGACTAGTGTGAATAAAGGAGCTGTGCAAGCCAGAGTCCTTAGTCTGGCAGCTTTCCCCTGTGTTTGATGTTTTTAGGGGTTGTGGCTAGAGTCCGTATAGCTGGAAAAGTGAGGAAGACATACAAAGGGGCTACCACGAGCACACAGCATTATAGGGACACCTTCCCGGCTCCCTGCCACCGCAGGGCCAGCAGCCTCCTTGCTGTCCATCTACAGTCACTAAAAGTAACTCACATGCAGGACCGTAAGGATTAGGGAACTGATAATAAATCTGTCTGTTTATAGGAAGACCACACCGGATGGCATTTCTCACTGCTAAGAGCAGTAAACAGAGGCTACAATTCACACAGGTTCACCAAAATTTGACAATGGAAGAACGTTGTCTGGTCTGATGAGAATCGATTCCAGATGCAACATGGCAGGTTGACAGGGTCAGAATTTGGCATAAACACCATGAAAGCATGGATCCATCCTGCCTTGTATGAACAGGTCAGGCTGCTGGTGGTAGTGTAATGGTGTGGGCAACATTACACTGGCTGGCTGTCCGGGCATGCTGGTAGTCGTAGTTTTGCAACAGCTGGAGGCACCCTGGTTGAAAAACACTGTTCTAGTCAATGTAAGAACAATACTTCACATTAAGTTTGAAAAAAGTTAAACCTTTGTGGAAGAGGAAGGTAAAATCACTAGAGGAAGGCAATCACTAAACCAATCTGCCTTATAGAGGGAAGGTTCTCTGATGTCTTTTCTGACTCATTACATACTAATAAACACATTCATTGTTCTACATGTACTATAGTTAATATTTTTCGTGACACTAACAATTCTGGATCATCATTTCTTGTGCAGTTCCTCTGTTATTCCTCCTAGAAATGTGGGAATGAATGGACAGCTGCTATTACCGATGTGCCTCTACACAGCCTAATACTGTCCAATCAATGCTGACAGCCCAGACATGTAGGGTCACACTTAGGGTCACGGAATATTAACACCAAATTATAACACATAAATATTAAGGAGGATTAATAGAGGAATACTGCAACACTGAGTTCTTAGAAGAGATTCTTCAGAATTGTTCATGGAATATGCAATAGCCATGTATATTAAAGCTAATGTATAGAGTCAAAGCCAGACTGGAGTGTGGGGTCTAAGGATTTTCCACATTACTAACTAGGGTTTATCATAGGTCTATAAAATGGTAAGTGCTGACCCTACCCCGTAGTTTCCCTACATCACCTCACCAATCCCCACCAGACATTATTACTGTGGTACCTACCGGCATCAAGGTACTGGAAAGAGCCAGATAAATCATTCTCTGGGTGGTAGCAGGCTGGTATTATGGCATGCAGTAATTTTTCTCCTGCTAAACTCCCAACATTTTCTAACAGAACTACTGCTGACGGTGCACAGCGGTAGTGCGAAAGTTGCCTTAATCTATCCTAAAGGTAAATTCTCTTATATGTTGCAATAGGAGTCTGATGTTTTCATGTCATTCATGGTTAAACAATGTCCAGGATGGCTAAAATCTCCTTTAATATGGCATAGGTGAGGCAAACTATTAAGTATTTTTACTGCGTTACCTGGTTTTCAATCGCATAACATTAATGGTTCCTGGTTATTCTCCACTGTGTTTTCATAATTGTGTTGTCAGCGTAATACTTTCCATTTTTAGTGGAAATGCCCTAAGGCAGTGTTTCCCAAACTGGGAGCCTCCCGCTGTTGCACAACTACAACTCCCAGCATGTCTGTAAAGTCAAAAGCCAGCGTACAGCAGGAGGTGGCAGTTTAGTAGTTCCAGCATACAGCAAGGGATGGCGAACTGGTGTTATCCAGCGTACAGCAGGTGACTCACTAGTAGCTTCCAGTAAACAGCAGAAAGTGGCGGTTTGGAAAAGCCAGTGTACAGCAGGAGGTGGCTGACTGGTACTAGCCAATGTACAGTAGGAGGTGGCAAACATTCCTCAGATATATAAATAAAAAAGGAAAGGCTAAAAGGATTTACTAAATAATTAGTAGGATAAAGGACTTGCTGACTGCCTCAATGAATACTTCTGCTCAGTTTTTAGGAAGGAAAAGGACCTCAGTTAGGGAGAAAGACTAAAAAATAGTTTGACTCACGTGTCTTTAGAGAGGAAGAGGTTCTAAGTCAGCTGTCTAAAGTTAAGACAAATAAGTTACAGGGGCCTGATGGGATACACACAAAGTTACTAAAAAAAAGTTTAGTGGTATACTAGCAAAACCGTAAAAAAAATTATTCAACCAATCACTGGAAATTAGCAAATGTTGTGCCCATTCATAAGATAGTAGGGAGGAATTGCGCAACTATAGGCCAGTAAGCCTGACATTAATAGTGGGGAAATGAATTAAAACCCTACTAAAGGATAGGATTTTAAAACATCTTAAAGAGGTTATCCAGCATAAGGTGATTTTAGTACGTACCGGGCATATAGTAATGGACATGCTTAGGAAGGATCTGCGCTTGTCTTGGGCTAAATAGCTATGCTGTGAGATTACGATAACACTGGGGCTAGCTTTCTGTGAACTTGTATTTCCTGTTTTCAGTTTTCTTGTTTGCCTACAAATCCCATGATACCATTTTCCTCCTTCCCACACATCAGCTACCCCACCCATTGAAACATAAATGAGCTGCAGACCTGTGGTTTTCAATCAGGGTGCCTCCAGCTGTTGCATTACTTGCAGATTGCTATCTCCACCCATTGAAGCAGACAGGCTCCCTGTCATCAGCTGACTAGTGAGTCAGGTCTCGACCGCATTGCAAGCTGGGAAAAATCCAAGACAGCAGTCATTTTGTATGCTGTTAAAAATAAATATTGGGATGAAAATCACATAAGAATTGTGAGAAAACCGTCACACACAGGTAAAGACACTATATTATGAACTACACTAACTTTACAGCCACTGTAGCATAGTCAAATAAAAACAAATCCTGGAATACCCCTTTAAAAATAAACATACTGTATGTGGTATTGCTGCGTGTGTAAATGACCGAACTATAAAAATATAAAGGTAAATGAAACCGCACAGTCAATGGCGTAAACTTTAAAAAAAATTGCGTATTTTTGGTCACTTTGTATACCCTAAGAAAAATGTATAAAAAAGGATCAAAAAGTCCCATCAAAACAAAAATGGTACCAATGAAAACTTCAGATCATGATGCAAAAAATGAGTCCTCACATATTCCCGTATATGGAAAAATAAAAAAGTTATAGGGGTCAGAAGAGGAAATTTTTTACCTACTAATTTTCGTGCATAAAGTTATAATTTTTTACCAGAAACAAAACGAAATCCAACCTATATAAGTTGGGTATAATTTTAATTGTATGGACCTACATAATAAAGATAAGTGTCATTTTTACCGAAAAGTGCACTGCGTAGAAAAGGAAGCCCCCCAAATTTACTAAATGCCATTTTTTTTCCATTTTACCCCCACAAATATTTTTTTTTTCTGGTTTTGTGGTGAAATCATTGATGTCATTGCAAAGAAAAATTGGTGGCGCAGAAAACAAGCCCTCATATGGTCTGTAGATGGAAAATTGAAAGCGTTATGATTTTTAGAAGGGGAGGAGGAAAAAACAAAAGTGCAGAAACAAAAAACCTGTGGTCCTTAAGGGGTTAAATCCCATGGATTGGAAGATGAAGAAAAATACTAATTGACGTGGGTGCAGTAGACATTGCTTATCTAGATTTTAGCAATGTAAAAGAAAGAAAAATACTGGGAGCGGACACTTTGTTCTAAGATCATTATCAATAGCATATGTTCTAAGCCACGTTAAAGGGGTACTCCAGTGGAAAACTTTTTTTTTTTGTTTTTAAATCAACTGGTGCCAGAAAGTTAAACAGATTTGTAAATTACTTCTACTAAAAAATCGGAATCTTTCCAGTACTTTTTAGGGTCTGTATACTACAGAGGAAATGGTTTTCTTTTTGGAACACAGAGCTCTCTGCTGACATCATGACCACAGTGCTCTCTGCTGACATCTCTGTCCATTTTAGGAACTATCCAGAGCAGCATATGTTTGCTTTGGGGATTTTCTCCTACTCTGGACAGTTCTTAAAATGGACAGAGATGTCAGCAGAGAGCACTGTGTTCCAAAAAGAAAACAATTTCCCCTGTAGTATTCAGCAGCTAATAAGTACTGCAAGGATTAAGATTTTTTTAACAGAAGTAATTTACAAATCTTTTTAACTTTCTGGCACCAGTTGATTAAAAAAAAAAAAAGTTTTCCACAGGAGTACAGAAATTATTTCACTTACTTCTCCGAAGGGAGCCATTCCCAGTGAAGACCCCCCCCCCCCCCCCCCCCCCCGATATGGCTTGTCTTGCTTTTCACATGCACTCTGTGCAGCTGGCCATATCCAGGGGCCCCCGGTATCCTGTGGATTCACAATACTTCAATCCCAGACTTTTCAGGTAAAAAAACATTTATTGCACATCAGCAAACAAAGAATCAGACATTGAAGTATTGTGAATCTACAAGATACCGGAGGCCCCTGAATATGACCAGTTGCACGGAGTTGCTGTGACAAGCCAGTCGGATCGGGGGGGGGGCTTTACTGGGAATTGCTTCCCTCGGTGAAGTATAATATTTTTCGTCCTATAGGACGCACCGGCGTATAAGACGCACCCAATTTTTAGGGGCAAAATCTAAAAAAATTTAGATTTTGAACCCAATAGTGGTCTTCAACCTGCGGACCTCCGGATGTTGCAAAACTACAACTCCCAGCATGCCCGGACAGCTGTTGGCTGTCCGGGCATGCTGGGAGTTGTAGTTTTGCAACATCTGGAGGTCCGCAGATTGAAGACCACTGCATAGGAGGTAATACTCACGTGTCCCTGCCGCTCCGGACCCGTCACCACTGCCCTGGATGTCGCTCCATTGCTGTCGCCCTGTCCCCGTCGCTCCGGAACGTCTCTGCTGCCGGCCGGGTATCCTCGCTCTCCGTCATCGCCATCACGTCGTTACGCACGCCGACGCACGAACGCGACGACGTGATGACGAGGAAGGAGAGCGCCGGCATACAGGGGATCCCTGAACGGAGAAGACACCGAGGAGGCAGGTAAGGTCCCCCCCCCCGGTGTCCTGTAAGCACTAACCCGGCTATTCAGGCGGGCTGTTCGGCACCGCCGCGGTGAAATCGCGGCGGTCCCGAACAGCCCGACTGAACAGCCGGGTTAGTGTCACTTTCCCTTCAGACGCGGCGGTCAGCTTTGATCGCCACGTCTGAAGGGTTAATACAGGGCATCACCGCGATCGGTGATGTCCTGTATTAGCCTCGGGTCCCGGCCGTTGATGGCCGCAGGGACCGCCGCGATAGGGGTGTATTCGCCGTATAAGACGCACCGACTTTTCCCCCCCAGAAAAAGTGCGTCTTATACGGCGAAAAATACGGTAAGTGAAATAATGGCCCTCATTTACTATTGCATACCCGACATGTTTTGTGCCAGAATTTGCACCAGAATTGAAAAAAAACCAACTAGCTCTCCATTTTACTGAGTAACCCGAAAAAGGGGTGTAACCGTCTGGAACAGGGGGCGTGGCTACCGGAAAAGGAGCATGTTCCCGACATTTTCACAAAAACCTAACATACTAAGGTTTCCACAGAAAATGCGGTGTATTTGAGCTGAGGAAAACCCTACAGATCAGAGCAAAGTGTAGGGAAAAGTACAAAATGTAGGGTGGTGGACTGTGGGAAAAAAATTGTAGGGAGCTAAAACCCACAAAGAAAACTACACTCCATTTTTAGTAAATCAGGGCCAATTTCTTTAATAAATTCCATTGATAAAGATCTTAAAACAAGGTGTGTCCACTCCCAGTATTTTTCGTTCATTTACATTGCTATATTGATTGGGTGGGTCTTGCGTTGACTGATATAGGAGTTCGTTCAGACTAGGATACACGTTTTTTGGTGTTTGTGAATGGTTGTCAAGTAACCACTCACTAAGTGTGAGTAATCTTTGTCTCTCTCTGGTTCAATATATAATAAAGAATTGTTTCTCTATAGGAATAGGAGGCTGCTCGCTCCCATTTTTTTTGTGCTTTTTGTCTTTTATCTAGATTTTAGTAAGGCTTTTGACACTGTTCACACATTAAAGACTTTTGTCTGTAAACTTGGACTCCCATATTGTAGAATGGATTAGGCAGTGGCTGAGGGACAGACAACAGAGGGCTATGGTTAATGGAGTATATTCAAAGCAAGGTCTTGGGGACCCTCAAGGATCTGTACTGGGACCCATTTTGTTTAATATCTTTATCAAGGCTTGATGGTAAGGTAATTCTTTTTGCTGACAACACGATTTGTAACAGGTTTGATGTTCTGGGAGGAATACCTCAAATGGAAAAGGATTTAGGTAAACTAGATGAATGGTCAGAACTCTGGACACTGACATTTAATGTGGATAAGTGCAAGATAATGCACCTTGGGCATAAAAACCCAAGGGCAGAATATTCAAAGGGGTACTCCGGTGGGGAAAAAAAACTTTTTTAAATCAGATTGTGCTAGAAAGTTAAACAGATTTTTAAATTACTTCTATTTAAAAATCGTAATCCTTCCAGTACTTATCAGCTGCTGTATGTTCCAGAGAAAGTTGTATAGTTCTTTCCAGTCTGACCACAGTGCTCTCTGCTGACACCTCTGTCTGTGTCAAGAACTGTCCAGAGTAGAAGCAAATCCCCATAGCAAACCTCTCCTGCTCTGGTCTGTTCCTGACACATTCTTTGTTTCTATGTTTAACCCCTTAAGGACCAAGGACGTACCGGTATGTCCTTGGTCCTGCTCCCGTGATATAACGCGGGGTTACACGGTAACCCCGCATCATATCGCGGCAGGCCCGGCGTCATAGTGATGCCGGGATCCGCCGCTAATAGCGCGCAGCGTCGATTGCAGCGCCGCGCGCTATTAACCCTTTAGCCACGCGCTCAGAGCTGAGCCACGCGGCTAAAAGTGAAAGTAAAAACTGCCGGTTAGCTCAGTGGGCTGTTCGGGATAGCCGCGGCGAAATCGCGGCATCCCGAACAGCTTACAGGACAGCGGGAGGGTCCCTACCTGCCTCCTCGCTGTCCGATCGCCGAATGACTGCTCAGTGCCTGAGATCCAGGCATGAGCAGTCAAGCGGCAGAATCATCGATCACTGGTTTCCTATGAGAAACCAGTGATCAATGAAAAAGTGGAAAAAAAAATTAATAAAGGTCATTTAACCCCTCCCCTATTAAAAGTTTGAATCCCCCCCCCCCTTTTCCCATAAAAAAAAAACACAGTGTAAATAAAAATAAAAATAAACATTTTTGGTATCACCGCGTGCGGAAATGTCCGAATTATAAAAATATATCATTAACTAAACCGCTCGGTCAATGGCGTGCGCGCAAAAAAATTCCAAAGTCCAAAATAGTGCATTTTTGGTCACTTTTTATATCATTTAAAAATGAATAAAAAGCGATCAATAAGTCCTATCAATGCAAAAATGGTACAGTTAAAAACTTCAGATCCCAGCGCAAAAAATGAGCCCTCATACCGCCCCATACACGGAAAAATAAAAAAGTTATAGGGGTCAGAAGATGACAATTTTAAACGTATTAATTTTCCTGCATGTAGTTATGATTTTTTTCCAGAAGTCCGACAAAATCAAACCTATATAAGTAGGGTATCATTTAATCGTATGGACCTACAGAATAAAGATAAGGTGTCATTTTTACCGAAAAATGTACTACGTAGAAACGGAAGCCCCAAAAAGTTACAAAACAGCTGTTTTTTTTTTCAATTTTGTCGCACAATGGGTTTTTTTTCCGTTTCACCGTAGATTTTTGGGCAAAATGACTGACGTCATTACAAAGTAGAATTGGTGGCGCAAAAAATAAGCAATCATATGGATTTTTAGGTGCAAAATTGAAAGAGTTATGATTTTTTAAAGGCAAGGAGCAAAAAACGAAAATGCAAAACAGGAAAAAACCCGGTCCTTAAGGGGTTAAGGTAGGTATGTATTTAGGTATATAGAAAGGTTGCCAGATAGGTAGGTAGCTAGGTGGGTAGCCAGGTAGCTATGTGGGTAGGTAGGTAACTATGTAGGTACACAGCCAAATAGCTATGAAGGTAGGTAGGTAGCCAAGTCGGTATCTACCACAGTAGGTAAGTATTTCCCTTGGTAGAACCCATACCCAGTAGCCAGATATGCCCCACTTTGTGTCAGGATGCTGCTCTTACCAGTTCTGGTGCAAGTCCTGCCACCAACATTCTTACTGACAGAAGACATGGCAGTGGGTGCCTTTTCCTCTACATTGTCCAACAATTCCTTTACAATTTTTTCATTGTAAAAATTTAGAGGTTATATTTATATTTGTTGGGTGATTTATTACTCACCTACGAGTCAACGTTCACTCGCACTGCTATTAATTGTGTTATCTTAAATCCAGGTACAATTACTTGATTTAATGGAGTCTAGATAATACACATAACTGTGCTTTAAACTAATTTGGAATTGGCAAATTTAAGTCAAATGTTCTTTTTTTTGTTTCCTAAGCTGAGAATCTTCCTAAATAAAATGACATTTGTTAGTCATTACAATGAATACTTTACCTTTAATGAGAAAGGAGAAATGCCTGAATATCTGGAGGTCAAGAACTGGGTGAGGAAAGAACATAAACAATTTAATCGGACCATATACATCCCCTTTTGGCATAATGTGGGCAGCTTCAATCCATCACTACAGGATGATGAACAGCTGATTATATTCCCAGAGAAGATACAATGGAGACATGGGAAGGTGCGAAAAAAACTCAAACCAAATAGATATTTTCAATAAAACATTTCCTTCTTGACCAATTTTTTTTTTTCCATCATCGTATTCTAAGAGTCATAACTTTTTTATTTTTCTGTTGACAAACAAGTTTCTATTGTTCACTGATCACTGGATTATTGGATTATCACATGTGATTGTAATTTTATTACATGACAGGAGGCTCCATTTAGAAACTCTTCTTTACTACTAGGTATTAGCAGCTCGATATAACTACAAGGTACATAGAATTTTTTTTTACATATGCAAATAAGGTGTGTCCCACAGCCAATCAGAGGCTAGCATAGGTGATATGAGGCAAGGTAAGGTGCAATATTTCCTCTTCTTTGCTGCTCCGCTCTGAAGATAAGTATACCTCACAATTGCTCTTGTCTCATATATGTTTTTACCACGTTATTACATACATTCAACCATATATATATATATATATATATATATATACATATATATTTATATATTTATTCATTTCTAGAGTTTTTTCCTTGTCATCATTATATATTTATTCCTATACTTCTATCACTACTGCTGTCCATTCAATTATCCCTTTGCTCCATATATACATTTCTATATCTCTACTCTCCAGGTTTTCCCCCCTTCAGGTTTATATCTTTCCCCTTCCGTTCGTTATATCGTTCCCTTAAACATAGATATATTCATTCTTTTATCCCCTTCAGTATTGCTGGTGTAACGCCAAGCGCTCCGGGTCCCGCATCCATCCCGGAGCACTCACGGCGTATCTCCTCCTGCAGCGCCCCGGTCTGTCCCTCTGACCGGCAGCGTTGTCACAGTGCCGCCAGCGGGGATGTGATTCACGTGGCGGCAAAAGTCTGCCCGCGGGTCGCATCCCGTTCCTCTTACCTCCCTCTGCCCTCTGTGTCCTCCCGGCTGGCGCGGCCCCGCTCGCGCCGGCTCTCTTAAATTTAAAGGGCCAGTGCACCATTAATTGATGCCTGGCCCAATTACCGTGTTTCCTATAAAAGATCACTTCCCCTTCCTGTCCTTGCCGGATCTTGTTGCCTTAGTGCCCTGTGAAAGCGTTTAGTGTGTTCCCAAGCCTGTGTACCCAGACCCTCTGCTGTTGCCCCTGACTACGACTCTTGCTGCCTGCCCTGACCTTCTGCTACGTCCGACCTTGCTCTTGCCTTGTCCCTGTGTACCGCGCCTGTCTCAGCTGTCAGTTGGGTTGAGTTGCTATCGGGTGGAACGACCTGGGGGTTACCTGCCGCTGCAAGTCCATCCCGCTCTGCGGCGGGCTCTGGTGAAAACAAGTAACCCCTTAGACTCCGTTCCCCTGGTACGGCCCACGCCATCACCCCACTGACACAGAGGATCCACCTCCAGTGTTCTTGCTGCATACCAGTCCGGATCCTGACAGCTGGTCTCGGCACCTCGGACTTCTCGCGATACTCACGCTAGCTGGTCCTCAGCTTCGCACTCTTTTGACTGCCCCGTTCCGTGACTGACCTTTCTGAAGATCAACTTACCCATCCGGAGACAGCGGGCGACGGAGATCGGCGGGTGACGATGACGTGCGGCTGGGTCCTACGGAAGCCGGTGAGTTGCCTAGCAACATCTGGAGAGTACAGTTTGAGACCACTGTACAGTGGTCTCTAACTGTAGCCCTCCAGATGCTGCAAAACTCCCAGCATGCCCAGACAGCTGTTTGGGCATGCTGGAATGTGTAGTTTTGCAACAGCTGGAGGGCTACAGTTTGAGACCACTATACAGTGGTCTCTAAACTGTATCCCTCCAGATCTTGCAAAACTACAACTCCTAGCATGCCCAAACAGCTGTTTGCTGTCTGAGCATGCTGGGATTTGTAGTTTTGCAACATATGGAGGGCCACAGTTTGGAGATCACTTTGCAGTGTTCTCTAAAACTGTAGCCCTCAAGATGTTGCCAAACTGCAAATCCCAGCATGCCCAAACAGCTGTCTCGGCATGCTGGGAGTTGTAGTTGCGTACTTCCAGCTGTTGCATAACTACACCTCAGTACATGCAGGGAGTTGTAGCTTTGCAACAGCTGGAGGCACACTGGTTGGAAAATACTGAGTTAGGTACCAGAACCTAACTGAAGGTTTTCCAGCCAGTGTGCCTCCAGCTGTTGCAAAAAGTACAACTCCCAGCATGCACGGTCTGTCAGTACATGCTGGGAGTTGTAGTTTTGAAACAGCTGGAGGTGTGCCCCCCATGTGAACGTACAGAGTACATTCACACAGGCAGGTTTACAGTAAGTTTCCTGCTTTAAGTTTGGGCTGCGGCAAATTTTTTGCCGCAGCGCAAACTCCTAGCTTGAAACTCACCATAACACGCCAGTGCGAATGTACCCTAAAACACTACACTACACTAACACATAATAAAGGGTAAAAGACTACATATACACCCCCTTACAGTCTCCCCCCCCCCCCCAATAAAAATGAAAAACGTATTGTATGGCAGTGTTTCCAAAACGGAGCCTCCAGCTTTTGCAAAACAACAACTCACAGCATTTCCGGACAGCCACTGACTGTCCAGGCATGCTGGGAGTTTAGCAACAGCTGGAGGCACCCTGTTTGGGAATCACTGGTGTAGAATACATCTATGTCCACCCCTGTGCAATCCCTAATTTAGTCCTCAAATGCGCATGGCACTCTCTCACTTCAGAGCCCTGTCGTATTTCAAGGAAACAGTTTAGTGCCACATATGGGGTATCTCCGTACTCGGGAGAAATTGCACTACTAATTTTTGGGGCTTTTTTTTCCTTTTACCCCTTATGAAAAAGAAAATTTGGGGTCTACACCAGCCTGTTAGTGTAAAAAAAATTTTTTTTTACACTAACATATTGGTGTTGTCCTTTACTTTTTATTTTCACGAGAGGTAAAAGGAAAAAAAGACCCCCAAAATTTGTAACACAATTTCTCCTGAGGACGAAAATACCCCATATGTGGGCGTAAAATGTTCTGCAGAAGCACAAGGCCCAGGAGTGAGAGCGCACCATGTACATTTGAGGCCTAAATTGGGGATTTGCACAGGGGTGGCTGATTTTACAGCGGTTCTGACATAAACGGAAAAAAATAAATACCCACATGTGACCCCATTTTGGAAACGACACCCCTCACGGAACGTAACAAGTGGTATAGTGAGCCTGAACACCCCACAGGTGTTTGCCAATTTTTCATTAAAGTTGGATGGGAAAATGAAAAAAAAATTTCACAAAAATGCTGGCGTCACCCTAAATTTTTCATTTTCACAAGGGAAAATAGGAAAAAAAAAAAACAAAATTTGTAACCCCATTTCTTCTGAGTAAGAACATACCTTATATGTGGATGTAAAGTGCTCTATGGGTGCACTACAATGCTCAGAAGAGAAGGAACGCCATTGGGATTTTGAAGAGAAAATTTGTCCGGAATTGAAGGCCACTTGTGTTTACAAAGCCCCCATGGTACCAGAACAATGCCCCCCCCCCCACATGTGACCCCATTTTGGAAACTACACCCCTCATGTAATGTAATAAGGGGTACAGTGAGAATTTACGCCCCACAGGTGTCTGACAGATTTTTGGAACAGTGATCTGTGAAAATTAAAAATTTTATTTTCCATTTGCACAGCCCACTGTTCCAAAGATCTGTCAAATGCCAGTGGGGTGTAAATGCTCACTGCACCACTTATTAAATTCTGTGAGGGGTGTAGTTTCCAAAATAGGGTCACATGTGGGGGGGTCTACTGTTCTGGCACCACGGGGGGCTTTGTAAATTCACATGGCACCTGACTACCATTCCAAACGAATTCTCTTTCCAGAAGCTCAATGGTGCTCCTCCTCTTCTGAGCATTGTAGTTCGCCCATAGTGCACTTCAGGTCAACTTATGGGGTACCTCCATACTCATATGGGGGGGGGGGAAACACACATTTTAGTAAAAAAAATATATATATTTTTTTACATATGCAAAAGTCGTGAAACCCCTGTGGGGTATTAAGGCTCACTTTATTCCTTGTTACGTTCCTCAATGGGTCTAGTTTCCAAAATGGTATGCCATGTGTTTTTTTTTTTTTTGCTGTTCTGGCACCATAGGGGCTTCCTAAATGTGACAGGGCTCCCCGAGCAAAATTTGCTCTCAAAAAGCCAAATATCACTCCTTCTCTTCTGAGCATTGTAGTTTGCCCGTAGTGTACTTCAGGCCAACTTATGGGGTACCTCCATACTCAGAAGAGATGGGGTTACAATTTTTGGGGGGATTGTCTGCTATGAACCCTTGCAAAATGTGAAATTTGGGGGGGAAACACACATTTTAGTGATTTTTTTTTTTTTTTACATATGCAAAAGTCGTGAAACACCTGTGGGGTATTAAGGCTCACTTAATACCTTGTTACATTCCTCAAGGGGTCTAGTTACCAAAATGGTATGCCATGTGTTTTTTTTTTGCTGTTCTGGCACCATAGGGGCTTTCTAAATGCAACATGCCCCCCAAAAACCATTTCACAAAACGTACTCTCCAATACGCTCCTTCGCTTCTGAGCCCTCTACTGCGCCCGCCGAACAATTTACATAGACATATGAGGTATGTCCTTACTCGAGAGAAATTGGGCTACAAATATAAGTATATATTTTCTCCTTTTACCCCTTGTAAAAATTCAAAAATTGGGTTTACAAGAACATGCGAGTGTAAAAAATGAAGATTGTGAATTTTCTCCTTCACTTTGCTGCTATTCCTGTGAAACACCTAAAGGGTTAAAACACTTACTAAATGTCATTTTGAATACTTTGGGGGGTGCAGTTTTTATAATGGGGTCATTTGTGGGGTATTTCTAATATGAAGACCCTTCAAATCCACGTCAAACCTGAACTGGTCCCTGAAAAATGGTGAGTTTGAAAATTTTGTGGAAAATTGTGGAAAATTGCTGCTGAACTTTGAAGCCCTCTGATGTCTTCCAAAAGTAAAACCACGTCAATTTTATGATTCAAACATAAAGTATTGGAAATGTGAATTAAAAAAAATTATTTGGAATATTTATTTTCCTTACAAGCAGAGAGCTTCAAAGTTAGAAAAATGCAAAATTTTCAAATTTTTCATCAAATTTAGGGATTTTTCACCAAGAAAGGATGCAAGTTACCACAAAATTTTACCACTATGTTAAAGTAGAATATGTCATGAAAAAACAATCTCAGAATCAGAATGATAACTAAAAGCATTCCAGAGTTATTAATGTTTAAAGTGACAGTGGTCAGATGTGCAAAAAAAACGCTCTGGTCCTAAGGTGTAAAATGGCCTGGTCCTTAAGGGGTTAAAGTGACAGTGGTCAGATGTGCAAAAAATGGCCAGGTCCTACAGTGAAAATTGGCTGGGTCCTTAAGGGGTTAAAAAACCCCGCTCTGGGGAATGGGAACCTCACCCCCAGGTATCCCAATATTTAAATTTATGGGTGAGGAAATCTATTGATAAGGCCACTCAGAACAGATTACGGGCGGAATGCCCCAGACCTACCCTCCCAAATAAATGATCCATTACTCCTGATATTGATCCCTCCTTGGTTAAATATCTAAGTAAATCTGGGAAAAATCCCAAAAAAGGAGTGGATTGATCTTTTCGTACAATCCAGGACCGATTTTTAGACCTCCTTGGTCCCTTGACCAAGATTTTAGACCTCACTGAAGAGGCTAGTTCTTCTGGTAATCCAGTGAACTTAGAAGTCCTTAAAGGATGGGCTCAAAGGGCCCTATGTATATTTGGTGGAATTAACTCTTCCATCTGCACTGAACGTAAAAGGTCCATTCTTTTTAATTGTACCCTCAATTGATCAATTTAGCTACATCAGAAGCTGAATCCTCCACTGAGGTCTTACTATTTGGGGATACCTTTATTAAAGAAATAAACAAATAAGTATCCCTATTTTCATCGCTAGATAAGTCCCAAACATCCCTCAAGAAGGTTTTTCAACCTCAGGTTTTCCCCAAGGCTGGGAAAAGAAGGGGCAATTTTCCCAGCCATCAGTTTCAGGAGAGACAATATGTCCGTGCCCCACCAAGACCAGATAACTTTCAGAACCCTACCCCTACCTATCAACCCAGCCCGTTCTTTCCCACAAGAGGAAGACCGTGGAGAGCCAGAGGACACTGTGGATACCCCAGATCTAGACACAACACAGGTAAGTCTTTATCCAATATTTTCTTCCCCACTTCCATTAGGAGGAAGGATTGCATATTTTCCCCATACCTGGGCCTTGATAACATCCAACCCTTGGGTCCTAGACACAATCCTAGGTTATCAAATAGAATTCATTCAACCTTCATCTCAACTCTTAGTTCCACAACCAATTCATTTCTCAGAGGAGAACAAATCCCTCGTAGAAACAGAAATCATGGAACTAAGTTCCAAAAATGTAATTATTCCGGTACCCTTACATACTCAAGGGTTCCTGAGCAATCTTTTTCTGGTGAAGAAGGACGGAGGATACAGACCTGTCTTAAATCTAAAAACACTAAACAATTATGTCTTCTACCAACATTTCAAGATGGAGGGTATCCATCTTTTGAGAGATCTGCTACTACCAGACGATTGGTTAGCGAAAATAGATCTCAAGGATGCATACCTTACAGTTCCCATGCATCACGAATCTCAACCTTACCTCCAATTTTTATGGAAGGATCAAAAATGGCAGCTCACCTGCCTACCATTCGGCCTATCTTCGGCCCCATGGTGTTTTACAAAACTGCTCAAACCGGTCGTTGCAATCCTAAGAGCTCGTGGGGTTCGTCTGATTATCTATCTGGACGACATCCTCCTTATGGCTCAATCTCTATCTCTAATACGTCTACACATTCAGTGGACTCTGTCTCTTCTCTCCAATCTAGGCTTTATTATCAATACGGAAAAATCAATAATTTCTTCCTCCAAAGAGGTAGAATTTTTGGAATTTCTAATAAATACTCAATCTGCCCTACTCAGTCTTCCCCTCAGGAGGATGAAGACCATTCGTAGAGAAATCTATTACATTTTAAACAAACAAACAGTCTCTCTTCGTTCAATAGCTTGTGTAGTGGGTCTTCTTTCCGCTTTAATTCAAGCGATCTTCCCAGCCCCGTTTCATTATCGAGCTCTGCAAAGTCTGAAAGCTCAACACATTCGAAACGGTCTAGGTTATTAAGACGAAACAGCTCTTATCCTGGATACCAAAAAAGAACTTCTTTGGTGGCTAAGACATCTCCAGGATTGGAATGGAAAGACTATTCTCAATTCCGTTCCAGATCTGATCATAGAATCAGATGCCAGCCGTTCAGGTTGGGGAGCTCGATGCGGTTCCTCTTCGACAGGAGGAAAATGTTCTCCAGAGGAATCTCTATTCCACATCAACTGCTTGGAATTACTGGCAGGTTTCTTCGCTCTCAAGAGTTTTGCGAAGAACAGATCAGATTGTTGCATCCTCTTACGGATGGACAATATCTCCGCTGTACAATATATCAACAAACTTGGTCGTACAAAATCTTTTCATCTAGCCAATATCGCCAAAGACCTTTGGCACTACTGTCTTCACAGGAACATCACCATCAAGGCAGAATTCTTACCAGGTCTTTCCAACATTGCGGACTGGAACTCCTGTTTCCTTATGGATTCCAGCGATTGGCAATTAGATCCTCAAATATTCATCCATATCAATTCTCTTTGGGGTACTATATTCCTAGATCTCCTAGATTGTCTGAATCGCCAGGTTCATTGCTTTTACAGCTGGCGCCCCGATCCAGAAGCAGAGGGCATAGATGTCCTTCACCAACATTGGCCTTCGGAGAACCTCTATGCGTTACCTTCTTTTATTCTGATTCTAAGAGTTCTCCTTCTCATCAAATCCCAGAAATCAACAGTAACACTCATCACTCCTTGGTGGCCAACACAATCTTGGTTCCCTCATATTCTAGAAATGATTATTGATTTACCTCAGCTACTTCCTTCTCATCCTTTCCTCCTTCAGGATTCATTAAGGAATCCTCATCCTCTCATAACCTCCAACAATCTTCTTTTGATAGCCTGGTGTGTTTTGGGTCACACATCTAGAGAAATCTTCTCAGGATTACTACACCTGGGCTCTGGGTACCAGATCTGCTTACAGATCAGCCTGGAAAATTTGGTCTAGTTGGTGTATGCAACGGGGTTTGGATCCCGTACATGCACCTTTAAATCATATTATACATTTTTTATCTTCATCTTTTGATTCGGGCAAAGCTTATCTCACCATAAACGTTTACAGATCTGCCATTTCCTTTTACCACGCCCCTATCAATTCTCTCTCTGTGGGTAAACGTCCCTTAATTTGTAAATTACTAAAAGGCATACATTTCAGACACCCTCCTTTACCCAGATATCAGTCTACCTGGGATGTGAATATTCTTTTACAATATATCATTTCCTTAGGTGATAACCATTCTCTTTCCTAAAAATCCCTATCTTTAAAACTTACTTCCTTACTTTGCCTGATTTTTCTTAAACGGATTTCTGATGTTAGAGCCCTAGATATCTCCCATAGACAATATTTACCTGATGGTGTTTGTTTTTCTACATACAGACGTACTAAAACTTCTCTTCATTCAGTATTTTACCCCTCTTTTCCTCAACAGAAACACCTCTGTATAGTTTCTTGCCTTCAGTCTTATGAAGAACTAAATATTTTCGCAATCCTTCTGACACTCAATTACTGATCTCTTTCTGTAAACCCTACCGTCCTGTTTCATCCCCTTCTTTAGCCAGATGGATGAAACAGTTATGCAATTGTCAGGCATTGATATTTCTATCTTCAGAGCTCACTCTTCTAGAGGAGCCATGTCCACTAAGTTGAAACAATCCGGAGTACACCGGAGTAGTTGGATATTCTTAAAGCTGCTAACTGGACTTCCAAGTTAACCTTTAAAACTTTTTATTTCAGACCAGACCCCCATGTTTCTATAGCTATTGTTTAATTATATATATTTTATCATAAATCTGATCAAGTTTCCTTTTTTATTAGCTTTAAACTTTCAAAATGGAGCCTCCAGTCTTGTAGTAAAATTGGAGATTTTCCTAGTCCTCATGACGGAAAACATAGATTTTATTAAAGACAGGAGGCGAACATTCCCCCCCCCCCCCTTTACCCCTTCCCTTTTATTATTATTATTTTATATCTTTGTCTCTTTTAGTGTAACTTATGGACTGGCAAGGATCTTCGTGTCAACAGAACATTCTTCTATTCCACATCTTCTAAGACCTGTTTCCAGTTTTTACATGAAGTCTTCTCCTGTTCATCCTTCATTCGGACATTCTCCATGATGTTCTCCGACTTCAAAAGAATACTTTTCCGTTGAAAATGGTTCATTTATATATATTATTTCTTACCAACGAAGTTTCATCAGACTTATAGTGTCTTTCCTTATGTTTTATGTTTATATTATATTGCTGTTTTTTGGCATCAAAGAAGAGGAAGTATTGTACCTCACCTTGCCTCATATCACCTGTGCTAGCCTCTGATTGGCTGCCTGACATACCTTATTTGCATATGTAACGTTTTTTTCTATGTACTTTGTAGTTATATCTAACTGCTAATACCTAGTAGTAAAGAAGAGTTTGCAAAATGTTCCCCTCCTGTCTTTAATAAAATCTATATTTTCCGTCATGAGGACTAGGAAAATCTCCAATTATTGAGCACTATGGGGGGGATTCATCCACTGATGTGCACCTGTAAAATGAAATGTGCAGAGTGTTTTTATTTTATTTTGCTTAGAATGGTGCGCTATTTTTATGTTGTCTGCGGTGGCTTCATAATTTTTCTTTTTGTCCCCCTTTAGGGGTTTGTTTAGCAGAAGCGCCGTCTGTTTGCAAAGGGTGCACACATTTTTGTGCGAATGTTCCCCAGTGACCGTAGTAATGCTGGTGTAGGAATGTGTATTAGCTTTCCCCCTTTTTTTAAATTTTTTTTACTATGCTTTCAATTGAGTAAGTTTATGTCATGTGCAACATAATTAATTTTACACGGCAACTGGGAAATCCACACACACTTGCAAAGCAGGTTTCGCATTGTGCAAAAATCTGCGCTTATGATATTTGCCACTATGATTTCTAAGATGTATATACTGTATAGGAGCACTAGTATAACATGCACTTAAAATACCCTATAGAAGGGTTGAAATGTAGATTGCACACATTGATGTAATAAAGACACAATAACATCCATTCCAGAAGTGCTAATTTCCTTCCTGCTAGGTTTCAAGAATCTGGTCGGTGAAGCAACCAGAAGAAAAAGTCCGGGGTATACGAACGCCAGCCACACTTGAAAATACCACAGCTCTATATTTTATTGTGGCAAATCAGACGCGTTTCGAGACTATGTCTCTTTCTCAATGATACATGGCTTACAAACATGAAATGAGTGCTAGAGGTTTAAAACAACTAAAACACGCTCATTGCCTAGGTTTCCAAAATGATATAATAAATTCCCCAAGTAAGCAAAAACAAACAAACAAAAACGGCACGCTGAATGTTGGGGCGCAAGTTCCTAATTTTAATCCAATTGTTCTTGTCCTTCCTGTTGTGCTTTTAATGAAAGTTGTGATCCTTCTATTACCTTAAAATTCTTTATGTGCTATATAGAAAAAAATAAATATAAAATAAATATCTTAACTGTATTAAAAAATATGATCACATACACATATGATCACAGGCATTTAAGGCAATCTATGTAATTGACAAACTATTCCCTGAAAAAATACTAATGGGAAGAAATAATTTAATATATTTACTATCTTTTTCTCTAGATTCCAGTTGGTTTATGTTCTGAACCTTGTTTTCCAGGAACTCGACGATCTAAAAGAGAAAGCTATCACTCCTGCTGTCATGATTGTATTCAATGTCCAGAAGGACATATCTCCAATGTATCTGGTAAATATCACTTACTTATAAAATATATACAGCATGGAAGGGGTCACTTTATTTTAGAAGGACGGATTGAGAATCCGATATTTTTAGGTGCCAAACGCATCTGTAATTTCCACCAGCAATGCTGCTAATGTTCTCTCCAAGGGTAGGGTCACACGTAGTATATCTGCAGCAGGTTTCCAGCAGCTGAAATTCCACCTGTGGATTTTCCACTTTGTAAATCTGCAAGTGGAATTTCTGCATCCGAAAATCCACAAACTGAACTCATTGACTTAAATGGGTATCAACATAATTCACTTGCGGCTTTTCCACTGAGGAAATTCTGCATGCGATATTCCAAGTTGAATTTCAGCTGTGAGGGTCTGGATTTACAATGAGTGACCTTAATCTAAAGGGTTTGGGGGGGAAATATTAGATTCCTCATACAGATCAATGGGGATTTATAAAACTGATCTGTGTTCTCTGCGCTTGATCTTAAGTAATGGGTACATTCAGCCTTTTCTAAACACTTCTCACATTATATGATTATCATTAATTCATCTTATGTCATATTATTTCCAGATAGTGAAATCTGCAAAAAGTGTCCTGAGAATCAATGGTCAAATGAAATGAAAATTGAATGTCTTCCAAAAATGATAGAGTTTCTCTCATACAAACAAGACACCATGGCAACAATTTTTTCTTCCATATCTGGACTATTTCTCATCATAACCGTCTCTGTATCAGGGATTTTCATCTCATTCTTGAACTCTTCCATAGTAAAAGCCAATAATCGGAACATCAGCTTCATTCTTCTTCTATCCCTGAAGCTGAGTTTATTCTGTGTGTTCCTGTTCATTGGTCGCCCAGATGATATAACCTGCATGTTACGACAAATCTCCACCGGAGTCACCTTCACTGTTGCGGTGTCTTCTATCCTGGCCAAGACCATTATGGTTTCCATCGCTTTCAAAGCCACCAGACCTGGAAGCTCCTGGAGGAAATGGATGGGGGTAACACTGCCCAATTCTGTAGTATTGATCTGCTCCCTTGTTCAGGTTCTGAATGGAATTATTTGGTTGTCGGTTTCTCCTCCATTTCAGGAGCAGGACATTGACTCTTATCCTGGAAAGATCATCATTCAGTGTAATGAAGGTTCTGTGGTGGCTTTTTATTTCATGTTGGGTTATTTGGGGTTTCTGGCAGCGGTTAGTTTTGTTCTGGCCTTTATGGTGAGGACATTACCTGATATCTATAATGAAGCCAAGTACATCACCTTCAGCATGCTGCTGTTCTGCAGTGTGTGGATCTGTGCCATCCCAGCGTATCTGAGCAGTAAGGGGAAGGACATGGTCATAGTGGAGATATTTGCTATATTGGCTTCAGAGATTGGGATTCTGGGCTGTATATTTTTTCCTAAATGCTACAATATTATTATGGGGCCGGAGATGAATAGTAGAAGGCAGTTCCTGGAGAAACAATAATTTGTGTAATTCATAGGTTTTTTCATCTTAAATCACCAATACTGTAAAAATAAAGAAATAAAACAAACAAAACATCAAATAATGTTTCAGTGTTGCTTAATGCAGTAACAGTAAGCTTGAAGAACAGGGATCCTCTAATTGCTGAGGCTTGGGTCAGATCGTAAAGAACATATTAGAGAAGTGAATGAGTTAAATAAGCATCAGAACCTATGGACCTTCTAGGTTCAAAAGATAATGAACTGGTAAGTAGGAATTATCCAGAAAAAGAAAAGCAGAGCTATTTTTTTCCAAGAACAGCGGCACATGCACTCAGGTTGTGTGTGGTATTACAACTTGGCTCCGTTCACTTTAATGGAACTAAACTGTAATACCACCAG